>NC_071469.1:88392603-88699190 GCF_028500815.1 Rissa tridactyla
TTGGTTCAGATGTCCCATCTTCTGTGGGGAAAAGACTGCCCTAGTGAAGGGCGATCAGGAATCCTGTTCAGAAAGGATTACCAAGAACAGCGTCATGGCTGCATGAATTTCAGACTTCTTGACACTGACCTCAGAAAAATCCTGGCAAGTGTTTTTACAATTACTATATTCACTAGAATCTTCAAAAGGATTTTTTTCAAATTCCTCCATTCTTTGCGAATAGATGACATTTAGCTGCGTATCACTTAAGTTCATAATCCTCTTAAAAACATGTGGTCTTGATTTGGCACCATTCGTTTCCATATGATGCTACTCTGTGACTCTGTATCAGATAATTGCATGATTTATTTGCCTTGCATACTGAACTGAAGTCTGAACGCTGCTCTCCCAGCCCACATACTCCAGACTAACGAACAGTGAGCCAGAACACAGCGCTCGAAAACCAAAATCAAGGAGAACAGTAATCAGTGGGCACTTCTATACGTTTTTTCAAGAACATACTGTGGTCAGTGCCGAGATGAAATTTTATTTACTTATAAAAGTGTCCTCTTTGTAAGTTGGAGTTAACTTTAGAAAGTGTTTCATCCAAGTACTGAGTGGCACCTTCATCACTTATTACATCTTTCATTCTACACCCACAATTAATATCACTCGCAAATGAAAACCCTCAGTTGCCTGTCTGCATCATTTGTCCACTTGATTGATAGCTGATGCAACTATTTTGGAGCGCAAAAGAGCGTCTGCACATTTGGAGGCTACTTTAGCTGTCTAATTGGGTTTTTAACTATGTGTGACACAGAAATCATGTTCCACCGTGCTCCAGCCCCGAATTCTTTTGTAATATATGACGACCAGGGTTTGGACCACCTAAATAAGTGAGAAGTTACCCGTTTTATGTCCTGCTAGAAAGGAATATTCAAAATAAGTTTTAGGAAAAGAAAAGGAAACTGAACGGTGAGCTCATGGACATGTTAAAAGCATGCTTCTCTCCATGTCAAAACTAGGGCAGATACCAAAAAGTGTCAGCATTTTGGAGTTACCATGCTAAGATCTCTTTTTAAAACATCCAAGAGAACTGCTTCTCTCAGGTGAAATGGATTCCTTCAGATAATTCTATAGGTACCCCTACCTCCACCTGGAAAAATGCACCTTGACTCCTTCCTCCAGCAGGAGCTGGGTCTATGGAGGTTGAAGACACGGAAAAAATACATCTCAACATACGCACATGTTCACCTCGGAAATCAACTGGACTTAAACACATGCTTTAAATTACAGACGAGCCTCTGCACTTTCCTAAACGAGGAGGGATTTAGGCATGTATTTACACCCTTTCTGAACCGGGGCGAGACGGAATTCCAAAGGGCTTGGTACATGCTTCTGGCCAGGCTTTCCCGATGGTTCCTGCAAGGAACGCTCGGGTCCATGTAAACAGGAAACCGGGTTTGCTTTGTCACGAGGGACAATTCTCCTGTGCCAGTGATTCATTTCATGACAAAACAAAATTTCTTTTGTGCAAAAGCTGAAATAGCTTAGAGGTATCACTTGCCTTGGATTGACTTTAAAAATCAGGAAACTTCTTTCCACTAGATTATCATCGTCAGGAGGCAGATTGTTAAATGATGGTTAAGTCAATAAGTATATTCTTCCCATAGATCATCTTGGGGGAGATGCAGGAAAGGAAAGTAAGCGTACTATAGCTGTATAATCTAGGATAATTTCTGCCTTTACCCTGGGGAGGTTTCCCACAACACTTCATCCCGAGGGCTTACTTTTCCTTGTTTACAGTGTATGTCTAGAGTAGAAATTCAAAGGAGTAAAACCTTGCAGGAGATTTAGGGGCCTCTAAAATGCCAATCCTCATCATAAAAATCAAGAGCATCTTAGTTTTTAAATAACACCAGTGTTTTCTGCAAAATTACGATTGGTTACATTTTGATTTTCTAGGTTTGCTGCAAATGGAAGTGAATTGGACAACATTCGCCATCATAATTGCTTTCCGCGTGAAGAGGTCTTTTCCAGGCTGGGCTGGCTGCTGCTGTTTTAATCAGAGGGTTGTCTATTTGTATGTTAATAGTTTCATCCTGGTTTATTAGGCTTGTTGATGAAAAAGCAAAAATCAGATGCTTTACTATTTTCAAGCTTCACTATTAATCTGGGATATTTTTTTTTGGTGCCAACACAGAACCATTTCAGCATCCTCTGCCTTAAATCCTTTTAATGAAAGCATGAAGAATGACAAAATACTTCCTTTCATAAAGCAGAAGGCTGTGCCAATTCACTTTCAACATGCTCATTCAGTGGAACTGAGGTAAATATGTTGCTCCACAGGTGCTTTTCCTTGCAATAACATACTCCCTAGTAATCCATTAAATTCATCTCATGCTCTGTTTAGTGCCTACTCTGTGAACTGCCTAGCTGGTTAAGGTCATTGTGATAATAGCACCGGGTTAAACAGCACGGGTATGTCGAACTCTGACACTCATCCACTGTGGCCACAATATAGATAAGAAACGACGGGCAGCATTAGTGTGTAATATCTACTCAGACCGACACGATCTTTTCCCCTCCCGCAGCTCCTTCCAAGCAAAAAAAACCCTGGGATTAGGCAAACATCTTCAGACCCAAATCTCAGGACTCCTTAAAGTAATTTAGTGCCTTTAGAAACAACAGGTAAGCAGCTGGAAGCTTGTCTGCTTTCTTGCATTTCTAGCCCAAATGAGGGAGCGGGAGGAGGCCGGGGCGGTGGGTACCTGCGCTCGT
Source organism: Rissa tridactyla (assembly GCF_028500815.1). Classification (NCBI taxonomy): domain Eukaryota; kingdom Metazoa; phylum Chordata; class Aves; order Charadriiformes; family Laridae; genus Rissa; species Rissa tridactyla. Next base: position 88,395,364 of record NC_071469.1, read on the forward strand.
GCCACCCAAAACAGCATCGCTGCTCTCCTCCTGCCGGCCCGGCCTGAGGGGGGACGTCAAAGCCGTCGTTGCTTCGTTCATAACGCGCTATCTTCCCATCGCAGGATGTAAAAACACACTGGGTATAACTCCTGGGCGATAACCTCTTTCATTATGGAGTTCCTGTTAAAGGCAGACGAATAATTGCCAGTTAGTAAGTCGCTATTAAATTCCGCCCAAATTCAGCCCCAGCAATCCTTTCCAAAAGCCTGACGGGTTTTATTTTATTATTTCCTTTGCAGGGTGTTGGGAAGTGTAATCACTGGTAACTAATCAAACTTCTTTCAAATACCCACAAATATATAAAGAGAATGAAATGATTAATTATTGGGCTAAGCCATTTCAAATGAGACCTCATCTAAATGAGCAGATTTATTTCCAGAGCAAGCTGGGTGTAAATTTAGCTGGTTTTCAAAGCTCAGAATCTAAAGCACGCCTGGATTTGAGGATGGAGTGGGTTATGGGTGGCTGTACAACCTCTCCCAGCCATCCAGCAAAGCACAGCAATAAAAAACAGACTGCAATTTTACAAAATAATTTTCTAAACAAATTGTTACAGGAGTTAATAAATGCTGCCATCGGGTACTGTTAATTATAGGCAGGAGTAGGTCGGGGCATTAAAGTGAGAGAATTCAGTCTGTTTAACATCTTAAAAATTTCCGTATTTAAATGAGCATTTTAAAATTTTTTTTCCACATAACTGTTTTATTCAAGGAAAAGAATTAAAAATGTTTTGTCAGATCTCTTTCCCTGTCTTTATTTTGTTCCTGTGGTTTCCAATCAGTTCCTCACCTGCCTGGTTTGTCCTTTCATTTTTTTCCAACAGTTCTACCTATTTTAATTCAGGATGGAGCTTCAAGGAGTAAAGAACACTGAAACAGTTTTGGTTTCCCTCTTGCTGTCTTCAAAAATCCCTGGAATTTGCTAAAATCTTGCCACAGGAACTTGAACTCAGTACCGTTAGCCCAGTCTACTGCAGTTGTGATAATCATAGATAATCTCCAGCAGTCTCTTTTCTTTGTAACGTCACGGGCTCAGCTCTGTATTTAAAAAGGAATATTGAACGAATAAAACCATGTTATCCAAGCAAATCTAAGTGCATAAAACTACAATACCCGTCTCCAAAGATACTCAGCGTTGCCCACATTAAGAAATTCAAAATTAGAAGTGAGTTAGCACTACCGTATGGGCTGAATATTCTCGTTCTCAGGCACAAAATTTATTTGCGAGATTCCGTTTCGGGCAGAACGACATACACGTTTCTTCACGTACTGGATGTATTTAACAAAATGAGCATCAGTCTCAGCAAAGCCCTTCTTGAAGAAACAAGGAGGACTTCGGCAGTGAAGAGGCTGCGGTGCACACCGGGGGCTGCACACGTTGGGCACGTACGGGTACGGCATCCGCGCTCCGCAGAGTGCTCCCGGAGGGAGGCTTGTCGGCGCCGGAACCTCTGCAGAAATCCGCTCTTAAATGCAAACAGACATTTATGGAAAGCGTCTCCCTGATTTGCGAGTATCTAATCGCAACTAATTAGCGCTGTCCCCGCAGTGGAAACCCCGCGCGTAAGGAGGCTGAGGTGTGCTGAGGCGCATCCAGGCCGGCAAACCCCCACCTGGGGAAGTTCTTCACGCGGCCTTCGCCCTGTGCAGTTTTGGGTTTTTGTGGCACGCACTTAACAGGCCAATATTTTATACTTGTCCCCAAGGTAATTGACAAAACACATTTCTAAAGTTATTTAACAATTTTAATGACAGCGGCTGAAAGATACGTTAAAAAAAAAAAGCCAACATTCTAAGCCAAGCATTTTTTTTGTCAAATGACACGGTTCCCTAATTTGCTGTTCCATGGCGCTCTATTTCTGTAAAAACTCTCATTGAGGCTGTAGGTCGCAAAAGAAGAATGAAGCCTTGGAAAGAGATACAATGACTACTTAATATTGTGTGGGATTATACGCAGTGGCCTGTGGCAATTCCTTATGCCTCTCTGGGTAGCGATGCTTTTCCAGCATCATTTTTTTTTTTTGTCATCACACAATTCCATTGTGAAATATTCTTTTCATGAAGGAGGAAGAAAGAGCTGGTTACACCCTGCAGTGTTTTGGGGAAGACTAAGAAGCGTGGTTTGCAGGGAGTATGTGTGAAATATGACATTTCATTATGTGTAATTATTTTTTAACCAGTAATGTCCATGTTGAAATGAGTTTCTTATTTTTGGAATGCACGGGGAGTGGCTGGGGAGGGGAGTCATGATTTTTCCCTGTTAATAAACTCAAGTCATTCTTATGCTAAAGTAATTTCTCAACAAAACAAATTTCTCTCCATCTGGGTAATGGCACACCCAAATGTGATTACATTACAAGGGATTTTAAATTAAATTTCAAGGTAGGAGCATTATTAATCCAATGCATTCGTCTTTATTATCATTAGACCTAAAACAATAAAAGACTTGAACTCACTTTTAAATGGCAGTTCAGCGCTTGCTTCTTATGGCAACGTGGGTTTGATCTGAAAACCTCAGAAATCTGTGTTTTGGGTCAGGCCCCAAAACGTTCTCTCAAAAGGTGGAGCAGGAATGGCTACATCCACCCCAGAAAGACAGGGGAGTTACGGCAGACGTTCGCTTGATTCGGATCCTTTCTGGACTCCAATGCGCTCCAAGAGGTTTTTAAGTCACAGCGCTGCCAGGGCTATGAAGAGGCGGGACGTACAGAACCGGCACAGTCAGAAATCCACATTTTCCAGACTTAACGGCAAATCAAGTCATCACCTTGAAAAATCAGAGTTCATATTTTTAACAAACTGCTAAATGTTGCCCACCCCGATATTTCAAAAAGAAGCGTTTACACGCACATGCGAAGGAATTGGATGCCCAAATGACTTGTGTTCATCTGCCTTCTTGTGTTCGCAGGCATTCAGATTACATTTTGGATGCAAAACCAATTTTGTTTAAACCCACAGCCAACAAAATGCAGCAAATAAATACAGAACGCATGAATCCCTCTTGAGTACTGTTTTTCAATCCATCACATATGAAACTTCAAATATCTCTGCTTATAAAATGAATGGGATGAGAATTTGTCATCACAGCATTATTTGTCCACTTTTTCCTGGGGAACCTGACAGCTATCAGCTGATTACATTTGATCCGGCAACACAACACGGATTTTACCTACTCTTCATCACAACAGCAGGAAAAAAAAAAAACAAACACCAAAAAAAACCCCACAACAAAAAAACAAGCCACTGAATAGCACATTAAGTATTGTTATTACAAAATGCTACTGTACGATTTTCTACAAAGCAGCAACTTTACCAAACGTGCCGATCTCTCACATTTCTGCCCTCAGAGGACTAGCAGGTTATGTCGTTCTTGATGGGGGCTTTCCCTTTTTCACCCAGACTGGGGGGACTGGGCTGTTCAATGCAACATTAGTTTCAGTTGGATTAGAAATATGTTACCCTAGTGCAATAGTGTGCATGTAAACGCACGCTTGTGACAGCGGCTGCCCACGTAAATGTGTGTTTTTTTAGCTAACATCCGTGTTCCATTTAACAACCTACTCTTCCAGAGAGCCCCGCCGTTGCAGCGCAGGAGCAGGTATTGCGTTTCAGCGTGGGTATCCATCGCCACACAGAAACAACTTAATCTTCGCAGCGTATTCCCTCCGTAACTGCCTGTGCATGAGATTTCCAAATGCTCAGACGTGATTCTCTCACTGGAGAGTACAGGCTGATTATGACAAACTCTGTCAATTTTATTAGCCACACAGATGTTATAGATACATGTGAAAATCAGCCATAATTCTTCCCGTGATGTGCAGCGCGGCGCTGCTGCAGACTGCCTCCGTCCCCTCCACAGCCCAGGGCTTACAGGCTTCCTGCCGTTCAGCCTCCACACGGGCCCCGAGCTAAGATGATCTTAAAAAAGAGAAGTATTAAAAGGATTAAAAATGACACTATTGAGCCAGCGGGTGACTGCAACCACAGAGTCCTGACTGCTGCTGAGAACAGAGGCAAAACGCAGGGATGAGAGTGCTGCCCCGTGACCCCGCTGTGTGCGGGGGTTCTCCGCCGAGGTGCACCCAGCCAACCCGCTCCCGTGGGTCACAGCAGTCGTCCCTCAGCGAATGGCTCGGACGCTGAACACCGCGCGGCCAAGCCTTGCCTGCACCCCTGAAGCTGACCGGGGGCACAGCTGAGCTGTAGGACTGCTGAGGTCCTCCCTTCGTCCTTCTTTAAACTCGCCATGGGGCCACCACGCTCGCTGTGCCTGTCTACGCAAGGCTGGATGCAAAACACACTCGTGAAGAGCTGTGAGAAATATCTGCATCGAGACCGTTCAGCCAAAGCCTTCCCCGGCTCCCAGCACCAGGTCTCAAAGGCTCGACAAGAAGGAAAGTGACGGGTACAGTTTGAAGAGAAAGATGAAGCCCACAGGGGGTTGTTGGTTTAAGTCCCTATCGCAACGCGCCTCTAGGAAGCAGGGAAAGACGCTGAAATGCAGGTTTATTGCGGAGCGGCGGGTCCAGGAGCGAGGTGCCCTTACCCCTCCGCACCTCTGTCCTCCCATCCGTAAGAAGTCCTCAGGTTTAATAACTGAGAGCGCGCAAGGGGCCATGAGCGAGTGGTGAAAGTAATTAGCAACTGTGAAGTACAGAGAAACCGTTGGTGAAAAGAATCAGAGAAATGCAAAGTTATTACGGGCACCCAGTTACCATAGTGATTGGTGTCTCAGAAATGCTAATAATAGTAAAATAAATAATACAGGGCAGGCAGGAAGAGCCCCTAGAGATGACTGCGAGCTGCTCCCCTCCTGAGGGACTGCGCGTTCTGCTTTCTCAGCGCTCCTCGCCCCGCGCTGGCTCCGGCTCAGCTCCCTCCCGGGGTAAGGCACCGTGCTGCTGCGAGAGCGCTGGGTCAGCCAAGTGAAAGCGGAACTTTCAAGCGCTTTATTATTTTCAGGAGTCGTCAGAGAAAAAACAAACAAACAAACACCCCCCCCCCCAAAAAAAACCCAAAAAACAAAACCCCCACAACTGCAAATAATTGAATACGTCAATAATATTTTGACTTGTTCATGTCTTGCAAGGTTTACTATAGCCCTGTTAAGTACTTTATTGCTGTCCCTCCAGCGATATTAATTAAGTTCGCCATAGGCTCTCAAGTCCTTTTTTCCCCTCTCTTTCTTCCCTGCACCCCCCCCTCCAGCCTTTTTTTTAAAAAAACAAGCAAGCAGTTTTCCCAAGTATAATGTCTACCAATGGGAGCTGTAGTACAGCGGAAGCCACCCAGAGAAAGGCAGATTAGAAGGAATAAAGATGAGGCATCCTTCAGTGTGATGGTCAACGTCTCTCCACAAACAGCAGAAACATTGGAGAGTGGGAGTGTTGGTCAGTGCCAATCAAAATAAGAATAAAATTCTGTAGCAAGCTTTGGCCAAGAACACAGCATTTTTGTCCAGGTTTGCTCACTGAAGGCTGCTCAATGTTCACATCTCTCCTCCAATTTCTGACGCCAGCCACATACAGAGCTGATAAATTAGGCTAATACTTTACCTTAGAATACCTGGAAGCACTAACTCCACTGCTGAGAACTTCACCTATGGAACCACCACTGCTACCAGGCAACTGTTTGTGAGCCCTCCCTGCTCTTCCTGATGTCTTTGCTTGCAGCCTGCGCAAGGATGCTCAGAGGGAACAATTTCTGTATCTGGCTGGACTACAAGGACATGCTCATCCTGGGTCACTGTGCGCCAAAACCAGCGAAGGGAAGAAAAATAATTTGGTGCCTTTCCTTCCACTCAAACAATACTAAGGCACAATGTGGCCCTGTGCAGTGTCCTTCCTGGCCCCCGGGCAAATCATTCAAACCACCTCAATTAATCTCTTCCCAGTTTAACGCCTGCTAGATATACTACCTGATGGACAAAGGTGCTGAAGAAGGATTGGTTTAGTTCTTGGAACAGTCCAACCTAATGGAAAGTACCAGTGACCCCTCTATCTACCAACTGAATCCTGAGTCAACACAAGTTCTAGTTAAAGATGTCCCTGCTCACTGCAGGGGGGGGTGGACCAGATGACCTTTAAAGGTCCCTTCCAACCCAACACAATCTATGAATCTATGAACGTAAGTGTTTCAAGAGGGCTCCTGGCCACTTGTGTGATGAAGCAACGCAAAGAAGAGAGATGAGTCGAGTATGACACTCAGATGGCAGGACTGGGAGACAGGACAGAAAGTGGAGGTGGTTGGTTAGGAAGATGAGGCATTCAATTTTTTGCTGTGACTCATGCATGCAAATCAATCAGCGATAAGATGCAGAGACATCACAAGAAAAGATGGGGGGGGGGGGGAAATAAAAAAGTTTCCACCCCTTCCAAGCATGGAAGTGGTAGAAGCACAAGCGAGTAAAAAGCCTGATGATACAGAAGGAATAGGAGGAGAAAGACAAAGACTACATAAAAACTCCGGTTTCCACAAGTGTTGAGCTTGAGGTTAAATTAATTTCTCATGCATTCAGGCAACAGAGATGGCTGTATTGAGACGTAAATGAATCAGTAGATTGTAGGGAAGCCAGCGTAAGAAAGATGATGTTGCAGACGAAAGCTGGAAAATTGGTGTAATAAGCAAAGCACTGAATAAGCAGGAAGGAACTGAGCTTTATTTGAGCAACAGTTTGCTCATACCTAGATGAGTTTTCGAGATGTTGACACGTGACCAGTGATAGCCATCTCCCAACCTCCAAATGCTTCTCTGTACGTATGATTGTACAAACCAGCAGATCTACTGCTTGTCTGAGTGGCCTTGTTTCTTAGGAACAGGGGACTGCCAGCACCAGCGGAACGGACTGAAAAACATGATACTGGAAGATGAAATGGAGTAGTTGGAAAAAGTCCACTACTGTCCAAAAGAGACTCAAAGTTGGACAACCCGCCAAAATATTTTTTAGGGATTAAAGGCTTCTTCCCTTAGATTTCCCACACAGCAACCTCAGCCCCTATACATTTGACTGAAGAAGAAAGTGTTAGGAGGTTGAGTGTTTCCTCCGAGACAAAGATCAAGGACCTTTTCAAGAAGACCAGATGCATTTTGTGCTCTGCTCCTCAGCCTCTCCAACACATATGCCATGTAAACCAAGCAATGATGCTGCTTCTCCCTCCCCCAGTAATCTTCCATACACAGGATTTGGGGTTTTTCCAGTAGAATCAGTTTGGCCTATTGCCATATCCAATTATGTCACACAGAATTATCCCCTCTCTGTCCCTTCCGTTTGTGACCTCGTTGCTTTAGGAATATAAAACCTATCCTATGATTACATAACGTTACAGTAGTATTTTCCTACAGGAGCAAGTGAGGAATATAGAAACAAGCTGTAATTTTCATTAGCAGTTACATCTACTCTTGCCATGAAAATGCTTTCTTCTTCCCAGGCCATTGCATCGTGGTGCAGGCAAAACATAATCCTGCCCTTGAGACTACAAAATCAGTTTCCATGGGAATTTATGCGATGTCAGAAATCCACTCTCCTTACTCCATAGTAGGATTTCAAAGGCACAGATCCTCATGGGCACAAGTCCCATACGAACAAATCCTAGGTTTGAACACTTTGCTCACACAGACTCCAGGAAGACACAAAGATGTTCACCTAAAACACTGGTCCACCTACGTGCATTGTATCTCTGAAGAGTCTTTCTGTGCTCGACCCCAATCCCCCCTACCCATTGCTTCATTTCAGCTCACCATCGATTTCAATCTCATTCTTCTACAATGCTCTCAGACTCACATATTCCCATTATTTTACTGCTACCGTTCATCCCTTGCATATTCATACCAGAGCGTGGTACCAAATGAAAAAGGTATTGTGTTAAATAATTCATGAATAACCATAATCAAGCTCTACAGGGCTTCAAGATGGACAAGCAATGCACAAAGCATTACGACAGCAGTGCGTGCCACATTACCTTCTATAGCCATACACTTTTTATCATTTCATCTGGAAAAAAAACCATGCTCAAAGTTGTTAGTATCTGGCCTAGGCCATGAAGCTATTCTATTTAGTCAGTTCATTACAATATTTAATCTAGTCAGAAAAAAACCCAGCCTACTCATAAATGATAAGCTTACAATCTGACAAGATTCAAATGAAAATAAGCCATTTGAGCAGAGCATGCAAACCACTGCCCTTATCTCAAAAGAATCAAAGAAAGGTATAGATATTGCATGCTTCAGGATATAAAGCCCTTATTGTTTGATGGGGAAACAGGATGAAACTTCCACAAAACCAAGCAATTTCACAATTGCACTTAGTACACGACCAGTAAACCTAAGATGCAATGACAGTCTTCTTTCCTCCCCATAGTATTTTTCCTCTTAAGTAGCACATGACTTCAAAGTGGAGGAGTTCTTTTACCAGAGACCTCTAAACCCATTAATCGTAATTCAAGACCAAATTACTGATGAGAGCCTATGTCATATCATGGTGGACATCGCAAAACAAAAAATGGCACGTTGAAAACGTAAAGCTGAGTTTATGGCACGCTTCAGCTACTTCTTGTAAGATAGAGAGACCCTCAAACTACCTTAAAGTCCTGGTAGTTCAAGTTCAGACACATAATAGTGCTATAATTGTGTTCGCTATGATCAAACAATAAATGTGCGATTGTTACTCATTCCCTTAATGACTAGTCTGCAAGTGACTAGTTAACTGATAAACTTACTGACGTTAACTAACGAATTTGAAAAGACTGACGGAAAGTAATCCAAAGCTTCCTTAACGATCTCAGAGTGCAGTTTCTCTAGTTATCTATTTATGGTCCGTAGTAAATGATTTTGTCCAGTTCGAGAACTGTTTTCAGTTCCAGTATGCCATGCCGTCTGCATTTCCAGCGCTGTGAAAGAACTGTGTCATTAACTATTGTGAAATAACACCTGGAAACAAAATTGCCACCAAAGTTATTGTTTTGGTTTACAAAAAAACTCAATTAAGCAGCCCACATTGAGAAGCTAGTAGGATCCTTACCAATGAACGGACATCCTGGTAATGTGTATATATACATATATAATTTCAGATCTACGAAACGAGGATGTGTGCTACCAAGAAAGATGATGATTCTTTCCTTCTGCTAAAGAGAATGTTGTTCCATGCTCGCTTAGATTATTTTAAGGCTGACTGTTGAACAGGTATAGTTTACTTTTTAACACGACACAGCAAAATTTCCAGGAAGAAGTTACTTGTGCAGTTCAGCGCGGGTATTTTGTCCAGCAATGTCAGCAACGCAAAGTGCTTTAAAGAGGTGATTTGGTAGCACCTGTTCCCATCCCATCGGAGAAAACTGTAATCATTATTTGCAATAGTTCCCAGTAAGGGGGACACTGGTTTCATTTAAAGCGATGCTACTCCTATCTAGAAGTGCTGGGATTTAAGCATGTGACTCCCATTAACATTAATGGCAGTTATATGTTTAAAATCTCTGCACATCGTGATGGGAATATGCTCCATGGAATCCAATTAATCTGAAGAACATTGCATACATTTGGGAACATTCTTGTCGTACAATTTCACTGGCATATGGGTTTGCCCTCAATAAAGCTTGCTAGTATCTGGTAACAAAGACATTAACAATCTACTGTACATTTAAATAAAGGAAGACCAGACTATATGTTTTCCCAGCTCAGTGTAGGCAGCTACAAAGAAGCTTTTGAGTGTAAACAAATAAAGAATTGAGAAAATAAGGAAGAAGATGGTATTTTAAGAATGTGACTATTTGGAGAATGCTTGGGGAATGAACACAGAGGAGGCTGTTCGTTTATAGGTTAGATGCATTTTCAACAGGAACCGAGCAAGTACAAAAAAAAGAAAAGAAAAAAATATGGAGGGAGGATAAAAAGAATATTCAGACTCCGGCTGTTTCCCACACACCGAAGATAATAATGTGAATGGAAGTGATTTTGTTTTAGGGGTCAGAGCAGAGGCTGATATTGCAACCTTTCCAGATCCTGAAAAACATCATTTGATTAAAATAACTGCCCCCGTTGTTTTTGTGTTCCTAAGGAGGCTATTTTACATGATGAAGACAACAAGAGCAAAGCAGCGAACAGTAAGTTTTAGTACTGCAGAGACACGCTGCTGCCGGAAAATGTAACAGAACATTAGAGCACATGATAAGTAAGCAAGAATCAGCAAAAAGTTAATAGGAAACCACAGTGACAATATGTCCGTGCAGCTCAGTACAATATTTCTCTCCTTTTTTTTTTTTTTTTTACTCCTCTTTTAACAGGATGAGGAATTTAACTGGACACAGGAAAACAGGAAAACAATATCTTAGTAAAGAAAGAAAGGAACAACCAGAGATAAGGAAATAATGGTTCTTACCACTAAAGAAGCTATTCAATTGTAAGAACATTTGTTGGTAAAAGTTTGACAAGTCCTCACTTGCCCAGACCTCGATGATCCTCAGACCTTATTCAGAAATGTTTCCTTTCTGTAAATGAAGAAATACGTGACCAGAAGTGCCATTAATGAATCATTATTTTTGAAGGCTCAATTTGGAACACCTTTTAAGGCCTGGTACTCACAGAGGGATGTTTAGGTCTTTCAGAGGACGCAAGAAGCCATCTCAAATCAGAGATCTGCTTGAGAACGTGCTTGGGCAAGCCACGTGCAACGGGTGCAAACCCACCTCCCTGTGTAGCACCCCGTACAGCTGTATATTTATTTATGTCAGCTCCTACAGAGGAGTTCAGCGTGTTTCATTCCCATAAAGGCTGCGAAGTTTTGTGTTTGCCTTTGCAATCCACTACATAACCAACCGACGGGCCGAGAACCAGGAGGTGATGACACCCAGGGCTCCACAGCCCTGCGCCTGGGGGAATCGGAGGAAACACTGGCGCTACAGCGAGCAGCTGAACTGGCAGACTGAAAACTTACCTGAAAGCTTCTAAATAAAAATTAAAAAAAATAATAATCAGCAAGCTGAATAATTACATTTGAGGACTTTTTAGAAAGTGTTTTTAAAACCTCTTGCTGAAGTAGGAGGGGTTATTTTTATTATTTCCTGGCAATCTAAAGCTCTCACTGCTAAGTCTGATAGCTGAGGAAGCCCCAGAACTTGCACACATACCAACGTGTATGGGCCTGCTTGGATGCAAGGTTTAATATGGCCTACCGTGGTCAGAAAAGGAGAAAAATACTTTTTCAAGCTTCTTTTGACAGTGAGATAAAGTACTGCAAAGGAGGTATTACTAAGAAGAGGTAATTACTAAGGAGGTATTACTAGGAAGAGGGCAAACCGCAGATGACAAAAGCTCAAGAAAAGTTCAGGCTGTTTCATACCCCTGAAACTGAGATGACATAGAATCATAGTGTTGGAAGGGAGCTCTGGAGACCATCTAGTCCAACCCCCATGAATGTTGGTTAAAATAAAAAATGCATGAATGTTCTCCTCCTCCTTCTAAGAAGGAAAACAAGAATCTTTTCCTCCTCCTTCTAAGAAGCAAGATGGCATTGTGCAATGGTTTCGTCTTTCCCAGCAGGCCACAGATAGAGAAGGCATCATCACAACACTTCCCGCAGATGTACGGCAGCAGTCTACCTTCTGCCAGCTGTCTAAAAGGGCATAATTTAACCATCTGGGAGACAGTTATCACTTTGTATACCAGGGAAGTGTCTAGAAGTCGTGTTTCAAAACATCCTTGTGGCCCAGGACAACAAAACAAGTGCCGCATACTCGAGGAACGAGGCAGGGCTGTCAGGCAGTGGAGGACAATGATCCCAGCTGTGTCTTCTCCACCACCACCGACTCTCCCCATTCAACACCCCAGCAGCAGAACTTTGCCACCGCCCACGGGATGTAACTCCAGCCTTGGAAAAGCCCTTCAGCTGCTCAGAGGTGGCCCAGGAGGGCCACCACAGAGCCTGAGCATCATTTCACACAGAGAAAGCACACAAACACAGGAAATCCACAGCCAGAAGTTGCGTGACAATGTGCACAGCGTTTCACTGTCACGTGCAGAGCGTGAGGGAACCAAAGCCTTTTCTTCTCCCACAATAAGTAACAGCTTGTCTGAAATGCAGAGTCTTTATTTCTGATTGCTGCCAACTCTGTCCATCTTTTTTTTGTTTGTCCCTTAATTATGCAGCTTTTTTCTCCTTAGCAGAGCCATGATCACAAAGTGTTAAAGCCAACAAAGACCATTTGCAATTCATCTTTTCACTTGGTATTAAATGCTCATTTTATAGAAAGCAAATACATCTTTCCTAACAAAAAAAAAAAAAAAAAGAAAAAAAAGACAGAAAGAACAAGACCCACGATGTTTTTACAGAACCATAATTTAAACCTGAGCCTGAAAAGTAATGTTAAAATGATAAACATGTTGTTTGCGATGTATTAATGTTTAATGATGCTGTTATTGAACACAGAGATTAGATCCCTATCAGATGTGGTTTTAAAGAAGATACCTGGACTATGGAAAGATTTTTCAAAGGCATTTTTCTTGTTAAGAAATAGCCAGCTCCTTGTATATGTCTCCTTCTAAGTATCTTAAAAACACATCAAGTTTTTCACTGTACAGTTCAGATTTCGGAACTGCTGTTTATCTATTTTAAAGATCTCTGCAATAAAAAAAAGAACTATAATTAATGAGGAGTTTAGGCCTTATGGTATACACACACAAGTTTATCTATCTATCCATAGACATAGACACATTTTAACTTTAAGATGTGGTTTAAACTTAAAGGACCGATTGCAAAATATTGGCAAGGACCATTTTATTTAACAAAATATCCAGTGGTTTGCCTAACATCTAATTCCACAATGACCTCACTGACGTTATCATTTTCCAAAAGGCTAACGGAGAGAGGTTTTTTAGGGTAAAAAAGAAGAGCTAAGCCTCAGAATATGGGTGATCCAATGCTTGTGCAAAAGAAAGTCACTCCAGGCAACGCATAACCTTACCCGACCTATGAGCAGATACTACCTCCCCTCCCCAGTTTCCATTTACCAAATCCAAAATTCCCCCAAACACGTAAGATGACCGTTCCTATCCCATGGTACCCAAAACAACATGCCAAGGCTCTCGTTAGGGCTGGGTGCCAGCCTGCAGCACCAGGCACCGATGACCTGGTGGGGCCCCCTCCTGCCCTGGCTGGCCCAGCAGAAAACGCTGCTCTTCCTGACGAACAGCACAAACATGCAAATGTGCCACGGGGAAGACGTACGCGTTAAGAGGGACTACAAAAACGCAGCAACTTTAGAAGCTAATCTTGTAAAATTGGGGGAAAAAAAAAAACCCAAACAGTCCTAAATTTACCTTTGGAACACAATGGACAGCAAAAGAGCAGGAAACAATGTACGAATAGTGCTCACACCCCATTTATTAGCGTTCTGAGCTGTGCACACTCTGTACATTTTACATGTCTGTCTACACATGGGCCTGAAGGACTTTAACAAGAAAGCAGATGACAATCTCAGTAGATATTTTGTTTTGAAGAGGAAAATCAAATTCCTGTGTTAACCCTACATACCAATCCCTGGCACTACAAGCCTGCAAGCAGATCACACACGTGTTTAAAACTAAGCATGTTTTATATATAGGCCCAGTTGTGACCAAAATAGTTAATATCTTACGAGACCAAAGAACGTATGGTAGACTTAGATGGACTTTACTCCACAGAGAGGCTAATTCATAATATTCTAATTCATGCTTCTCCCTCCTTCAAGGTATTTGGTATTGAAGAAACACGCTAATGGTCTGGTGCAGAACAGAAAGACCTGGATCATTCTTCTAAAATACGCTATTGCCTATTCAAGCTGAGAGAGAACAAAAAAAAAAAAAACAACCCTACTTTTTTAAGGATGGTAACTTTCTAATAAATCCAGTGCAGAATGCTACAGACAGCACTTAAGAGCACACTGACACAGTACTATCTACAGAATTATGGACAGCCCTAGGACCCTGCCAGGTTGAAGCTTAATACCAGAAATAGAATAAATTGATTCAAGAAGTCATCTTGAACACCACCGTTCAGCCTGAGTGCAGTTCAGTCTCTAATGATTAAATGTTACTTCTTTATAAGCTTCATTCTGGCCAAAACTATCTTACATTAATATTTTCATAAACTACATCCCAAAATAAACATTTTGTATAGGATACAAATACCAAAGTCACTTCAGTTCACTTATTGTGGTCATGACCACTTTGGCAAGATTTCGGGGAGGGAGGAGAAATTCAATAAATCAGATATTTTCATGATTTAATGTTTGCAAAGGTCAGAAACCAGCACACAATATCTCCCTACTCTGAATTACACATCAGTTAATAGAAAGAGCAAAATTTTCCAAGAATCCAGCCAGAATCTGGCATCTGACAGAGGAACTTCATCAACGTGTCCTATCCTTCGGGCTCCTCCCTCCCACCATTACATCCTGAAGAAATACAGTGCAATAATGGACACAAGGACTAGTTCTTAAATTAGGAAACCGACAGCAGGGGAAGGATGAATGGTGAGAAACTTTTTTTCCTTTCATGGCATTGTGCTTTCAGTAGCTAACGCTGTAGCATTTGCACTAGAAGATAAACTAAGGCAATCTGGTGACAGAGGGGGAAGTTGAGCTTTGTGCTTCAGATGAGATCGGAGCATCTGCAAAATCCAAGCACCTCTGGGATTTTTGTTGTAGCCAGTATTTAAGAAAGGCTGGGGCATCTGCAAATTCACGGCCAAGTTTCAAAGACAGAAAGCACATCTCCAGAGCACTGGGGATGCACACTGAACGTGATTTTCTTCTAAGACAGTAAGTCTACTCAGTTTCCCATTTACCTGGACTGCTTGCTCCACTTCGCACCAGTTTATTTTCTTCTGATCTGCTCTGACACAGCTGGCTTTTGACAGATGCACACAATGTTCATCACATGAGGAATATTTGTGATGTGTTGGGGAAAAAAAAAAAGGCCAAAATGTTGTATTCTGTTCTGTGATTTGCTGTACCCTTAGTCAGGGGGGTAACCAAGCACGTCCTCGTCCAAACAACTTTCTGCTTCCCTTCCATTGATTTATCAACAATGTTTGCGCTGAAGAGAAGGGAGCGCAGCTCACAGCAAAACACCCGCGACAGAGCTGCGCGTACCACTTCCCAGCCCCGCTGGCAGGAATTCCCTGTGAGGAGAATGTGCCCATACCCCACCATGGGGGTGCTCTAGGGATGCTGCACAGGCTGACGCAGTTAGGCAAAGGCATGGAGGAAAAAACGCAGACTTCTGCTTTCCAAAGCCAATAGCAGCTTTGCAGCACTTAGTAAGGCAACCCGACACGTGTAATTGATATGAAAGGAGCAAGCCAACAGCCAGGAACTGGCAGGGGTGCCCCAACACATGCCCCTCCTGCATATATCATAGCATTAAAACCATCAAACACTCCTGGTAGAAAAGCAAACAAACAAGACCAGCATAAGACCAAGATATATAAAATGCCCAAAGCAACATTAAATCATCTGAAGATATTCCCATTAAACAGAATTATTGTCCCCATTAAGAATCAATCAAAGCTATTTAGAATCATTGGCTATTCAGCCAGTTCCCTGGGAGACTTCCCAATTAAGCAGATTTTCCATGTGGGTTTCTTGTGATTAAAGGCCCTATCTTGCAAATCCTTGCTCATATCTATCGTCCTAACTCAAGTGAGCAGTCCTAATGGAAGAAGAGTGCTGGCTTACTCATCTCATCTACATTTACCTAATTCTGCTGATTTCAGCTTGATTTGCATGACAAGAGGAGATCAAAGCCAAGGGACCTACTCTCTGAGAAGAGAGTTTGCAAGAGAAGAATTACAGTCCCGTCTACGGTTAGACACCAACAGGCACACGGTAAGATCTGCCCAGGCTCCAAATCTGGAAGTCTGGAAGTCACACAGCCACGTTAGCACACGACTGCGAAGATGAGAGAAATCCACCTGAGAGGCAAAACTTTTTACTGCAGACCCGTTCATACCCTAACGTGTCCCAATGGCTTCCTGACCAAAGCTGGCTCCTGCCCCAGCGGCTGGGAGCTACGCTGTGACAGCACCAGACTGTGTAGACATGTTCTCTTAAGGTAAGTACATCCTATATTGACAGCATTTAGTTGATCCTTCATAATAAAATGCGTATTCTACTGGTCTCTAATTGACTGGGATGCTGAGTGTCTGAAACTGCCTGGAGACAAAGAAATGAAATGGGACAAATTACTTTAAGAGTAATTATATTAATAAAACGTAATGCAGTTTTGTCTGCCATCTAGAAATACTGTTAGCGTCACGCAGAAGAGCAAGCGAGAATCCCAAATACCACAACTCAAACCAGAAATTAAGGACTTGCTCTTTTTTTTTTTAAACCAAACTTTCTATTTGCCATGATTTCCATAATTTATAACCCTGGAAATTAACCTTGACATCCATAAATTCCCGTGTTCCAAGTATCCTAATATATTATTTCCACAGATCTTCTGCCTTACCCTTTCTGTGGTCCAAACAGGATTTCTGAAGGCACTGTGCTGATACCAGCAGTTTGATAAAGTACAGTGGCTTCTTTCTGCTTTCTCTGAGGAACGCACCTATCGGTGCTTGCTTGGGTATGTTCACATGCACGTTTGTGTGTTTAACACTGTTGCGTTGCCCCTTCCGCTTGGTCCTAATGAAAAAAACCTGATTATCACAAAGCAATCCTGAAGAGTGGTTAAGAATAAAGATACCAAGCCCATGAGCCCTTCAAAACGGTTCACTCCCTGGTCCCTGCTCCAGGCACCCCAGTACAGCATGAGTGAGCATGAAATGTTAACCTTTTATGGTTAGCTATGTGATTAAGTGGATCTTGTCTTGCTTCATTTTTGTTTGACAGTGCTACAAACATACGAAATTAAAGTAGTGCCCAGCCAAACCTTCCCTGATGGATTTCTGGTGGAATTTTTGTGGGGAGCAGCAGAGGGATGGAGACTGGGTCACAGACTAAAGGGCTGAAATGCGCAAGTCTGAAACCCTGATGGTTGAGACTAAGCAGCGATTTGATCTGCAGGAGTTACGCATGGTATGTAGGCAGCGACCTCCAGGAGAGCATCAGGGTGGCCACCGCCATGGCGGGCAGGAACGACTTCAGGCACCTCCATCAGCTGACCTGCAAATGCCAGTCAGGACCCTCAGTTCCCTAAAAGTGCAGCCTGTTTAACACACCTTCGCTCTGTTTCGACTCAGAGCGGCCCATCTGAGACAAAGGAGGTGAACATTAAAAGCTGCTACATGACAGCATCTGTTCGGCATGTCCACGTGTGTCAAGCTCTGCAGGCTCATTACCTCACTGTGGTTAGACACCTTGTTTTGAGATCCAAGCAAATCACCGCTAAAAGCTTTTCCTTCCGTTCCTTACTTCCTACTCCAGTGTTACTCCAATCGATTTTCTTATTCTAACTCCTCAGATCTAAAAGCAGAGCACTGAACTTCTAGGCCTGCTTTCTGGCTCCTTTCACAAACAGGGCTAACGCTACTACAGATCAGTCGCTGGGAAAGTTATTTTCCCCTGCTGCTTTTTTGCCTGAAAGCCAAAGAATTCGCAGGTTTGGTGAGGAGGGATATTAGGTGATTTAAATGTAATGTGTCAAGAGCGAAGATATGGCACGTGGGAAAGGGAAGGGACAAAAAGAGCACGTCTCTCTCCATTGTTGAAGACAGTAGGAAAAAAAAAAGTCAGATGAAGCACGGGGAGTTACGCTGGCGCAATACTGGGGCAACTAAGAAAATCAGGCACTACAGAAAAGGAAACAGAAAATTACAGCTCTAATAAGAACAGGAATCCATGTAATATGCAGCAGAGCTAATATATGTATGCATGGTAGATCTTATTAAAAACTACAAATATTTTCTTCTTCTCCCTTCTGCTATTGCTCGAAAACTAGAATAGTCCAACCTCTCGGTCAGTAAATCACATTAAGGTCACTTTGAGGAGCAGCAGAATATAAATGTCTTATATGCAAAATCAAACTATGTTTGGGGTATAAATGTGATACAAATGCCATCCAAAATATGCTTGAAAGAGAGAAATGAAGTACTAGCGCATTAGATTTCGCAATTTATTTACAGAGTGGAAGTAATTGAAATCTACTTCTCCCTAAACTATCTGTTCCCAAGCTTTAAACATTCAATAACTTCTCAGCCAGGGAATGTGCTTTTTTTTCTCTTCCCTCTATTTTCCCTGTGGTTTGCCTTATCATGTGCTAAATTTATTATTGCAACACATTAGTTGCTTTGGTCCACAGCTTTGAAACCTTCACACAAGGCCCTAAGAATCTCACCGATAAATCACTGATGAGAATAAACTGATTGTCTCTTCTGGATTCTCTTCTGTAGGATTAAAAGAAAGCCCAAAAGATAAGCTCAGAAAACAAACCCAAGTCTGTTACTTCTCAAAAGGCGGTGGGTTTTCAGCCTCAGCCTGTGCATGTGGGATTTTTTTCCAAGTCTTCTGTATGAATGGTAAAAAGCTGCATTTCTCTCAGGCTGTGGGACAATCGCCCCACAATCAGAATAGACTTTTAAGACTACGAGCTTGGGTTTAATTTGGAGCCAAGATGGACTATGTACCTCTTTCTTCAGACCAGTATTTAAGAAGTTGCTTTTGTGACCTACTGAAGCAAGACATCTGCACTGCTCTGCACTTTTGTTTCCAGTAGACTCATATTTAGCCCAGTGCAGTTGATGTATAGGAGAGAACATCTTGGAACAGATAAGCCATGAATAATTCCAGATCTTCAACAATTACAAGCACCTTCTTTCGACATCCTTATGCTGAACAGCATCTTTTTTTATAAAAAAATTAGTCAATGGATGCCAGATTGGGGTTATGGACTTAATTAATTTTATGTCTGTGACATGCTCACTGTGTAATTATACCAAGCTGTGCACTATTAGATAATTATTTTTGGTCCTCAAAAGAGGAATTCAATTTGTTTAAAATTATTTTAGCTCCTTCAGAGAGAGAGATATTATTTCCCTTCGAAAAGCCATCAAACTAAGTGATAAAGCAACCCCATTCGGGTAATAAAAGACTGTGGCACTGAAGTGGTTACAAACCATTTTGTTCAACCAGACTATTTACAAGTAGCAACAGGGTATCTGTTTCCTGTCATCTCCATCATATATCTTGAGGCAGAGAGATTGGAGCCCAATTACAGCCTGATATCTAATCAATACACACCTTATTCCTAGAGCAGGAAGTAAAGGAGGAGGCCCTTGGGAGCCAGAGTTCAAATTACTCCGCTGTCGATTCCAGATAGCAGCTAATGATAGGATATATTTCTGGAAAGGGGGGCGGGTGGGAAGTGCAGCACGGTTTAATGGGATTGTTAATACAAGGAACACATACATATATTAATTTAGACATCTGCTTCTGAATTCCAAAAGCCCGACGCGAATCAGAAGAAAAGTGACCCAATTTGCTATTCACTCCTATAGCTTTTGGGACTTAACTTTGTTAAAATAAAGCATTCGAGTGACAAACCCAGTCCAAAACCTTTAAATGAGATCTCTAAACTACATCTGGGTTGATTCCACGCACGCCACGCCACACCCCCCCGCCTTTTTAGAGCTGCTTTTTCATGAAGGAGGACTGACTTGCATATGGATACGGACTTTATGTAGCTCCGGGGACCTTCAACCAAGCCAGTGAGCGTTTCCCTTTCCCAGCTGACCAGTTAAACTTACTCTATTGTGTTCGTGGGCCCACCAGGCCAAACCCTGCGCTTAACTGAAGGCAGCTGTCCGCTGACTCTCGGTCGGTTACTAGCTCTTTGGGAAGATCTTAAACAGATAAACCTTGGGACTATTTGTCCCTAAGTGTCTACTTCTAATTTTGTCAGTTAGCCAGAAAAATAACCTCTCCTATTTACTAATTCCTTTGTGTTCCTAGCAATGGTTCAAAAAGCTGCCTTTTGCACAGCGGTCTTTATGAAAATGTTTTTTTTTTTTTTCTGTCTTCCAAGAATTACCCTAACTCAGAAACGTAAACTATGAAGAGCAAATAGCCTGAATAACCAAAGAAAGTCACATGCTACAGTCAGTACTCCAAGAAAGAGAATGAAGCACGGGCATAATAAATCTTGTTAGTATTTAGCTTTCAAAACGGTCTGGAAGGCTGCCTGGTGACATGGATTCCTTCTAGATTTAATACAGGTTTGATTAGCCAGGAAATCATTGTCCTTTTTCTAGGGAGCCAGACCACAGACCTACAAAACTCACAGTAAACAAAAGCAGGCAACAACAACAACAACAAAAAAATCTCATCCCTGGTGTTCTGGTTGTAAGCACCGCAGCAGGCTCCAAGAGTCCCGGCTTCAGCGGCCAGCACCCCAAGCAAGGCAGGTGAAACCTCACAAGGACCAGATCGACAAAGGCCTTCGTGTTCCTAAGTTAACCTCCTACGCACCTAAATCTGGGCTTGGATTGTGATTCTCTTCAATTCCTCATCTGACACGTTTGGGTGAGTAGTCCTTCCTCTCTCCCGTCTTAACTATTTGTCCATCTTAACTACCTCTAATATAAATTCTTCCAGCCGGTGATCACTGCAATACGCCTGTACGACACACAGCACAATTTCAACTTGGGATTTCTTCATCTGACTCAATAGCGCTATTGCTAATACAGAGTTTCACATAAATGGGGCCCCAAGGTTGAATGATACCTCTAAGTGCTGCTGAACTACAAATAAATAATTATATGATATACATAAATCTTGCATTTTTAATGCTGAAGTCCCATGAGACAGAAAAAAGATTTTAAACGAGACAAGAACTTTCTAATTATACCGCATGTTGATGATCTTGGAATAGGTACAAAAACCATTAAAGACTTTTACTTTTTTTTTTCTGCCTCTTAAATAGGAAAAATCTTTTCATCAAACATAGATTGAAGCCAGTGATAATGCAACTCTGGCTTACTAAATAATAACAGTGCAGGGCTTTCTAAATAGCCTACTTCAAATAATGACTTATATTATCCTAAATTCAAAAGCAAACAACTGGGGAGAAGGAAATCGCTAAACGAAGAGCAATATTAAATTCCAGAGGGTGAATGTGTGCTGCTAAAGGTGTGGCCTTAATGGAATTTGACCTATATCCATAATTTTGCTGTCACTCAGCGCCGGCTCTCAGAGCACAAAGCCGCCAGATGAGCAGGGTGTGAACAAAGCAGGGCGCTGCCCGGAGCGGCAGAGCTCCTGGAGGAAGCACAGCCATGGCCACGTTGCCTTTGCCCCAACCACAAGCCCTGGACACCTGGGCTAGCTGGCTTTGACTGCCGTTTAGGAAAAGGCTACGGTGTGGTGGGTGGTGGCTACTGCTCAGAGCAGGTTGGCATCTCCCAGCAGGAGCAACCAGTTCCTCCAACATCTTTGCAGCAGCAACGCTATGGGCTCAGTCAATCATCCCGACCCCCTTCACGTCTCCCGATGTTGAGGGCACAGAAACAAAGAGGTGGTGGCTACCTGCTAGGTCCATAGCCCCTGGGAGAGAAAAGGAGATTAGGTTAGTAAGCTGCCCGTATCCCAGCTGAACTGTTGGATGAACTTCCAAAAATATCCTTGAATTGGCATTCTGCGTACAGCTGTGTTTATGAAAGGCAATATCATGTATGTAAATAAATTCAGATGCTGCTTGAGTTATTTTAAAACAATCAGTAGAACACTAATCATTTTATAGGCACAATCTTATCCCAAGAAAGTGACAACTTGGTGTGTACATACATGTACTAAAAGTTAAAGATACTGTTACTTGTATCTCCATACAGACATAAAACAAGATATAGACTTGTCTTATAGCACCAAGAAAAGCTACTTTTGTATTCTGTGTACTTTGCTTGCTGATGTAAGCTTTATAAAAAATCACTTAGCCGGAGCTCTAGGGGCCTCATCCGAGGTAGAGCTCGTTAGTGGTAGGTGTCAGACGGACCTTGGCAGCATGCGAAGCCCTTTGCGTGAAGACCAGCTCCTCCAGTGCAACCGACCAAGGGGGAGAAGACGAGCACCAGCGGGGTTGCGGTGTCTCGCCCAGGGGAGCCCAGGGCAGGTCCGGAGGATGCCCCAGCCCCGCTCTGCTGGGCAGGGTGGGTGCCTGGAACCCCGGCGAGAGCCAGCCTGCTGCTGGGCCTCGGCCAGGACGCACGTGTATCGCAGAGCTCCCTGTGTTTAAATCCATTAATTATCTCGCAGTGTAAACAGTTTGAGAGTACTGCGGTTGCCTGCTCACGGGGAGATAATGCAGTTTAACCACTGTCTGTTCTAACTCCATCGCTGAACACAGACAAGGAAGGTTGCAGAAATACCTGAGCGAGATGGGGAAATGACAAACACGTTTCCTGGCTTCGGCTCCTATCAGCCCATGGCAGCTGGAGATGATATTTCACCTCGGCTGGACTGAGCTAAACGGCGGATGTCACCTGGGCTGAGTCAATGGTGATGCTCCCTCTGCCTTCAAGGGAGCAAGGACATCGCCTCTGAAGAGAGCCTGAACTTTGCACTTGTTTTCCTAACAAATACCACAAAACCAAAACTGTTAGTTTAATCTTAGTAGTCCCACAGTAATCCCATGGCATCCAGCTATTCTCCGCTTAACATCTGAAAAAGCAAAAGTCCTGAACAGACGGTATATCTGGATACCCAAAATATATAAAAGAATACCTGGTTACTTCTTTACGCCACCATATACCACACCAGAGTTCTGTAATTCAGGCGGCTGCTCTATTAAAACACCGTATATTGTTCCCATTTATTCTTTTATGATTGGAGAACAATCTGGGACTGAGGGGGTATAATCTGTCATAGTCTGTTATGTACTACGGTATCAGCTTTTCTCCAGCTTTAGCCTCCAGAGATGACATGTCTGGAAATATGAATACTTCCATTAATGTTAGCTCTGGTTTCATTTACATTTTCCTTTCTGAGCAGAGTCCTGCACAGCAAGGTGAATTGGTTATATGATGAACGGGTTACACCGCAGGAGCTAGAGAGAATACGGCCAACGTAACAAGGCACGTCAGCAGCAGATGGAAAGAAAAGCTTAAACTTGCATGGCGATAAAACTCAAATCTACCTTGAATTTGACGGGTCAGCAATGCAACACCCCTTCAGACACAAAACAAAATCCGGTGGCTAACCAGTGTCACTGCCATTAACCTCATCCTGATCTCCAGGGTCCAAAGTAGGAACTTTAAATAAGTTTTTTTTTATAGCACGAAAGTTCCCCTGTAGAAGACTACAAAACCGCAGGATTACAAAACTCCGAGGGTTATTGCAAACTCCCCTCACAAATGCTAATGAATTGTTTTCTCTTTTTTGCTCCAATCCTGTTGTTTCAAATGAAAACACATCGCTGCTTTGTTGCTGAGCACTTTCTCCCACAGTGCCCCGCATAAAGACTTGCTTGTGCACCCTCTGGAATGTGCTTATTCCAAGATGTTTAATTGTCATTTCTTCCACCTTACATCAGAAGCCTGTCACATGCATTAATTACATCCGTAAAAATATGCTTGAAAACCTTACCATTTAAATACAAGAGAAAAAAGAGAGAAACGAGCACTGTAATTTCCAAGAATAACTAATGTCTTGCTGAAGTTAATTCTCTGGATTGATGGCCTAATTGCCAACGTGGCTGAGGTAAGGC
Organism: Rissa tridactyla; assembly: GCF_028500815.1. Lineage (NCBI taxonomy): Eukaryota > Metazoa > Chordata > Aves > Charadriiformes > Laridae > Rissa > Rissa tridactyla. The sequence goes on from NC_071469.1 coordinate 88,419,069, forward strand.
ATACGGTAAGATCGTAGGCTGCTTGGCAGTGAACACTCTCTTACTAACACGTAAATTATAATCTTTTAATTGATATTTCCAACTACGAACTTGATTTAAACGAAAGGCTTACTTGTGGAACAAACAACAAGCTGCCATTTATTGAATACACACACACACAGAGGAAGGGGAAACCAGGTCCAGCCACGGAGACCTGGAAATTCGGGACTGAGCCTTTCTGGATGATGACAGGGGCAAAGCACCTCACCTACTAGGATGAGAGGCTCGTGTGCTGCAGTATCCTCTCTCCAGCAGCATCAGCTCCAGATGCCTTCAAATAAAACGTAAGAAACCTGTAACGGTGGGTTCATTTTAACTCCCTAAAGTAGTCATCAATCTAAATAAGACCCTTTCCTAGCCAGAAACCCCAGGCTGGCTTGCCCTCCCACAATAATATAAATGTGAAGTAACTTCATTTAAACCACTGGCGTTGCAGCAAGGATTTATCCCCTGTGAGCGGGGAGGCACAGCAAGGAAGATGCACTGACCTTAAAACAGCACAACTCAAGCAACAAAACCGCTTTGGCTCCTGCACTAGCATTGACATACCTGTGTACGTCAAGAGTAGTTTCTCTTTCTTGCCCCAGTAAGGAGAGCTGGTGGCCAGGGCTTCCTAAGGGCATTTGGCCCCTTTCCACCCCACACCCCTCTGACATCCAGCATGGTTTTCTGTTCCCACTCAGACACGTTCTGTCCGTACGGCTGAAGACGGGTAACGCAGAGAGGTCTGGTAGTTATTTCCACGTTGCTGCTGCTCTGCTGCAAGCTGGAGGTTTGTGCAGGAGGGGGACACCGAGGGACCGCCACTCCAGTGCTGCTGCCCTCCATCAAGAGCTAGCCATGAAACACCCCTCGCCAGGTGGCAACGCTACTGACATTCAGGGCCACTCAGGGCTCACACTGGAGTCCCGATGAATTCGGGGAGAACCTCCCAAGGAAAGGAAGAAAATTGTATCGCAACCAGTAATGTTTGGGGTCTTAAGATGTATTAAATTGTATTAGGATATTAAGACATATTCACAGCACACGAAACACTCATTTGCAGACCCAAAAGCAAACTGTGAGCACTGCCTCCGACATCACTGGAGTAACACTGTAACTTGTAGGACTAAACACAAAATCAAGTAAAATTCAACTTTAAAACTCTCGCTTTTTCTTGTGTTGGCCTAGTCCTTCAGACTTGAGGGACTTCAACTGCTTGACTTATATGGCCCTGAAAAATGAGACTTATTGTTCAAATATCAACTTAATTCTTCTAATATTAATGGCTTTTACTTTCGCTGGGAGAAAATTCTGCTGTTTGTTTAGAGTGACCAGAGATATATGCAAAACGTGCCTAAGAAAAATATACAGACAATGAATTGCTTTCTGAAAAAACTGAACCAGGTTTATATTAGTACATCAGCTGCATTTGTTTCCACATAATTCTGATAGCCGGAGTCAAACCAAATGTATGCCTTCATAAAATACATGTAGAAGTATATTCAAACTATCTCAAATAAAACATCTTCCACTAGCTCGTCTGATGATCTGTATCTTTTAGATTTATAGCAACACTTATCTGGAGAGGTCAAAGTACTCGGTAACATAAAAAATTGAAACTCGCGACATCCCAGATGAATAGCAAGCATGATTATAATCTGTTTTAAAATTCTAAATATGGTCTTACAGTAGTCAGACACCGAGAGGTTAAATACTTAGCTCAAAATAAACCCAGGCAACCTAGCTCTATCTTCTCTCCCCATCCATGGCTTTGTCCCTCCACCTCCACTGATCAGCCAGAAGAGCTCCGGTGGCTTTAGCGACGACAGTTCTTTAATTCTCACCAAGTTATCATCCCCCAGCATAGCCTACAGATAGACGAGCCTAACATCGGCACATACTTTGGGTTTTAATTTCAATAAACCATAAATTTTAATACTCAGATCAGTCAAAGCGAGTCCTCTCACGCAATTAACCTATAATTAGACTAAGGTAATAATAAATTTAATAGAATTCAAAGGTAATTGTTACAGGGAAGTGCACACACGCTAACCTATATTGAACCGGAGGTGGGCACAAACCCAGACGCGAGCATCCAGAACCCTCACGCTTTGGGAAAACTCAAGGTATGGATCTGAATCTTGCTGATGACCTCTCCCTCCTCGCGGCCTCGCTCTGCCCAAGTAGATGAGGTTCCAGCAGCCATCCCACAGAAAACAGCTGTTTATGCAAGAGGTTTCGTAGGCCCAAAACCCACAGCTGAAACCCCACTTCTCAAACTTCCCTCTTCTCCCCTGAAACAATTTCTAAAACCCAGATCAGACTTCTGTGCCTTGGGCTCTGCTTAGATGATGTCTGCTTGCCCTCATGTGCTTTATCTTTGATTCACTGCTCTGTGTTAAACCTCAAACGACCTATTTGACAATAGCACATTTTACGATGCCATTTCTACTGATGAGAAATCTGAGATACAATGAGACTAAGTGAGATGTCCAGGGCTTTATGCGATGTTTATAACGGAGATGGGAGTAGACTGAGTCACAGCCTCCTCTCTTCTCTCCCTACCAGCAGGATTCTATTTTCCTCTTTATTTTTCCTTCTCTCATGCTTAAAATACTTGTGGCTTACTGAGAGATTTCGCAAGAAGCACAGGTCATTTTACCTGTTTACCTAGAGACTGCAGTGTTTCTAGAAGATGCATACCTCGGAGCAATATGCCACATGATACCTAAAGATGCGGGATGGCTTGCCTAATACTTAATTGGAATACGTAGTTGTCTGCCAAATAGCTGTAAGATTTTTTTCAGAAAAAAGCTGGGGGAAGAGTAGCCTACATAAGTAGGCTGGAAGAAGTAAAGAAGATTTTAGATATACATACAGCCCTTCAACATCATCAGAACTTGCAGCAACGTCAAGAAAAGCTTGTTCATATCTGGCCCAAAAGCTACTATCCTTTGAAAAAGGAGGACCTCTCTGTTATCATCTCCATTCAGATGATGACGATGATGTTTAGGGGCCATTCCCGTAACAACCCATCAGTGCCAAATAGGACGTCATCCCGGTAAGACATGTGTCTCACACAAGGAGCATCTGACTCCAGCGCTCCAGGGTCCACGCTCGCTGACCGGCACCCTCTGGGTGCACGCTCAGGGCTTATTTTGCCCGATGATGACTCACCGCCGTGAGCTGTCCCCATGCACTCAAAGAAGGTTGGACCAAGTCTGAAGTAAAGCCCAAAAGACGCGGAGAACTTTCTCAAACAGCCGGTGCCGCTGCAGTGACCAGCAGAGAGGCTGAAGCTAGTATTAAAGAGAGCAAGGCATATGTGTTTTGCTATAAAGCAGCTGCAAAACAGATATTAACCCTTTCCGTCGTGGTCCGTAATAGCCTGACTACATTGTACTTTGGCCAAGAAGGCCCTTTGATTTAACTAGGAATTAGACATTAGAGAGCAGCAATAATACCTAGTAAGGAAATATTATCAATTTGATGTCATTTTCAGATGGTCATTTCCTATTTTGGTATCAGGTTTTATTCTGCTTGGGGAGTACATATTATACATATTTTTAATAAAATCATTGCAAAATTACCCACAGGCGGAGAGAGAATAAATTAACAGGCTATTTAATTGAGTTCTTTTCAAGATTCTTCGCATCAGCTGCAATTGAGTGAAATAAGGAGGAATGTAAAATTTGCCACTTTACAAGCCACCAGGCCATTTATTCTCCCAGCCTGCTCAATGCAGCAGTTAATTCTTAAGCTTTTTAACTGAAAAAATGAACATCGATGCATCAGCTTGGTTACAGAACTGCTGTACCCAAAACAAATGCCAATTTCAAGAAAAGGAAGAATTATTCCTCTTTTACCGCTTCAGAAGTCGTAAACCTGAAATCTAAAGGGTGTCCAAATCCTTCTTGATCTCAGCGGACGTCAGAGACCTAAAAACTTCCGAGGATCCAGGCCTTCGTTCTTACCCTTTCATTTATATGCCTAATGGGGGGAAAAAAAATAAATCATTTACTTGACCCTGCCAAACTCCAGAAGAAATGCAAGCACCTTTCACTTGTACTTTTAGAGAATCATTTGGAAAGATTCCTTTTCCCAGCCTCAGTGAGACTGTCAGGCATTTTAGAAGAACACAAAATCTTTCCCAGTTTGATTTTTACTTTAACATCAGTTAATTTCTATTTGTTCTTCCTCCCCAATTTCACTAATGCCCTTTTTGTATACGTATATTTGTCCATTACAATCTACAGAACAATCACCCTAATTGATCTAGTGTTAACCTCTAACAGCTTAAGATCCAGGCTGGTTTTATCTATTGCTCAGCCCCGGTTGTGGCATTAATTCCCTATAGTGCTTACATCTCTGTCACCGTCGCCGCCCGGCCCTTTTACAAGAAGCACCTCTCTCAATAAATGCCACTGTAAACCATCCTTACAAGCGGAGTGGAGGCTATCAAAAAGCCCCCACTGTAGCTGTTTGTTTTTGCCTTGCGTTGTACATAATGATAAATTTCATACAGGTGTCACATTTTTTAGCGGGAGGTGAGGATTGATGGGGAGCAGTAGAACGATCCATCATCGGAGGCAGGTGGCACAGTATTGGAATTTCAGAAATCTGCTCCCAATCACATCCACTGCTGGATGACTCAGTAACGACCCTATTTGCGATGCGTTACTGAAAATCAATGTGCCGCATTCAAGGTCAATGTACTGTTAGAAAACTCCTTAAGCACTGATGGATGGATTGTGTTCATTCAGAATAAATGTGAGAAGAAAGCGACAGCTGAGCATCCCAATAGTTGTGCCAACTTTACGAGAACAGCTTCCTCCTGGAGAGAGAAGGGCGATTCCCTCGGGGATTATATCATTCCTTATTTCCTTTGTTCTTTCTCTTTTGAGCATTTAGGTAATTGTTTAATGTATCTATCTTCGTGCAATTAGGAGACTTCAAAGTTTGAAGACAAATACTGATGAACAACAATCTTTATGGACTTCCCCGTATGAATAATATTAATCATTATGAAAGACTATCAAAGTTTATAAGGATTAAGCAGACAAGAAGGGAAAACATTTGAAGAAGAAACTAAACCCACGCACAGGTATAGAAAAAAGCCTCTCTGCAAAGAGCTCTAAAGATAAAATCCCAAGTCAAAACATGGTCTTGATTTTTCTGTTATTATAGTAGTGAACAAGATACTTAGTGTCTTTACATATCTTTACATATTTTTCAACTCTCTAAGTGGTTTTGCATAACTTTAAATGTTTTAAATTAGCTGGGAACTTGCCACGCATGGTAAAACAGATTTTAGCTTATAAAAGATTCGTGCTTATAAATAAAGCTATCTCACTTTTTCTTTTAGCAATGGGATGGGATATCTTATTCAACTAGTTTGCTACATATGAATTAATGACACTTCAGAGACTCCTTCCAGAGGGATTCAGAAATTACACTCCTTTTCTTTCCTGAGAAATAATGAAATTGTCTTTTAGTTGATGGGGGAAAAAAAGTAATCATCAGCTTCCAAAAGGAAAACAGGATTGATGGCTCAAACAAACAGGAAGGGGGAAAAGTGTAATTTACCATGTGGTTCACCAGCAGCTAAATCTGTTCACTTGACACAATAAATGATGTCAGGCTTCCTCACCCACTGTGTCAACAAAATGGGTGTTGTCAAAAACATTAAGACATCTTATTGACAAACTCTCAAGTCATTATACTCTTTGAAGTGGTTTTGTCTTCTGCCTAAAATTATTGCACCGACAGCATCGATTCATCTGATACATTGATACTGCGGCAGCAAGCTCCGGGGAGGATACTGAATACAGCCAAAGCTATCATCCAGACAAAGTTATTTTTTACTATTTTGGTAAGATTCCGAGAGGTGGCGGGACATCAGGGACAAACAGTTCATTCTCAATATTCAAACAACTATGCTTCCCCAAGAAAACAATTTTTTGCTATCATAAGGTAACTGTGCAGAACACTGTTAAAAAGAGGTTGCTTTGCATTAGGAGCTAACAACTAGAGGTTAACTGCAAATACATCATCTTAAAGAGGTTGCTGCACATTATTTCAGCCAGAATATATTGCTTATTCGTATACGTCAGGGAGTACAAAGCTTCCAAAGCTCCCTTCCTTACTCAAATAGCTGTACTGAACTCTGTTAGACCGATGCTACAAGGAAAATCTGACCGGTTTTGCCAAAATAGTTATGTTTGTCAAAGAGAAGGATTTGGTCAAAAATATGTGAAATAATCATTGCAAGTTAAGAAGTCGGAAGGAATTAAGGCTCGTCTGAGAGGTCCAAGGGTGAGCGCGTACAGCAGAGTTTCTTTCCCAGTCTAAACCGAAGTGGCAAAGTAAGGGTTGGGTCCGGCGGGGCCGTCTGCGCTGCTGCTGCCCATCCGTAACTCTTCCACGGACAAACAGGAGACATCAGAAATGTGATTTACAAGTGCTTCTGACCCTGAAGTTTAATACATCATAGGCCTAACCCTTCCTTTACGCCAACATGAATCAGCAGTATCTCCATGGAAGCCAACAGCATAACAGCATAAGGCCAAAATGGGAGGAAATTCAACTTTGCATGGGACTGTCTATTCACCCCAAGAAAAAAAGGTTCATTTCTTTCCCCCCCACCATCTCTTTGTCAATTTTCTGTACAGAGGATGCTGCGTCCCTGCCTCTTCACTGACCTGCTTATGCTGTTCTCCTCCCAGTTGGGTTTGGCAGATCCCAGACCCGCAGGCCGGCACCAGGGACTAATAACCAGGTGCCTTCATCCCACCGCGACCGCGCACACAGGCTGCCATTGCGCGTTTGGCTCGCTGTCCCTAATGTAAAGTACAGAGCTGAAGATACAAGCTGGCTGAGGGTGCCAGTTCTGTCCACTGTGGATTTGTGATTAACTTTTGCCATTAAAATACAGTATATAAAACACTAATTCAAGCCAAAATTATAGACTCGGATAATATATGGAATGACTGTGCCAACAATCCACAATAAAAATACACAGTACAAATAAGTGAAAGAATCTGATGTCAAAAAATACGGATAATGAAAGTAAATTGTATAAACGTAATTAATAAAGGCTTGGAATGGAAATTTCCAGTGTGTACTGGCTGAGCCTAGATCCACCGAATATCCACAAACTCTTCTAAATTTAAGCTGGGATAGTAATGACCAGCTTCTTATGTTGTGTTTAAATTGTATCTTTTATATCAGAAGGCATCTAGGAGTCTCCACTAAATTGTTTTAATTAAGCTAGCCATTATGTTTTATTAGTTCCAACTTCACCACACTCAGATGAGAAATAAAGATGCACGTAAAAACCAGGCTCTGACACGAAGGAATCCATCCGTCCCTGCCCAAGCATTCCCAGCCACTATCTTCTGCTGCCCCAGCTCTGCAGATAACAGCTACTGTTTTGCTGGACTTGTCATGTAGCCTGGAAGTCTGGCGGGGTTTTGTTGTGATCCATGTGCAGCCTCTGCAGGGCCTTTTCTAAGTATTTGTTTTGCTGCGCTCACAACCCTGAGCGTGGGTGGCCTCGGTGGAGGATTTTCGGATTTTCAGATTCTGCTACTAAGATGATGAAGGAAAGACGACTTTTTTTTTTTTTTTTTTTTTTGCATGAAGTACTTTTGTTTAAAAAATTATTACGAGGGGTAATGGCTTCAAACCGAAAGCGGGGAGATTTAGATGAGGTACCAGGAAGAAATTCTTTACTGTGAGGGTGGTGAGACACTGGCCCAGGCTGCCCAGAGAAGCTGTGGCTGCCCCATCCCTGGAGGTGTTCAAGGCCAGGCTGGACGGGGCTTGGAGCAACCTGGGCTGGTGGGAGGTGTCCCTGCCCAGGGCAGGGGGGTTGGAACTGGATGATCTTTAAGGTCCCTTCCAACCCAAACCGTTCCGCAATTGTGTGAAAATATGGAGGGCACAGGATGAGACAATGCCTACCCTCTTCACACCCTCTGACCTCCTGGCTTAGTGCTGCACTTCCTAGAGGCAACTCCCACAAAAAACAGTAGGAACTGGCACCTCCACCTGCCTCTCCAAATAGACACGGATGAGCTAAGTGGAATAATACCCCCATATTGTACTGCAGCATCTACATATTGCAGTGCAGAAGCAAACGTGTGTATGTATTATTCAAGCGAAGAAAATGAAACCCTACCTAGAGCCCCAATTTTTGAACCCTCTGGTTTATCCATTTAATGAAAGGAATGTCTTCCTACTATTTTTCATGCAATGCATGGCCGTGAGCCACCGAGATTAAAGAAAGAGAATATTTGCTCACTAGGCTGGGTAGTGGGACTCCTAGCCTAACTGGGGGGTTGTAAAGTTTTTTGTGATCAAAGAATGAAAAGTTGCTACCAGTTAAATCCTCGCCGTCTTACTCACACTGGGGAGTCTGTGCAGAGTTACACAATTCTAATGCTAAGAAGGCTGTCCTGCAGACTTATCTCTCGGTTTCTGGTCAACTTTTTAAGAGATTGCAACCACCCAAAATTCTATTGAAATACATTTTCCATCTGCAATCACACAATGAAAGTAATTAGTGAACTCTCCTCAAGAATCTGGTGGAACCACATGGCTAATTAGTTCACTTATACCACAGCCCAGTGGAAACCAGCTCTGAAACATCTTTCCCAGCCCTGCTACAGACCTTGAGTTGGGAACTTTTGCCAAGTACCTTGGCCACGTTGGCAGCGGCTGCAGAGCTCTGTTGAGCTCTTGGGGCTCCCTACAACCTGGGCCACCATGTGAAGGAGCCAGTCCCACCGCCTGCGCAGGAATGAGAAAGAAGAGCCTCCAAGACCCTCCTCCAGTAAGTCTATGCCTGCAACAGATGACTTTCAAACAGGCACGCAGAAACAAATAAATTCCTTGTAATTTTCATAATAAACAAAACCAGAATGAATCACTCCAGAACAACAACGTCAGTAATTTGACCTCTCTTACTCTTTCAAAGAAAGCAAAATTATTTTGTACAAATTAAAGACCATTTCTGCTGGGAAATGAGAAACAATATCCCAACTAATGCAAAATATGAAGCAATAGGTTTAAAAAAAAAAGTCACCTCATCCCTACGCAGGAAAGGTACTCCAGGTTTTTAGTTCCGAATTAGAAGTATTTTTCCAGGCGGCTTTGTGAAGTTGTTTAAATGCATTGCTATATTAGCCTCGCTATATTTTTAAGTCAGTTATCAGGAATTTAGCAGAATAAATAGTTTGAGGTCCTGGTTGCAGCTTCGCTCCATGCTTCCAGCCAGAAGCAGCACCCGAATAACTGCAGGTGCAAAGCAGGGACCTCTCCCCCATCCAGCTGCAGAAGCTGGAAGACTGCTCATCACCAGGCAGAGCTCACCAGCCTGCGGCCCCGCCAGCCCCGGGAGTCACACAAGTCTCCAAAGTCAGACAGCTTATCAAAAATTGCTGATAGTCACGATCTGAAGTAATTTGACTGACTTTGCATCGACAGGGGTAGAGCTACAGCCACACAGACCTTTCCATTTCCTCCAGCAGACTTCGCAGTCTAGGCCAATTTCATCCCGTGTGTTTCCAGAAGGAAAATATTCTGTTTTCTTTCCTATCCTCACAGATTACGACATCAGTATAGCTGTGCGGATCATCGTATTATCAGCCATCCCCTGTGTTCTCCCCACTCATCTTCTTCCTACTTACTTAGGAACTATTAAAGCAATTAGAAATATTATGTTCCTTCCAGACAAGTCCAACAGAATATTCTCTGCACTCTTCGTAACAAGCGATGCCAATGGAAAATGTCTCAGTGATGTCACCCAGTGCATTATCAACCTATTTACGGCACGGCTTTTTGGGTAGTTTATGTCAGTATGCTAAATTAATTAACAATTAAAGTAAGTTACTCAAGAGTGGTTTGGATGTGCTTCCAAGTCAAAGTTTTAACAGAAGGGATTCAAAAGGAGTAAGATACACATATGTTTTGATAATCTGAAGTGAGCCAGTTTACCCAAAAAGCCACTTAATTACACCAAAACTGAAACATCTGGTTTAGTTTATCTGCTAAAAAATAGTATGGTGAAAAGTAAACCACTTGGAGAGGAAATATTAACATTATTCCTGACTTACAGACTGTCACGCCAGAAAACTTATACTTATTTTTAATTATTTTTGTATCTTCATACGATACACGAAGAGGAAACTCAGCAAAGCAAGGAGCCCACTTGCCTTCGCGCTGAATTAGGAAGAAGGAGTTCTCCCTGCCCTGTTCCGAGCGAGCTGCAGGATGACAGTCGCAGAGGGACTGCTCTGCTGGGGGATGCCGGAGGTACCAGAGTCATCTTTGTCCCTTGGACTCTTTGGAATCCACGTGGCTTTCTGATGTCCTGCCACAGGACACCAGATTTAAGAACATGCCTAACATTTCTGTTGTCTGTTATTATTTATTTCCTATTTCGCTCCCCCCGCCAGTTGCAGGCGAGGAAAGACAAAGCATGCAAAAGCGATGCCAGCTCTTTCCCTGCACACGCAGTAGGTACTCCCCAACCTGGAGATACCCAGATCTCTCCCTGGTACAGTAGCCTGGTATTTCTTAACAGTATCTGTAGCTGAGAAGTCACATTATAGCACTTTAGAACATTTACAGCCTAAGAAAAACCTTTTATGTGAGCATTTTAAAGCTCAAAGCTCTAATCTAGGACTTGGTATATTTATCCAAGTCCTTAATTATTAATGTGACTCTATTGATTCGATACCTAAAACTCTAACAACAAAACCTGTGCAAACTAATTATGCCTGGCTTCCGACTTTACAGGGCTTCTTTGCTCCTCTTCTAAGTCTTCTTTTTCTTAGTCAATAAGGTCTGATTCATAAAACAGCACAGAGATACCAGAATTAAGAAATAAAAGACATATTAATTATCATAAACCGTGCAACAGCTACGCATGTTGCTGAAGCATTTATTCACCGGAGGGATCTCAATGATATCTACGTTTGTCTTTGCCTATTATCCTAATGCAGGCAGCACAATCAATCTTAACTGTATTTTAATTAATTCAGAAACAGAGTTATTTAAAAAAAAAAAAATCATATCCTTGGTGTCTCAACGCCAGGCTGAGGCATTGCCATCTGGAAGCTTGAGTAACTAAGATATTACATGATCTTAACATTTTTTATTAAGGTCACGACAAGGCATGACTTAAAACTTAATGATGCTGGTGACCTGTTGATCGCAAACATCCATAAAGTATTTTATTAAGAAGCAAAAGTTTGGGACAATATGGCTCCACTGAAAAACTATTTTGATTTTTTTTCACCCTTTGCAAATTTTGCACCTTTGGCGGAGAGATTTTATTTTTCTTATGGAAGAGAATATACAACTTCTTTTTTTATGACGCTATTTCACCTTTTTCAGGTGGCTACCTTACAGCAAGTTGTTGCCTTATCTTTATTAAGTAAGGGTCCACGTTCTCCTCTCTTCGGACCGCACCACCGACATTTTTGGTGTGATTTCTGAAACTGCTGTGTGCAGACTTTTGCGAACCTAACCCATGCCCTGAATAATTATTCTCAAGGTAATAAGCTTCCGCTCTCAGCAGCCTGAACCTGAGTCACTGCCGTCCTGGGGAGCATTTTGCCTAAGCGCAAGGGACTTCTTAGAAATAACAGTGGAGAAGGAGATTGTTCCCGTCTTCCAGTGCAATGACCATTACAGGTACCCACAGAGGGACCTGCAGTACTACAGCTGTCACCTCTTCTCACCAGAGCGAAGACGGGAAATAGATCCAATTCTTTATTCCCCTTTTGACCACATTGATTTTTTTATTTTTTCTTCCAAACGGCAAATGTCCAAATATAGTATGTCCACACCTATTTTGCAGGGAGTGGGGATTGCGTACAGTATTTTAGTTGTGAAAAGTGGCTCAGAGAGATTACTAGAACTTGACTACAGGCTTGGAATCAGTCCCCAAACCTCTTCAGAGCTGTAGTTCAGAAACTGGTATCTCTAATACAAAACTGATAAGTGAAATGAGAAATTAGGTCCTAACGTATTTTTAGTCTCCACATCTGAACATCTATTTCACTTTTATTATTGTCATAATCACTGTGTATATAGACTTAAAAATTATTTCCTTCAAATCTTCTGATCTACCCGGTTCTTAAACAAATACGTTATATTCATCTCAAATCCTCTTGCTTTCTAAATGCCATTTCAGGTAGAAAAAAATAGAAAAAATTCTTAGAAAAAAATTTCTAAGAATCAGAAAAGAAAGAGTGCAAGTTCTGAGGAAAATGGATAGCCCAAATTTTTTTTTTTTTTTTTTTTTTTTGAGCCAAACCAAAAGTGGACTCGCTTAAATTCTTGAGTTCAGTGAGGCCGCTCCAGGATTACATCAAAACCAATGGTGATCAGAATTTGTTCCAAACATCTCCACTATGACCAAGCTCCATTAGTTGCATTGAACAGCCACTCACATCACAGAGGGAGGTAATTTACAATTTTTATAACCATCATAATTTGTAGTACACAACTAACCACACGGCCACTCTTTCAAAACATCAAGATAAATCACAAGAAAATCAAATACGTGTTTAATGTTTGATGACAAATGGCTACTAGTAAACGTTTACTGCAATGAATTGTTGTTAAAAACAGAGATTATGGGAAAATGCTTAACAAAGGTGATTAGGACCACTTAATTTAAAATTCTTTTCCATTGCTTCTCTTGAGTGCATGGACCACCAAGTTTCATTTAATCCTTTCTAATTCCGAGCAAGATAATTATGGCAAATAACGGTGAATGAATCACATGCCTGTGCGGGAGTATCGCAGCCATTGTGACATGTAGGTGAATGCTGCGTCAGAGGATTAATGTGGTATAACACCGTATTTGCTTTTGCAGCCTGTCATTTTAATCTTGTGAGCTGCCTTTCATCCAGGTGGGGAAATACAGTAAGGTTACTGTTGATCTCAGGCAACCAGAGAGGATGCTGTGTGACATCCAAGTCCTTCGGTCCTACAGGGGACTCTTGGCAGCTTCTAAAAGTCTTGTTTTGTGCGTTAATGGAAGGAGAGAGAGAATTTGCCTGTGCTAGGGAAAAGTTGGCAGGTGAACGAACGGCACAAGAGATGCCATTGTGCCAACAGGTTACTTAGTTCTGAGTATTAGGCAACGTGCACCCAAGAACTCATGGGGTCCTAAAACTGCGGAGACAGCAAATCACTGACTTGTCACTCACTGCAGATAGGGAAGCGGAGATCTGGCAACGGCGCAGAGCTAGATGGACTGCGGTAGCCAAGTAGTCTATAGAAAAGAGTGGAATATGATCTAGTCTATAGAGGAGCAAAAAACTCTTAACACTTTCTTCTTGCCTTGATCCAGTTTCTCTACTATCTGGGCTGAGGTCTTTAGCATTACACCAACTAAGGTATCCCGGTGAGAGGTCACTCATGAACTTTGTCATGGAGCAGTCTGATCCTAATCAGTAGAGACTTCTCTCTTGCCGAACAACAGGAGCATTCTGAAGCACTAGAATTGTACATTTAGTTATTGTGCCCGTCCAATGCCCACCTATGAACCTATGTGTGCTCCACGCTCACAACCTTTGCCGAAAGAAAAGCAGCATGGGGGTGTGGAAGTTGTTCAGAAGCAAACAGTACTTCCCCAAGCCACTGCCCAAAACATAAAAGGAATTCAGAACACACTGCAGATCAGAAAAATTCCTTTAAATTCTACCCATTATATTTTCTAAAACAAGATGGCGGAGTGCCAAAATACCTAAACAAAGCAGGTTTTTTTCACGCAATTTCTATCCCACTGAGAAATAATAAGTCCTGGAGATCTTATAAAGAAACCTGTTCTTGAACAATTTACTGCCCAGATTTATAGGTCCAAGAAGTGAGGATGGTTCAGATTAACTTCGTACAAGCATCTACTCTCCAGGGTTCTTCTCCAAACCAAACCTGAGCCAGATTTCTTTTTTTTTTCCCCAGTTAGCTGCCCTTTTACGCTGGCTGAATCACGTGAAGGGGATGGAAGATGGCCACAACTGCATGTTTGAGAATTCCCCCAACTATGGAGAAGGCTCCAACTGCTTTGAATCCCTGGAATCTCTTCTTACAGTTCAGTTGCAGAGGAAGGACCTCAAGCACACCAGAGCTCAGCTACACCACTTCATGGCTGGCACCCAGCACCTGAGCTACTCTAATTGCTGGTGGGGTCAGCACTACGGAGCTTGTAAATACAAGAGCATTATCCAGTTGTGAACATCCAAAAGTAGCTGAGGGTTTTGTTTTGTTTTATTTTTTGGTTTGGTGCAGGTTTTTTTTTTTTTGCTTGGCCGAGGGGAAAAAAAAAAAATATTCAGTCAAGCTGAACAAAAGATTTTGGATCACACTTCATGTAAAAATTGCAGAAAAAGTCCCTTCAGCTGAGAATGCTGAAATTAAACATTGACTTTTTTAGCTTTTAAATTTTGATTGGACACCAGTAATTCAGGGAAGTCAACATGAATCAATTGGTGCAATGCTGGGCTGCCAAACTGGCATTATTTTTTATTATTACTAGTTCTAAAAACGGATTTGGCCACTCAGCAGGGACCAGCTTTTCTTGTAGGAGATAAACCCATCCTCAAACTTACATTAATCATCAATTGTCCACTCTTCTGTGTTGTCCCTTGCCCCAGATAAAGTAGAGTAAACTTGGCAGGATTAGCAGTGAGAATCCGGACCTTGTGCAGTTCACCTGAGCAGGTCAAGCGAAGTTTTCAACATCTGGTTTAAGACCTTCTGAAGAAGACCTTCGCATGACTTTGGAACAGATAAAAAATTCAGCCCAAATAGAGAATTTTGAAATGCGGAGTCCTCTGAAAATCTGGCACCAGAAAGGCTATGCACTCCAAAAAGGCAATGAAAGACTGGGAGCCGCTCGCCTTGACTTTATCTTAACTACCTTGATTAGAGGTGAACTAAACAGCCATTTTATACGACCCTAAACCTTACCTCAATCCATAAAATACTCTGGAAATACAGCAGTTTGGGAGAGCTAGTAAAGCATATGTTCACTCTCTTCGAGGAGAAAAGTCAAATATTGTAGCATTTAAAAGGAGGCAATTTAGGTATTGAAGACAAAAGTATCCAGAGAAAGCCTAAAAGCAGAGAAATACAGCTTTTCTAATCTACACGTACAGGTGGATGCCATGGTAAAAGTCAAGGTGACAGAAACTGGTTGAAAATATTTTGAGCCCTTCGACTCGCTGAACCATTCGGGGCTCTTTCAGGCCGTTTTTTCCTGGAGGGCAGAACACGGAGTTCTAAGCAACAGCTGAAGCAAATGGGAGTCACATCAGGCAAGCTGAAGTCATGCAATTTAATCCCGCGCGTCCCCTACCTTATTATATTCATTTACGATTACACCATACTTAGAGAAAAACATGTGTTCACCGGCAGGCTGCAGAGAAAGCAAAGGCTGGTGATATCTTAAGTCAAGATATTGTATAAATAGAGATTTGAATACGGATTTCCTCAGGGAAAGAGAATAGTGGTGAGATTTCATTTTCCATTATTACTACATGCTGGTAATCTGCTTGATAGTGTAAACATCTTTAACTGACGTGAATGGATTTATCTATTTTTTTAAAATCTACTGGTCTTCTCTCTTACTCTGCACTAAATCCAAAGACACTTTGCTGACGTCAGTATTGTTGTACCACCGTACGACTGGGGCGAAAGGAGAATTACAGCTACTATTTTACTTTTTAATTTTAGTTCTGGGTCAGTATATATTCTTATTTGAAGCCCAGATGAAAAGGGGAAGGTGGTGTTTGAGGCCGGACTGAGAGTACAAAGTCGCGCCTCTACTCCTCATCCTGCCACAGACTTTTGGCACTACAATTTGGGCAGATCATTCAGCATTATCGTACCTCAGCATCCCATGAAGCTGCCTTAATGTTTTCCTAACACCAAGGATTTTTGCAAAGGGGAAAAAAAATAAAGTTAGAAAATCTAAAAGCAACCAGGGATATTGTTTTTCTAGTAAATACCAATGCAGTTTTACAAGCAAATTCAGAAGAGTGAGAGAATTTTAACGCTACTTTAAGGTTGTTTTTTTAATTGTATTAAAACGTGTCAGGATTAAATGCAGAACAGGGATACCCACTGATTTAAAAAAAAAAAAAAAAAAAAAGGAAGATTTTAGATTTGTTTTTAAACGAATCAGTTACCATGGATCCATATTCTGGCAATAACGCACCTACTCTACTTTATTGTACATTTGAAAGCTATAGAAGCATATCAAGGTAAAAAATTACTTCAGATTTCAAATTAAAACCCTGGTAAAATAACAGGAGATTGAACTAGCTTAGGGAAAAGTAGAGGGGAGGCGGGTTTAATTCAGTCTCTGAGAAAGAGAATAGTGAAAAGCCTGACTTTGCTTACGCCAAGGGCATTTTGCCATCTACCTCCACAGAGCCAGGACAACTGTGTTGTGTTTCGTAGGGCCCCAGTCCTGCAAACTGTGTGATGGAGAAGGGAATTTCTAAAGTCAGTGGGATTCCCCACAGCTCTCAGGATCAGAAATTTGTGGGAAACTATGTATAGAACTTGTCTGAATTTTGGCCCAAGAGTTTTCTCATTTCCTTTGACAGTCTCCATAAAAACCCTCTTGTGCAACTCCACTATCTTTTCATCTTGGGATGCCAAAATATAAGAGCCTGAACATCTGTTTGAAAAATAGAATATGCCAGTATTTAAATTAGCAATGGTTTCTTTTCCCTCCAAGACTATCAACTAATTATTTGAAATAGATTTACCCAAATATTGCACTTGGTTCCATATTACACACGCATAAATGAGAACAGAATTTGGCCCAATATGTTTAAGCTAAGCACATTTTTGCAGCTATGAAAAGTAATCTGATTTCCATGGAATAGTTCATACATGGCAATTTGCCTTCCTGGGCCTCAGTTCACGTCAAGCCTTTTCACTCTGTTCATTTTATGAAGATTTAATTGAATCCTACTTAAATAGCATCAACTAGCACTTATTCATAAAGCCATCAAACCTTTCATCACAAATTCATAGTTTTGTAATTCTTAAAAAAATGAAATAAATCATATATATTCGGCCATACTATCACTGGAAACACTTGAAACAAACTCTTCTGTCCGCAGCCCTCTACCACAATTTTGAAACCTCATTTTGAAGTCTCATTAGAAAATCATCCTATTTTGACCAAAGGTGATTTTATTTTTCGCTGTTTTTTCTGCAAGAAATGTGATGGTGAAGTTACTGCTGCACGGACAAGTGAGGTCTGCCTTTGAATGAGCTGATGGAAAGAAATATAAAATAATGACAGACCGGAAGGGCAAAGCTGTCTGGGCAAACCCAGCAGGACCCCCGGTACCAGAAAGGGATGGCATGGCCAAGCTCTCCTTTGTCAAGGTCTCAACTACCATCAAGCGTGGAAGGCGCGCAACCCATAAGGCCCTAAAGTGAATCAAGCCAATTTCCACAGAGGCTTTGTAGGACTATCAGAAGCTCCTGAAGAATGTAAAATCTGACCCCCAACAGGTGTGATTTATCAGCGAACAAAGACATTTGGGTAGCAAAAAAAAAAAAAAACTACCAAAAAACCCCCAAAGAACAAAAAAGCTGACAAAGATGCCCCAAAGCAGAGGGAAGAAGTCTTTTCTCACTAGTCCTTCTCCAGCATCCCAGCCATCCTGCTGGCAGAGAGGCAGCGGTCCTCCCCCAGCCTGCAGCCAGCACCACCACCATCCGCACAACCACTTCATTTACCTCCGCTGTTTGACCCCCCGCTTCATTACCTCTAGCACCTCAGCATCAACACCGCTGGAACTGTATTTTCGGAAAGAAAATCTGAGTCCTTTGCCATTGGGTAAATTCTTCAATTTACTGCCCCCCCCAGCCCCTATGACCCGGGTTGTTATTTGCCAGAATAAACTGTGTCTTACATTATTGGTTCTTGTTCTTTACAGTCGCAGAGCTGATACCTTGCTGTTCATAACAACCTTTCCAAAATCATGCCTCAGGTAATTAAGGAATTATACCCCCCCCAGCCAACAATACCATATTTCTTATTTCCATCATATAAATGATCCCACAAGGGACCAGGAAGCCTTTTTGACTCATAAAAATACCTTACACGGGTGCATATCTAAAGCATGATTTCTTGTTATTGTTTGGCATGGTAAAGACATGGTGGATTTAACTTAGCGGTGATGAAAACCGCGCGCATTGTGGCAATGCCCACCAATACAGATCTGACAGTGCAGACGGAGCAGGAAAATTGACTTTACTCATCCAGGATAGGATGGAGATGATTCACACCGCCTATAATCTTCTGACTAATTGATTCTGGATTACACTTCTAAACAGATATGTAGGAAGAGTCCTTTCGGTTTGAAAGGAAAATCGTGACACAGACGAGGAGGTAGCCCATTCCACACCTACCTCACTGTCCTGGGAAGGTGCAACGGAAAATGAAAATTGTTTCCCCTTTTGTTTCCTTATTCATTTTCACATAAAAGCGGTGCAAATATAAACCACCAGAAATTATCACAGCAACAGAGAAGAAGGGAAAGGTAAAAATGGGAAAGTGAAAACTTCAATCCATGGCTCAGAGGGGAGAAAAAAAAAAAAAAAAAGGGTTCACAGACATTCTTGGATCTGAAGTCCCCGCCTTAAGGCTGACCCGTCACTTGGGACTTGCAGACGTTTGTACAGCCAGCCCCCTTTCCCTGCCCGTGTCATTCGGTGGTGGCACTCACCCCCTCTTTCCAGTCCCCTCACCTTCTCCTTGCTTCATATTCAGTCTGTGCTTAACCCTCTCAGCCTGTTCTCTGGGACATCCCCTCACCCTTCTCCTGTTTCACACCTCCCTTTTTCTTTGCTTTTTTCTCCATGCAGTTTATTTCTTCCTCAATAAATCCACCAGAACACAATAACGATGTTGTCAGGCTGACTTTCGCTGACCCGATACTGTCCTCTCCAGGTCACGTCTCCACGAGCCCAGTGAAGGACAGCGCAGGGATGTGAGTTCAGATCTGCAAACAGCAGGACCGTATTCATGTGGTCCCAAGCGTGGAGCAACAGCCATCATGTCTCAGACTGGGGTTTGCTCTCACACCGGTGATGCTGTCCTGCTCTGCTCCATGTCCATCAGCGATTTATTACCACCTATAACATTTCCAAATACCTGCGTTTGGGCAAACTTCCTCCATTTACAACAGCATGGACAGATTTTAGCAGAAGAAAAAAAAAAAAGTTCAAGAAATCTGGAAGATGGGTTCCACCGCTATCCTGCTGTTGAAGGGTCCGCATCCACGCAGCACCCACAGTGACACCCACCTGCCCCATCAGCAATCGGTGTTTGCCCAGCAGCAGTCAGAGCGCTGATGGCTTCTCTGCTCACGCTTTGGTTCTGTGTGTGCTTGGAAGGCTTTGCTATTGTTTCAACCTCTTGGGCAATCCTCCCTTTTGTTCTCCACTTTTACTTTCCCTATCTTATTTTCACACCCTCTTATCTGCATTCTTTCACATCTTTTTATTTAAAGAGGTTTTCTTCACGACCATTACCACCCTCTAGAAGTTCAATAGAGAACTTCTGAGCCTGTGGTGACTGGGTTACTCATCTGTTACCACCTGTCTGCTCATAAGGGCAGCAACATTTCAGGGAAAACGAACATGCAGGTCTTGTTCTCTCCTGTTACTCAACCCCCACGTCCAAGGTATCGAGCAGACTCCTTCCAGCGTCCCAATGTACGGGCCTTGCGCTCCTCCCTGTGAGCTTGTTCCCCCAGATAGTCAGTCTCAGCACATGGAAAGTATCTTGATTGATCTAACCCCAGAGAATATATATACGAAACTGTTTGAAATTAAAACACGGTTCAGCTGAAGGACTTTCCTGCCTCCCCACAAAGGGTTGGATTCTCTTTGCCTGATACATTTGCAGAACCTGTCAATATGCGCATTTTACGACAGACGCGTTCATTCGCCGAGAGGTCCCCTCAGCTTCCTCTCGGAGCCAGGTGTTTCCTGACAATATCTATTGTCCTGCCTGGCTGGCAGCTCCTCGCTCCATGACACCTACTGTAGGGCTCTCGCTTGCTTCTTTTGTCAGAACATAATCTGCTTCCACGCACAGTTTTCTCACACTGAGAAAGCATCTCCCATCTGGCCAGAATCAACCTTCCTTTCCTTTCTCACCAACCCTGCCAGATAACAACGGGCTCATCCTCCCACAACCAGAGCCTACGGCTGCGTTCTCCAAGCAGAGCAGGACTGTCGCCAACTCAACATCATGAGCAGCAGCACGCTGTGAGACAAACAGGGACATTATTCCAAGTTTCAGCTTCCTCTTCCCTTTCATGGTACAGTATCTGCTTAGTTCATCAAGGCAGAGAGCAACGTGCAGTCCAAAAATGTGTGCCAACATCCTTCCAGTGCACATTAAAACCGAGTCTCTCAGCTATCTGCACTAAATTAACTCCCATGCAGAGCGCAGAGCATTAACCACTTTAATGCACCGGGGTGGACAGGGCAGGGCATGCTCTGCTCTGTGGAGCTGGTCCTCAGCTGGAGAAGTCCTCCACGGGCACCAAAATGCCTGCGCTCACCTCTACAACAGCGTGGTCTTTGCCTGGCACTTTTGGAGGCAGTACTGTGTGGGCTGAGGTTAATCCCAGCTGGGCGAGTGCCATTCCACGGCCCTGAGGAATCTCAGTGGCATTTACTGTGGTGGCTGAAGGTGGGACACCTCTGTGGGCACCAGCAGCCAGTGTCCACCCCTTTCCTCTCCCGGCGTGGGCCAGGCGTTCGCTGTTGGCTGCCCTGAGCCTAGTTGTCCAAATATCCATACATCAACATAGAAAAGCCTGTCCGAGGCTGCTGTAATTCATTCAGGGACCAGGAACTCCCTGTAATGAACATCACTGCTGAGCAACCCGTGGGCATCAAGCACTTGATCCAGCACACGGGGGAATGTCAGCCCTGTGGTTTTTTCACATAAAAGAAAATGGGGTCTTAAGTCACCCATAATTGCACCCCATGTTGTAAAACCACCAGAAAAAAAAAAAAAATTAAATGCTGGACCTTGGTTTTATCTTTGTCAATATGGTACCTTTCTCAGCTCCCCTTTTTTAGTTTCTCTTTGGGGAAGATGGGGCTGCTTTGTTTTGTTCTCTTTTGTTTTTTGTTCCTGCCAATTGTGTGAAATGGAACATATTTGGAAGGAATGAATTAAATTTTACAAAAGCTCTTCTAATAATATATATTTAAAAAAATAAGCAAAGAATAACAAGTATTTGCCCAGTAGATGAACTGTAAATGTTATCAGGCAAAGTAAACATTCCAACTGTAATTGTTATTGTAGATGGATGAATTCATAAATATGGAAACACTAAAAAATGGTGTAATACAGAAACAAAACGCAATGGACTGAGAAAAGAATGCAGCATGCAGCAGGCTGGGCAACGGCAGTTCAGAAAGGTTAAATAGCGAAACAAGAGCACTGAAGAACAGAGCTTTCTAACACGGCACCAGCTCCGTGGAAGCTGATGCAAACATCCGTCACCTATTCACCCCCGGGATTTCGTTGACACTGCATATGAACCCAAAGGAAAGTATTCCTACCCGCTTTGTCCGGCACCGACAACACGCCCTCGTTAGTAGTCTAGGTTGCTTCAGGAGAGCACTTTTGAAGTCCACCTCCCAACTGTCCTCACCTACCACGCTTTGGCTCACAGCACGGGTGGTCTTGGAGCGTACAAACCCCTTTGGAAACCAGAGGACATACTCCAGGGATGCACCTGAAGTGCCACAATCACTACCGAGTTCTTGGGCTCAGACTAGTGGCAATCCAAACTAAAATCGTCACTAACGAGCCCTGGGGACACTGGGTACTCAGCACCAAGGGCTTTGCTCCTACTGCCCCACATGCCCATACGCAGCCCAGGCTGGAGGTGGCTCTTCCAAAGGCTTCTCCAGAGGATAGTTCACCTAAACGGGGATGCTGTTCAGTTCACTCTGTACTGCCCTCGGTAGGATTTTTTCACTCTCATTGTCTTTCAGCAACAGCTGTTCGGCAGCATAAACGGGTGTGATAAAATCATGTTGACTGACTTCAGGGGTTTCACATTACTGGCGTTTTTCTCAAAGCTCTGCCTTACGGGAGACTCCTGACACATGCCAGACCAGAATCAAAGATGTCCTGGATTGTCTGACAGATATGACTGCGTGTGAGGAGTGGAAGTACCAGCTGTCACCCTCTGATGCTCTCCAAAGTCACTTTGGGCCAATCCAGGGGAAGCAATGCAACCGAATTCCTACCTGGCCCACGGGACTATCACGGAAAATGAATTCTTCTCTCTGCACTGCGTTCTCAACACAAATGCCCACACCGTCGTCCCTTGGCCAGGTGAGCAGTGAAGAGGCAAGGCCAGGCAGCCTCCTGCTCTCCTGTCCCCACCTCTGCAGCAGGCACCACCACGCCAGTAAAACTGGCATGGACATCAAGACCACCTAATGATGTGTTTTCCCCTATCCCAGCGCTGTTCACACCCCATCGTGGACCAAGATGCTCCGTTTTCCCTCTGCTGCTGTTTCGGCACGTACACATATAAATGGCCTGCTTGTCCTGCAAAATCAGACCAGTTCCCTCTTCTCCAACTGTTCCAGATCCCTCGTGGGGCAGTCAACAACAGCAATGCCCTCATAATTTTCAGCTCGTCAAGTTGCTCAGCTAAAATCGAGCTGTAATTTAAGGAAAGGAGTAGTATCTCAAGGCTGACACTAAGAAAACTGCCCTTCATTTTGCCAGAATACCACTGATACTTACGCTCCTGGTTTCCTCCTATACAATGCATCGCAAGCACAAATATTAGCCCTTAGCTGATCTGATCTTCGATCATAAAAAGCTGTCTCAGAGCTAATGGCTGCACCCACGGTTCATTAGCAGGCAGAAAAAAAAAAAAGCTTCTGAGAAATAGGAAGGCTGGCCCCTGCTCATCTGAAAATTTATCTCTGAATATTCAGTACAACCTCAGTCATTAGTTTCCAAAGTCACATACGGAGCAGATAGATGTCAAATCAATATCAAGACAGATAACTTCTTATCAGTAGGAACGGATACTGAGAAACAGCCTCTGTGTGATGGTATCATTTCATTAGGTTAGTTATCAACAACCAGTGCCATATGTGACAATCTCATATAGCCCTGAAAAAAGCCTGAGAGATAATAGTATGCTTTATAGCTTAATTCTCTGCACCAGTTAATTATATGGCACATTAAATCTACCTCAAAATAAACAAATACTTTAATTATAGCTAGAAAAAATTTACGTCATTCTCATCAACCAAAGTCTGACTGGGGGAGCTGGGTACATTTGGACTCGTAAATCAATCTGTAGGTCCTGAAAATGGATATTTAGATGACTTCCAATCCCTATATTTAAAAACTTTTGTGTCGAACAGACAGCATTAAATCAAAATATTACTTCTCGGTAGGAAAGTCCTCTTTCCATTTTTCACTTTTTAAACAGTCACTTCAATATTCAACTGCTTTGCATACCTACTAAATGCAATTTCCTTGAAATGTTGAGGAATCCATATTTTAGATGCATTTTTACCGTTCTAGCATCATACGGAGCATGCAATAAGATACAACTGAATTAATTTCATCACTGTGATGGATTATTAGTATGCAAATCTAATGGATCCCCTAGCGTTCCTTTGCTATCATATTACCCCTGCTTACAAAGGATTGCAAAACTTTCATTATGTTGGCCAATCAGTCAAACATCGAGTCAGCTAGTTCATCTTTTTCTGTCTCTCCCGGTGGCTCTATTTATATCAAACTAGATGTCGGACAATCCTCTAAAGAGCAGCAACGAAAGTACCCACCCCCTTCCAGCCAGCAAAGACCTCTAAAATCAGATTCATGGAAACTCTCCTGGCCCACCTCCGCTGCGGAGCTTGCAGTATGGGCTGTATCACAACACACTCTCTACCCTGCGCTTCCCTTCTCCCCGAGTAAATAAACCGAACTAATTAGGTTAAGGGATAACCATGAGTAATGTCACAGCTGCAGCAAATGACTCTCAGAGAGGAACTATGGAATAACTCAAGCATTTGAAGGAGTACAGAAGCAAGTGCTCTACAATAACCCACCATATATCAAAATAATAAAACGAGACAGAATTTGGCAACAGCAAGGACATGGCAGTATTGACATACATAGAGATGTCCAACATAAATATTTCGAGATCTTTTATCAACGGTTTCTAAACACAACAGGA
The DNA here is from genome assembly GCF_028500815.1 of Rissa tridactyla. NCBI lineage: Eukaryota > Metazoa > Chordata > Aves > Charadriiformes > Laridae > Rissa > Rissa tridactyla. The sequence continues at coordinate 88,443,395 of NC_071469.1, forward strand.
ATGTGAATGAACTGCAGCAGCCCAGTTCCAAACAGCACCATGTTAGAGATGACCAGATTTTAGATTTAGATTGCGAGTGGGGTGGAGAAGAAAGGAGAGGGGGGGAAATGGTTTGCAGCTTAATAGGTCACTTTCAAACTAGCAGCATTGGTGCCAAATGGAGCTTTCTAATTACTTTTATTTTCCTGCTGAAATTGCAAGAGAGAAGCACAAAAAGCTGCACAGTGCTGGGGTGATTCACATGTTTCTGGAAGCTACAGCCCAGGCAATCCCTCCCTGGCACTGGGGCTGTTGTCTGTTGAGGGAATTAGGGCTTAGTAGCTCCAGGCTGATCTCATGAAAAGGAGTGACAGACATTCAGTCTATAGAACCGCAGTGGGGGAAAACATCAACCTTCTGCTTTTCCAATCGTATACTTTAGAAGTAGCAAAAAGAAATTGCTTTTCGTATTTAAGCTCCATAAAAGTTGTTGATTCATAAACACTGTGATATCCGTACCATTTCTCTATGCAACAGCATTTGGAAAGATCTCCTAAATTAAAAGAACTAACTGGTTTAAGATCATTTTTTTCCTCTTTCAGGAAACACACACTTGAATGTGTGAAGCCAGTCTGAGCCAGCACAAAGTTATTTACTCTCCGGACTACCTACCTGGTGCCACGCTGAAAAACCTGATGTCACAATTCTGCACACCTCTCTCCTACCGAGCCTCTCCAAACTCTTGTCCAACTTTCCCTGAGGCACACCAACAGAGCCCTGACTGGGACTGGGTAAAAAATGTTTTTATTTCCTATTGCTTTGACGCTTACCGTCAAATTTCTGGGAGTGGCTCCTTGTATCCTACTGAGCCGAAAGGTGGGAGCCATCCTCTTCAGTTCAGCTTGGTCAAAGCGTACCTAAACCCTCAGAAAGGTAAAGCAGAACCCCCTGTCTGTGTCTGACCAGACATCTAACTCTGCACCCACCACCGGGATGATTCAAAGGATTCTTGCACTGGCCATCAGATTGCTACCAAATACAGCCTCCAAAATGAATTAGCACTGGCTTCCCTAACCTGCTTACCACACCTGGTATCTCAAAGTGAGCTGAAATGCCCAGGAATTAAAACAATCCAGAGGGTCCAGAAATGCTCACAAAGACCCAGAAGTTACTTGCCCGTGTTTGCATGAACCTAAAGAGTGGGGTAGGATTAGGGCATAACAAGCAAATAAAAATTACATAGTTAGCTTTGAATAGCTGTAACTTTAAGCTCATGTTTTCTCCCAGTTAAAAAAAAAAAAAAAAGAGGTGAGAAAAAAAAAGAACAACAGGAAAGGAAGTACACGAAGACTTGTAAATCCTTGTACGAGTCAGCTTTATGGAGAACACACATGGACATCTCCACTCAGAGCCCTGCAGACACTGAGAGGTGATGCTTTTCATGCTCTTGTACATTGGATACAGAGGAACAGTCAGCATTTAGCTCAAGGCCGGGAGCTATGCAACACAAGGTGATCCCTGAGCATGTGTTTGCTGAAAGGATTTTGGGAGACACTGCCCTTGCTCTTGAATTCCGGGAAATTCCAGGACTATCTTCCCTCCTCTGCATTGCACATACACTACCTAGGCTGAGAAATCCCCGCTGGAAGAACAGCAGAGGTGTGCTCTTAAGTACAAATGTCACCATTCAATGCACCACCCAACACAAGAGGGAGAAGTCTATAGAAGAAATAGATTTTATTCGCAAGTTAATTCCCATTTTTCACATATTATTTGCAATGCACTATTTAGCAATATTTTTGGTTTTACTACAAGACGCATTGTTTACCCATTTTGAAGGTAACGAGGAAGTTATCCTATTTTTCCAAATTTCACATGCTCTGCCTTGGGGTTTTACTCTACCTAGAGCCTCCAGAAAATTATTATTTCTGGCTTGTACTTCCAAAGAGGGTTAAGGATCTGTGAAAAAAGACTATTGGCTCAGCATCTTTTTATCCATATGTTCATCCTTAGCAGGCTGCAAGGTATTATAGTTTAATTCCATTAGGAGACCCACCAGCAAGATACTGGAAACGTCCCAGGGGCTGGTTGTTTAAAGGTGAATCAGAAAGCTTGCCGGGACTGAGCTGGGGATGAAGGTCAGATAGGCATCGTGAGATTCAGGATGGGCTTTTCAATAACTATTTCTAAGGACATGGATACTTGTCACTCGGGTGATTATGAAAATCCTACCCCTCACTCCAAGTTCTCTAGTTTTTTTGCATGTGTTTTACACATCTGCTTATTGATTTCACTGAGTGGTTTTGGCATTATGATCTGTTCCTCTGAGCTGCTAAGCAGGACTTTGACCTTTTACTCGCTTATCTAAGCCAACGACACAGCTCCATTTGCAAGGTGTGCTCATCAGGCCTGTAAATTCCAACACAGTTTCAAGAAATGTCACGAGGAAAAACATCCATGGCTTTAAAAATAAATGTAACACGGCACAGATGAAGCTCAACAGGAGGATTCCCCGTGCAAAACTGATAGATATTGTGCTAGTTTAACTGGGCTGTAGAAAATCTATAACGCTTTTAGAGAAGAATTCTGTTAATTGCGCAAGTTGAGAGATGCTTCGTTTGCATCAAAAACAATAAATTGGCAAGAAAGCTCACTAACCGTGCCAGATCTAAAGGTGTTACCATGACGGTAAGAAGAATTGGTTTAAGAAACCATTTATTTGATGAAATTGGAGGATCCCCAACTTCATAAATCAATTCCCAAATTGCAGGAAAAAAATATTACCTTTTAAATGCCCCTAATTGTTATTCATTATTCTAGGCCCTCTAAACCTCACCAGAGTGGTTTATTGATGATGTAGTCTTCAAAGAACATTATTCAGGCAATGGAAAGGGAAAAAAAAAAGAAAAGAGTACTGCACCAGAATAATGAATTACAGTGGACAACATCGAGAAGTTTCAGTTTGTTTGCTTTAGGCTAATTTAACAAATAGGAGGATTTTTTCTCTTATTCTTTCTTGAAGTCAGTTAAAAAAGAAACAAATTTATTTAAACAGGAAAAAGGCGGCAGTGAGATTGGTGGGGAATTTCTGTGTTTAAATTTTTAGGTTAACTCTTATAATAGCTAATACTTCGACACAAGACAGGGTTCATTTGCCGGAAGACTCCTGACGGCAGGTTTTGTGTTCTTGGGGCATTTGTCTGAGGACTTAACAGCTGAAGTGACATCCCGGTTCCACAGACAGCACAGCCAGCTTTGGCACTGGCCACAAAAAAGCCAGGTTTTCACATGGTGACTTTAAACTGCAGTTTTTTTTGACCGCAAACTTTCTACTAAGTCAGGGGAAGTTCAATGTGCACATTAGACCTGATTTAGTGAAGGACTTTAGTGTGCCTAATGGTAAGCATGCAAATTGTCCCATTCATTCCACTAGGACTAATTCACCGGGTAAAATTTTGGCTCAATAAAAGCATAACTCCCACTCTTTAGAGCCAGCTCCTTTGCAGGACAAAAGCAAACGTAGGTGCCAGGCAGACATCGCTGAGAAACTGGTATCAGGCAAAAAGCACCATATGAAGTATGGAATAAAATCAGACTTGGGGGAAGTTAAAATAACAGTCTGCAGAAAAGTCCGAGAGGGGCATCCGGCCATAGCGAAAAGGTGTTAGCAAAGAGTGGGGAAACACAGGGGCCTCCATGGAGCTTGAGCAAGCCTGCTTGAAGAAGCGTATTTACCTGTCCTGGGGCAGTGGGGAGACACCCGTTGTGACAGCAACTGTATTTACAAAGGCCCTGAAAAATTTAAATCTAAATAGATGAGACAACAAAAACCTGAGGAAAGAGAACTATGACCCTCCCCACGCTACCAACTGAAGGTAGGACACGGACACCTCCAGCTCTGGGCCAGGAAACGGGCTCAAGCACTGAAGACAGGTCCCATTTAGCAGAAGGAGCAACCACGAGGAGTTCTCATTCTCAGTGCACCTAATGCATTTCTCATGAAGCCATGAAGATGCCACCAGCCCACATTTATCCATAAGAAGAGTTCAGAGATGGGAGACTCACTGGAGAAGTAGAAAATATTTAAGCAAAACATAGGTGGTCTCCAACAGCAGGACAGCACGCAACCAAATGGACAAAACTTTGTCAGCCATTTGGGTGGGGAAAAGCACGAGAAGAAGGAGAACATACACCCCAGGGACAGATTGAGGTGGTGTTCTCAGAAGCAGGAAGTTTACATGGAATTTAAAAGGATTTTTGAGTGACTCAGAGGTGAGATCTGGGACAACAAAAGAAACCAAATATTTAGCAGAGGATGTTATCTGTAATTAAAACAATGCAAAGAAGAAAGGAAGGTAGTTTCTTGCTCTTTTCCTGCTTAAAGATCAAATGTTCATGAATCCTTCCTTGGCTTTCCCGAAAAAGCTAGCAAAGCAATAGACTGGGATTCTTCTGGGTGGAGTTTATAGCTAATTAGTATATCAAATAGGTTCTAACTACAGGTTTGGTCATCTTTAAATTACAGGGACGCTCTTTTTCTTGGATTGGAACAAAAGCAGAGATAAACACGCAGCTTTAAGAATCAGCTGCATGTCAGAATGGTCTCAGTATAAAACTGGCTTTGTACAGACACAGGTTACAATTCAAGTAATTAAAGCCATACAAAGGAGAAAAAGTATCACTCCAGAGACGGAAGTGATTTTTAACATAACTCATCAACTAATACAATACTGGGGTACAGAGACGCACTAAAACCCAAGATACAACCCACCCCAGGAGATGAGAGTAGAGACCAGGATTCCCAAACCTGAAATCCTTCCCGATTTCTGATTCAATTCTGCCCTCAGTGACACTGCTTTTTAAACGCTGACTGATTACATTTTCATACCCTAACTGAAAACTGAGCTGGTGATTTCAGAAGATCAGCTATAGCATCAGACCCGAACTTATTTAGGACATGCAAGGGGCACAGGAAAAAAAAAAAAAAAAAAAAAAAAAAAAAAAAAAAAAAAGAGAGAGACAGACACAGAGCAAAAGAAACTTTAGCATTGCTCAGTCTTTTAGGAAAAAAGACCCCACAACAACAGCCTGCTTTCTTTCACTTGCATTACAGAGTTTACGCTGGGACTGGGACAGATTTCAGAAGCGTTAGTGCACAACGAGAGAAGGTGAGGGGGGCACTGCTCCATTAATTTTCTCGTTTGCCCCTTTGTTCCCTCTGCGGCAATCTAAACAGAACTAATTCTGGTGTTCCAGTGTGTGTTGTCTGCCTCTAAGTGAGAACAAAACAAAAGCAGCATTAAACTGAACTATGTGGTCATCCCCACACCATACTGGTTTGGATGACTCTCTGTCTATGCGGCTTTTTGTATTAGAGCTTGTATCAATGGCCTCCTTGTTGTCTGTTGAGCCCCCATGGGGTTACATGAGTACTATCTCAATTCAATAGCTTTTCCCTCAACCATTGTCTTTTAATATAGGTTTATAGTCCTCAAGGATATATGCTGCATTACAATTAGTCATAATGTCCAGCAGTTACTGAGGCTTATTTGCAACACAGAGTTTATTGCCCTTTGTAAGGCTGACAAAGAGATACTTGTTGAGAGCTGTATACAAAAGGCAAATACAATGTATGAATTTCTCAGTAATACAAAAGACGGAAATAATAGCTGGTCAGTAAATGGCTCTGTAAGAGAGCAAGTAGCATCTCTTCTTCCACCTCCCCCATCCTCCGCTCCTGGCTTTCTCAAATCAATGCATCTCACCTAATTTTAAAACGGTATCTTGCAGAGACAGGGAAAAGTGACTCTGCGTTGTGCGTTCAGCTCTGCCTTCCGCTACGCTGTCGCTGAAAAGAAATGAAGCAGCAGGAATTATGTTCTACACCCTACGCTGGAGGTCCCTGTCATTTCTCAAGTTCAAAACCGCATTGCAAGTCCTCTCGCTGGGGCTCGATGCAGTTCGACTTGCAGAGGAAAGGAACAGCAGCTCCGACGCGACAAAATGGAGGTACACGTGTAAGGAAGGCTTTCCCCGTCTCAGCACAGCCTCAGGCTCCGCTGCTCCACGAACAACTCCACTCCTGCACATACCCACACGGTCCTGGGGGACACACGGGCAGAGACGGACACAGTCCAGCCTCCGTTAGCAAGAGGACCTCAACTACTCTGGGATCTCCGAGCACAGCAGCGCCAGTGACCCATACCCTCGCAAAAACTACCTCTGCCCATCAGCCACCCCTCAAGGGCCAGCGCGCCGTTTCAGCGAGCCATTTCCCACAGCAGCTGACGTGGAGCAGGAGCGGCGTTTGGCCCCGGTGCAGACAGGACACGCACAGACAAGTGCGAGGCGAGGCAAAGCTCTCCTGCCCCATGCACCCCTCTGCGCAGGACAGGGGCTGGAAAGGCAGCAGAGCCCGTCCTCAAGAACCCTTTCCCCATCCTCAAATGCACGGATAAACAGGAACGGAGGGCCTGACCCTCTATTAGTTTACAAAATATAAATTCAGTCTGAAAATTGCCATCTGGACCATAAGGCTGAGGAACAAAGTGGGATCTGACCGAGCAAGAGCAAAGAGGGAGGCAGCAGAGTCTCCAAACTGTTTACCCCAGGAAAATGGTAGCTTCTTCATTTGAAATATTTGGACAAGATACCATGGTGTAACGGAAGAAAGGCCGGGACAGGACCCAAGACAGAACAAACACTGCATCTGCCTCCTCTCCTCATTCTCCTCTCACCCCACTCCACCTCTCCCCCACTTCTCCAGAGCTTCTGAATTTGGGGAAAGTTCACATCCAAACGACGCGAATCTGCGCAGTCTGGGTTAAACGGAGAGATGCGGGAAACAAAACCCAAACACCTCTAAAGTGTGGGGAAGCCCTTCTCTTTCAGTTGCAAAAGGCACGGTTCAGACCAGACTTGCAACTGTCAAAAAGAATTTGCACGGAGGGGCTCTTGGCAAAGCGAACCCAAACCGCGCTCCATTGCTCTCCGTCCCCTGGTTAAGAGCTTCTCAATGTTGACAGAAAACTAGACATCCTGGCAAAAAGTGGTCACCTTTACACCAGCATTGAAGAAAGAACCTAAATTCACTGCTGGGAGAGAAGGCAAAGTGTCATCTGCGGGGGGTTAATTATCAGGGGGATCCTCTCCAACCAGAGCATCTTAACATCAGAAGCTGCAAACTCTAAACACAAGACATCTGCATGTGTGTTCAAGTACAAAATATCCCTGTCACTTATCATGAAGTCAAAAGACACATAAACAAAAATAACAATGCTTACATTTATTTCCTCCTCTCGAGTTCCTCAGCACTTTGGAGAATTCCTTGGACAGGAATCTGAGCTCATTAGCTGATGAGGATTTTTTTCTGCTGTCTCACGGCTTCTTCTCAGAAGTAGTTTCAGCCCAACTTGCCAGCTTTTCCTGGCCTACTCTGGGTCCTGCCATTAGGTTGTCTTTTTCTCTTAAGAAATCATCTTTTCATTCCTCAGAGCTATATCTGCGTTTCTTGTTCCTCCATGACTTCTTTCAACAAATGTCTCATCCCCTTGCTTCTGTCCAAGAAATTACCGAAGTCCTTATTTCCCTCTCCTGACTTTATGGGAGAAAATCCATTCTCCTGACTCGTCGTTCAGAACCCGGGGGGCATTAAGATGAGTGACTCTCCACGGTCATTACACTGGAGTACGTGACAGACCTTGTGAGAAAATGATGGATTCACTATCTGTGGCAATCCAAGATGCTACCATTTCTCATAAGAGCAACTGCATAACTTCAACCAGAATTCATAAATTGTACTTAAGACCCCCATATCAAGACAGGCTCCAAAAGTCCTCAAGGAATTGTCACATCTCTAAGGCATTAAATCCATCTCTCATTCACCAGGTAGCTCTGTGGGTATTAATACCAAAAACCTCTGTCAGCTTTGTAGAATCCAAGAAGAGTAACGAGCATTTTTGGACTCCACATGAATGTTTGCCCATATACCTTTGAACACGAGTTTAATATCACAGCTAATTTTGTTCTGAGGCAGACGTATGTGTTCAATGACTCTTCATACTAAAATAAAATACTTCCCTTGTGAAAACATTTATTTTTCAATGAATTCAAACAGATGAATAACAGGGACACATCGGTTCAGGATATAACCTCTCGTGTGTTTCGGGGAACACAACTTTTTATTTGATTCTAACCTTTGAGGGCTGAAAACATTCTCTTAGCATTTAAATAGCAACATCATCTATTAGCTTTTCAGCCCAGAAAAGCTTTCACAGGGAACTGTAAATCACTGTTCCCTACAAGCCATGTGCTATAGGAACTTTAAGTCTGAAAACTGACAAATTGCTTGCTTCTTCGATATTCATGGCGTAGATCTAGATCAGACGCAGAAATTCACTTTTTGTTTTTCCACACGCCAACCTTCTATATTTTAAATTCATCACGAGGAAAAAGAAAAAAAAGAATAGCAATAGGACATCAGAAATACCTATTTTCCTGAATGTGCCACTTTATAGACATCAGCTTCTGTTCTCTACTTTCTCTGGCAGATATCAGCAGTGTAAATACTTCCATTTAAGCACCCATCTAGTCAAAGTTTTGTCTTTACTTTAAAAGTTGTATATGTGCATTAATAATAAAGCTGCATATGTAAATAAGGATATGAAAATAAAAAAGAATATGTAAATAATAATAAAGATTTTCTTTCAGACAACCAAATATGCTACTGAAATTTAATTGGACGTAATAAATATTCATCAGGACATTTAAATCAAGGGGAAAAGAGGTGTAAAACATACATAAGGATTTAGTACCTATGGGTTGAGCTTAATCTAGTAAATTAAAAGTGCTATGGGTAACTTCGTGTTTAGGTTAGGTAACTCAGGGGACCGACGGCATGTCCCCCTTCCCAGCCCAGGCTACGCGCAAGGTGCAGCATCCGCAGCCATGCCGCCGAGATTAAATCCTTGCCAGCCCCATAGAGGGCCAGCAAATTAATTTTGCAGGACTTTTTGCAGTCTGCCGGACTCCATCCCTGCACACACCCTGCGGGGAAGGGCAAAACACAATTCGCCTCCCCCGCCGCTGCTTACGCCTACGATAAGGAGAGGTGAGAAGGGTCAGACTGTCCCCCTGGGAGATGAAATAATCCATTATAAGCATGTTACTCATTACAGTGAATCAAAGATACAGATGCAAAGAGCTGCAAAAAGCATTGCGGGGTCAGTTCTCATAACTGACCACAGTTCAAAACTTTTTGCTCCAATTCCCTTCTCCACTTCCTCTCTTTACATACGTCCATCCCCACGTGCTGGTGTACGCACAGTTCATCAATCTCCACAGCATTTTTATGCTCTGTGTATCTCCTGCGCTGTCCTTTCGGACACGGCCCTTTGCAGACACACTAAAGAGACATTTCTTGCCACACATCATGTCACTGTTAACACAGTAACAAGCAGAAGAAAGGGAGAATAAACCAGATATTTGGAGGGGGAAACAGCCTGAAATTAAAATTCAGTCACAGGAAAATTAAGCAGGCACACATGGTCAGGATATTGCAGAACATATTTTTTCTTTGTGTTCTTCACATAAACACTCCTATACGCCACCATAAATTTCCAACAAACAAAATCCTCCTTTTACAGCAGTTTAAGGCAGAATGATAATACTCCCATCATTTTATCTCTACACAAGCCCATTCCTCAGATAGCATAAAGCTCTGGAGCATGACTCGCTTCAGTGAAGTGAGACTAATTTAACCCTCCTCCCCCCGAACTCTTTCTTTTTTGCAGTGAAGTTTGGTTTCACTCCGCTCTTTCCATCTTCCGAAGCAGAGCAGGAGTTTGTGCCACCCAAACCATGGGATTATCTGTTGCACTATCATTTCAGTGATGATCGCAACACAGGTTTCGGGAGTAGGAAATACATTCCACAGGCTGAACGGGAGACTATTGCCTGACCTATTCCCGATGCCGCTCACTGCCATGCACAATAAACACGAGGCTGGTCCTGTTCTCCAGCTGTTTCTTCATTTTCTCCAGCAGTGCTAGGTTCCTGCTTGCTCTGTTCCCAACTCCTTTTAAGTTACCTCCCCAGATTAAGTCCTGAGCTACTTAAATTAATATCCTCCCTAATAATCCCCAAACCTACACCACTAGTGAGCTACACGTTTCTGATACGTTAACTTTTAACAATGCAAACCATGCCACCAAATGTCACCTATCTACCTAGGGTCAAAATTTAGGTCTCGTTCTGTGTTGCCACAGTGCTTCCGTGCTTTATGGCTCGCTCTTTCTGCAAATCCATGTGTACCTGCTTATAAAAGCTGCACAGCCAAAGCTTACTGGTTGGGTGGATACACTTTTACCCTTGATCAACGTGACCGGCTTTGCGTCTGCTGGAACAAGTCAGTTGGTTGCTACAACAAGAGTCTGCAGCTTCCCCACTTTGTGGACATTTGCAGCTACATCACCCCAGAGATATTCACCACGGCTTTTATAGCGTATTTAAACGCCACAACAAAACATCAGCCCCGTGAGTCGGGGGTGTTCCCTGTGCCAGGAGCCCAAAAGCCTGAGAGTTTCCTTCCAGTGGCCCCTCCAGACCCTTCTTGCTCTGGGATGGGTTTTCTTGGTACATGAGTGACCCCAAGAGTCCATATAACTCACACTGGGGTCACCAAGGATGTTGCCCCAAGCCTTTGTTAGGAACTACTGTGATGATTTTCTCTTTTAAACCTTTTAAAATCTTTTAAATATTACGCTCCATACCAAGGACATCTGGCCAACCCTGCTGCTTTAAGGTCATCTCCCACCAGGATGCCCCGTCCCTCTCTTCCCCCCAGTCTCTGTGCAGTTTCCCCACACAGCAATGTTCAAAAAGGACAAGGGATGCAGAAGAAAACTGAGATTTCCTGAAATAAGAATGTTCTTAAAAGCCAAGAATGTGTGTGTTTTGTTGGGAAAGAAGCTGGTTTAATCTTGAAGAACAAAAAAGATGGAACAGCAACTCAATTATGCAGAAATATTTTACATTTATCCCCTACCATGATTTCAGATTTCTACATGAACCTTTGGCTAAAAAAATGGATAGAACTGCAGCGTTGCTTTTAGAGCATAAAAAACTTCAGATGACAGGGAACAGCCCAAGATAGGACTGGTTTACGATTGCTGAATTCCGCCTGAAGTGCATAGGTGAGACACAAAGTGCATTTTATTTCTGATTCGTAAATGACCTTGCATGGGGGTGGCAAATCCTCTCCACCAGCGGAGAATTTCCTCCTGGGGAATCACTGTCCCTGGATGGCTACACAGATGATGCGCATAACTCCCAGAAATTTTGGGTCTGTAAATGAGAAATTCAATCTGAAAATATAATCCATTGCTCTATTCTTGGCCTGTTGTATATTAAATATATTCCTCTTTGCTCTAAAAATGCACCCAGTTATTAAAATTAGAAGTTATATAGCACTATTGGAATGTACCAAATTCACAGCTATCAAGAACACGAATAGGGCACTTTATTTCCACAGGTAGAAAGGCAAGCATTTGCTAAAGAAGATTTTAAGAGCTCTAATCCTTTTACAGATGACAAGTACTTCTGCTGGTGTCTACATCGAGCCCGTCCGCTTTCCCTTGAGGAACAAGAAAGAGGAGCTTCAGCGTGGTGGTCCCCGTGGAGCCGACGTGCATGGCTCTGCATTCACTGTTCTTCATCCACACAGATACAGAGCTCCGCAAGCAGGAGTCTTAAACTTTTTCTGAGAGCAAATATAACCCTGCTTTATCTCTTGTCCTTCTAACATCGTCTGGATGAGACATGGGTGTTTTGCTTTGTTGCTCCCCAAGGAGAGGGTAAAAGTATAAAAGGGAAAGAAAAACTCAAGAGAAACAGATAAACATCTAAAGTTTCCAACAAAACACATGGTTTAACTTAAGGAAAATTTAGACAGCAATCTCCTAGAAAAATATGTATTTAAGTTTTTCTCTATACGGAGCGGAGGAAAAAACCTCAAAGATGAGAGGGAGATATCAAATGGGAAAGCTGAAAAATATTGAAATGATCATGGTTCACTTCAGCTCTGCACAGTGCTTCTGACACCAGCTTCGAAGAGCAAAGTCCAAGCCCTGCAAACTCAATCGAAGATAAAACTCCCTACTTGGTGATCCCTAAGCATCCAAATGATAATAAACACATTGAAGAATCTTGTTGGAAAGAGCCAAAAGGAAGATGTTTCCAAGAACTGCCTTGCTTTCACATCCCTTCGGTTTCCAGCCTAGCGAAGGAGGGCTGCGTGACCCTGCCTGCCCCTCTCTCTCAGACGGTACAACACGAGCCAGACCAGCAAATGCTCTTCTTCCCCTTCCCACAGCTCAGGGTAAGTCTAACCTCTGGCTAGCATTTAATAACCACTCTGCCTTTCCCGTTGGTGTGTTACCCAAAAGCTGGACAGACTGAGGGATGGAGCACCGCACAATCTAGCCCTGCTTTTCTTAAGTTATCCTGATAGCAATTTCTTGTCTTTTCCTTTCTTGTTCATGGAAACAGGGATCGTGTGATGGTCGTCTTACAATGGACTCTCCTGACAGTTTACTGGTTCAGAAACAAGTCCCAGCTCCATCTATCAGCAGTTCTATATGCACTACTCTGAACTGCTTTAAGACTTCTAATGTAGTTTGATAAAAAACTCAGTAAAGCTGGTAGAAACAAACTTCAGAGGCTTTGGATTTTATCTGATTAAAATTTACTTCCTGGCACCTTTGCTTTATCGGCCTTGTGAAACATCACAAATACACCTACACACATTCTTAGAAAGTAGTTCTAAGAAACTATCCACATCCTCCCTGGAGGCACTCAAAACATCACCTACATCTCACCAGGAATTTGCAGCAAACTCTGAATGGAGTTTTCCAGCATAAGACTTGAGCTCCAAAGACCCCTGCAAAGGCTTAAAAACCTAATGAGTGAGTTTCTGAAATATACAAAGGAGCAAATACTTTGTAGAGCAGTACAACCGGACATTCTACAAGTTTCCGCTGTAATCCAGCGCTGCCCAATCAAGACATCAAAAAAGGGCGAGAAACATCAGCGGATTGTGCTCAACAACCCAGAGATGAATGAGAGATTCACCACAAGAGATTCAGCGCAGCCATCTCCACAAAACGATCATCATCTACTGCTACATCCTTCACCCAGGAGCACAGCTGGTTCCTACCGACCTGGGGCAGATGGAGAAACAGAAACGCGCGGCTGTTATCTTAACATTGACGCACGGGTCAACACAAACCCCAGAATAGCACCCAGATATTCAAATTAGTGCCTTAAACAGGGTAACAGTCCTTTTCCCTAAGCAAAGTTACCTTCCACAGAGAGGTGGCATAAATAAAAGTAGTTCCAACCGGCAGAAATAACTTTGTCCCAAAAGAAGTTGTTGCACATAAGGCTTGCTGCTGTGCCCGTGTCATCTGTTTGTTCTGACCGTGTCTGCTGCACCACTTTTGTTTGCCCCCCTGAGATTCCCAAGCACTGTCTTGAAATTTGGACATGGCAGACAGAAGGTGACAATGCAATAAACAAACTTCTGACATCGCAGGGAAAAAAGCCTGCATCAGGAAGGTCAGAGCCAAAACCCTGGTAATCTGGATCTGCCCAATTACATCACCATAAGAACCAGACACTTGCTTCTTGCACCGTTCACCATCATTACTTTTTATCCTCCCCGTTCCTTCCGCTGGCACCTTTAATTTAATCCTCTCTTGAGGATTCGACTGAAGTCTCTCGAAAACACTGAACCTCACAAATCCCAAGCGTTACTAGCTGTGAGGTGGTGGTATTTAACCAGATTAACGCATTCAAGCCATGGCAAAGTCAAACTTCAGGTAAAAATGATGCCTTTCTGGGTGGGCTGGTTTTAGCAGATCAAAACAGTAACATGCTTGGGAAAATAAAATACCGATTCCGAAACCACAGCGACCTGCCTGTGCTATTGTGCTCTTGCCGTGTGTCCTACAGTACTGCATGGCTATGAACTTGTTGGTGGTTCCTCCTCCCTCATTTGATAGCGACCTCATCAAGTGTGAATCATGGAACCGCATAAACTGCAACAATGCTGTCCTTCTACTGACTTCTCGGAACATAAACAATAACAACGTAAATACGACTTACCAAAGACTTAAGTAAAGCACTTAAAGGAAATCTATATTTTTATATAAACCGCGGATGTTTAGTGATGTGGTATGATATTTCTGCTTAGCTCTGAGTAGCTGGAAATTATCTCACTACTGAAAAGCAGTATATTCTTTGGATGCTGAGAATTAAAGCCAAAATGGTCTCTTTTATTTATTTATTACATATTTTTGTGGGTTTATATCAAGCAGCACAGGCATGAACATTATAGGCTGGTAGATGATTCTGTTTTGATCAGTTTACAACTTACAACAAAGTGCTAGTAAGCCTCTTTGTGTAAAATGTGAAGAAAAGTTCATCTCAAACAGCTTGATGCTGGAAAAAGAATAATCTAGAAGAGATCTTATTTGCAGTTTATTGACCTCTCTGGAGCGTTCATTTGGCTGCTGTTGGATGCTATCCTTAACTGATACTGAATATCCTCAGATGGAACCAAGTACCAAGTCACGCAATCCTCATATTTCCATCAGCTGATTGGTAACCACAAATATTTGTAGTTTGTGTTATCCTAGCAATAACAAAAATCCAGCATGGAAAAAAAAAAAAAACCTCAGACATGAAAAATCAATGTTGAAACCACCTTAAAACCCTTAAGATGATAAAAGACAGAGTCAAGCCTGGAACACTGTCCTTAAGGCACCCCATTTTCACTAGCTCAACGCAAGGACCTTCCAAGAGCGGCTTCTCTGACTCCGCACACAACCGCCCAAGGCAAGGTCTCCTCACACAGCACAACCACTGCTTCTTCATCTCTTACCAGCCAAAGCATCCCTCGCTAGGTTAGAGCCACGCTCCGCCTGGGCTTCTTCCCGTCTGACTCCATGCTCCCAGCCGCCCCCCAGGCAACCTCAGCCCCATCTCTGCTGACCACAGAGCGAATCCCAGTGCTTCGACTGGGCAATGGGAACACTGCTCTTACCATCAAACCTTTCAGTGAGACTGCAAGACTTCAAGCTCTGAATAAAGGGGTCGCCTAAATGGGAAGCTGGGAGCCTTCTGAAATATGTTGGAGCAGATTTTGAACATGATTTTTTTTTTTTGGTCCTAATCGGTAAAAAGGAGCGAGCTGCCGTCACTGTTACACGGGTGATGTATCTCTCTGTCACTGAATGTTGCCAGCCAAACGCCTAACTCTTGAAGCAAGGTCTTTCGAAAAAAGCGCCATATGCTCTTTTTAAAACACCGGGAACGTTTTGAGGAAAGAAAACAAGGAAATCCACAGTCTAACCAGAGAGCATTCTAGGATCAATGGAATTGCTAGCTGTTTTCCATCAAAAACTACAATCAAGAAAAAAACCAGTGAATTAGGATGCTCACTGCTGATTACTGATGTAAAGGAGATTAAAAACAAACCACTTTGGAAAAATCTACAATTCCTTTCCGCCCAGCACTCGCTTCTGAAAATTTGCACGAGCAACAATGGGCCTTACTAGGATCAGGCCCAGCAATGAAAATGACAGCTAATATACGACAAATGATACATCTGCCATATCAGACACGCTGTTCAAATAAACAAGACTAAATTGTGCCGACCTGAGGATCCGAGGGGCCTTCACACAGCTACTCTCACTGTTGATAGCAATGGTTCACACCGATATTACAAATAAAACTTCCATCTATTGTCTCCATCCTGCTTAATTCAATTGCTTAACAGTTTCAGGATCTATGGGTTTAATCTAAGGAGAATCTAATTTAAGGATTCCGCAGGGCTGATAGATGAAGTTGTAAGGAAATCATAAGGAAAACTGTAAAACCTGTCAACAGGTCAAAATTCTGAAAAAAAAAAAAAGTCTCCGATATGGAAAAAGCATTTGCTATGTTTCTTGCATCAATTCCGCATCATCTGAGTTCGGATGGGGGAGTCCCCAGCACTTTTAAGCTCTGCATTGTCTGCCCTAAAAGGCAACCACGGGCAGAAAAACCCCAGCGCCTTATTTGCATGGGAGCTTTCTGCCACGGCCTTGGGTGAGCCACACGCTATTTTTCCTCTGTCAAACGAGCGACAATAATGCTTCTCCCCTTTGACAAGCGCTTTGAGATCTGTAAACAAAGGATGCGAGATATTGAAATCCTGGGTACACTCGGCTTGGCACGTTCCCTGGGCTTGTGGCAAGAAAGGTGCCAAACACACACGGATAAATAAATGCAATGCAGAGGAGTCAAGATCTTGACTATTCTCTGATCATTTGTTACTCTACCCGGGTAACTGAGGGTAAGCTGGCGTTTTCCTTTCGGCTCTCATTGTTTTTCCTTCTTTATTTTTCAAATCTACAGTATATTAGAGCCACACCATACAGACTAAAAGTTGGCACCTCGGTCCACAGAAATGACAGTGACAGTACATTTTACTCGACTGTTTTCTCAGGTCTGCTTCTATTTTTGTGTTTATTTATTTGAGCCACTAAATTATCTAATTAGTGGCATATATAGTTGAAACATGAGCTGCTGTGAATATTTACTGCACACTTGTTCAGGCATTTATCTAAATAGGTGGCATGCCAGGCCTATGTAATAAGGAATAATGATTCTTTAGAAGAGTTACAGGAAATTATGGAAGACAAAAAAAAAAAAAAGAAAAGTTTTGCACTGTGGGTTGTAGCTTCCAACAGCATATATCAATTCTTCCAGAGATAGAGCAATTGCATAGTAATGACAAAAATTTTATTGTAACAAATAAATCAATACTTGCCCTACTGCAGTCTCAGATGTTACTTTTATGGATCTTCCCATGTCTATTATATAAAACTGCTCCTGATAGAGTGCATTAAATGACAACTGCTGGGGGGGTGAAGAATACAGTACCACGTCTCTGCGCACTGTGCTCTACCTGCTATTAATCACTATCTCATTGCACGGAGATCCATTTATATCACTGCAACAACAGTGCTGAGTGGCTCACAGTGATGGACTACGCTGCACAGGGAATGTTTGTTTTTGCAGCAGAGCTGTCACCGCGTGCCCAGCAAAATGAAAATTCAAGATAGCCCCAGTTAGAAGTGATTTTAAGGGGGGGGGTAAAAGACCAGTAAAAACACACTGCGGGGCGAAGATAAAGAAAACTCCAGTGTCCTATAGTCTCAGTCCTCATATAAACATGCTAGATCAAATCTTCTCAGGGCCCCATACAATGCAGATATACCCCCCCACCCCCCCCGACCACAAGTGCTCCACCAGGCCCTTTCTGTACCCTGCTCTTAACGTAATAGCGAAGCAATTTTTCATAGTACATTAAGTGATTGTAGCAGTATCTTTCTGGACATCTGGTAGCTTATATAGATGTCAGAGACACTAAACACAAAAAATTCTGTTATGTATAAGGTGGTACCATAGTCATCCAGTCTAGCAATCTTTGACTGACACACTTCTTGTCTTCTAAGTACTGAAAAAACGTTAATAACCAAATGCATAGTTCCGGCAAACAGGAAGCCCAGAGAGGCTTTATCCATTCTCTCTGACCAGTATCTAGTAAAAGGAGGATACCTGTCCCTTACATCTATTCCTTTATTTGAGTCTTTCACCCTGCAGCAAATGTGCCAGCAGGGACCAGCGCCAATGAGTAATAGGAAGTGCCTTTGAAGTCAAGGGAATACCACGCGTGGGCAGAGAGTAACACCACCGTGACTGTTTGAAGAATTACAGCTGCCAAACATGTTACCTTGTTTTACCTCACTTGTTGGCAAACATCTAACAAGTTTCCCAACAGAAAGGATATGGTCATCTCTTTTCTTTTTTTTTTTTTTCCCCTCCCCTTTTTGAAAAATACTTAAGTCAACAAATATTACTAAGAGGAGAATAATTTCTGAATAGTACCGTCTTCAAGAGGTACTTGCAGGGGCTAACTGCATCATCTCATCGCTTTATCTCTCTCCTTCCCCTCTTCCTCCTCTTTTACCCATTACAATGTCACATCAGACCTTCCAGGGGGGCACATCATCATCTTTTTTTACCCTCACTACAATTCGGACAGTGTGATAGGAAACTATAGTGACACTATACAGCGTACTCTTTTTGGCACTGCTTCTCAAAACCCCGAGTTAAAAAAATCCCAGGATTAAT
Source organism: Rissa tridactyla (assembly GCF_028500815.1). NCBI lineage: Eukaryota > Metazoa > Chordata > Aves > Charadriiformes > Laridae > Rissa > Rissa tridactyla. The sequence continues at coordinate 88,461,614 of NC_071469.1, forward strand.
GAGAGTCCTTCCTTGCCCACAGCCCCCCCAAACACTGGGAGTCACTTTTTCTCTGCAGCCGAAAACCAGGTCTCAAGTGATACCAACAGGAGAGACATGAAAAAACAGGCAGCTTATGAATTCTCTCCTTATTTCCTTGATTTCTCCACTCAGAGGTGAAATGATTTTTTTGTTGTTAGGTTTTTGAGGTTTTGGGATTCTTTGGTACAATAATGCAGTTATCTATGTGTGAGATCTAAACAGTTGCTGAGCACTTTAAAAGGAATGCTGCTGAGAATCTTCCTTGTCCTTTCCAACCCAACACTCTCCTGCCAGGTTCCCGTTTCCCGGCCTACAGGTGTCACCTGGAAGACATTCTGCTCATTCTACATGTCCAGTTCCTCTCCGGTGTATTATCCACACCCTGTGGGGAAAAACACCCAAAAGAACACTTTTGCACTGTACTTCAGTGCTTCATATGGATACAGAAGTTCCCTCCTGGACTAGGATTAATTTATTCACCAGTATGCTAATTTCATTTGCCTATGGCTATTAGCAAATAACCTGAAGCCTGAATTTGGCATGGTTGTTCGGAATGCTTGCGATGATAAATGACCAAGTAGGTATATCCACACGGATTCTTTTCTGCATTTCAATTCATTAACCAAATGAGGCCTTAAAACCATTTACCTATTTCCTACCCTTCTGACAGATTAGCATGCACTTCATCGTCGTCCATCTGATAAAGGCAAAAAAGCAAGACTGTCTTCCATGGTGTTGCAGGCAGCGTTGTCTCCACCCTTCTCATTGCTCAGCTAAACCCAATTTTGTTCCTTTCATTATTTTCTGTTGGTACAGTCATTTGCAGGTGAATCACTTCACTCTCTGAAGATACTGGATCAGATGCGGAATAATTGTGCCACGCTAGAACAAATGGAGCTGCACGTCTTCTCACACTTGCTGCCTCCCCAGTTGGCTTGGCACAGAGGTTCTTTTCTCGCCACCTGGAGCATGCACCTACAGAGAGGTCGAACTACTCTGCTCACCCTAAGGGATGGGTCGATGAACACTTTCCACCAGTATAAGCCCCCTTTGGAAGAGACACCCCTTCACTCCAGGCCCAGGTTCCCTCTCTTCGCCCCCAGGGGCATTAGCACTTGATGGCTGCAGGGTGAGCGATGGCAGAGAAGGAATTCAGCTGCAGGCTAATCTCTTACTGCTGGGCTAACCAGATCAATGAATGCTAGCGCTGGCCTGGGAGAGGTGACAGGAGTGTGCAGCCAGGCACAAAAGGAGAGCAGCAGGAGGGAAAGAAAGCTGTCCCGCTGGGCAGCTGCGTTGCCTAAAAATGATGGTGAAGCAGCAGCCAGCTGGGCAAAGAAGGGCTTCTCCAGAGGTCCTCTGGGGGGAGGGTGAAGGTCATCTGTTCCTGGCTTATTTATAGCTTTACCTCTAAGACACAGTTGTCTCTTCTCTTCAGCCATTTGTTTTAGGGCTTTGCTTTTCCTGTTTCGTTTCACATTTTCCTTGCAGGCATGTGGCTTGCTCTAATAAGGCTTTTAAAAATGTCTTTGCCTTACCTGGAAGAAGCACACTACCTGGAAGCGAAGGGAGCAGGGAAAGTAAAAAAAGCAGGGAGGCCCATAAGCAATGGTCATAGCTCCAGGGAGAGCTGCGGCCCATCCTCATGTGGTTTTGGGACACAAGTTCTAGGCAGATTTTGTGACAAATTCCCTGATTCCTCCACTTTCAGCTCCAAGAGCTCTTCATCCAGCAGACTCCACTTGTTTCATTAATTTTCCAGTGCCTGTCCTTTGGAAATCTAATACTTCAGAGAGACTTCCCCTTACTTATCTTTCCTTTTTAAATTTAAAAAAAAAAATCACCTTTCTGATCATTCAGCTCAATTTTTTTTCATTTTAAACAACTAGCTCCTACAGAACATCCTCACTATTTATTGACACCCAAACTGAAAGAGTGTCACCTCCTTTGGACTCAGTAAATATTTGGTCATTCCTGCCAGAAACAGCACTTTTTTTTCAGCTCACACACAGGAAGTTCCCAAGTGCTACGAAAATATTTTCACTTTTTCCTTTCAGGATGATAGCGAGAGGAACCGTAGAAGATTCCACACCCTAAACACATGTTACCTATCGCTATTTGGTGACTGTCTGAGCTTTTCTGGTCCCTGCATGAGCTCCCCGAAACTGTAACCTACAGCTCTGGCCTTCAACCTGGCTTTTAAGGATCTGACTTTTAAAAATGTGAATTTAAAAACCATCCATTGCTCTCTTGCTGAAGAGCATGGATGGAGACTGTGCTATACCATCTGGCCCCAGCCGATTTTATACTATTAAGGAGAGACAGCTTTTTAACTCGGTAATTCCAAGTATTTTTAGTTTGCATTTGTTGCTATTCTACAGCTGGGATCACAGTGTTTTGAAGTAAATCAGATGAGAATTATACCGTGCAGAAAGTAGCAGCAGATATTCAATGCACCTATATTAGGTTAATGTATTCTTTTTATGGATTTATTTTTCTTAGTTCAAGACATGCAGAAAAGAATAGGAAAAATAATAAAATCCTTCAAACAAGTGATTTACTCTATATCAGGGACGTGTTTACCTGCCCTACTTAGATAGGGAAAAAACAAGTTAGCTAAATGTTGCTAAATATGAATATTTTCATCCTTTATTTCCATAAAGATTAGCTGCATATGGCCCCTTGAGCAAACAGTGTGCATCGGCTCATAAGCTCTATTGGGAAAAAAGCAGCATTAAAGACGGATCTCTGCTCTCGGCTCCACTGCAATCACGCTACAACCAAGAGACTAAAAGAAACAAAAATGTTTATTGATTACTTTCCCTATAAGTTCGTACAAAGAATATTGAAGACCAGCAGAGTGTACTAATGACTTAACTTCTGTCATTTAGTTATGACATGAGGATAGAAGCAAAAAGCAACAGGGAAGCTATTTCTTTAAAGAGTTTGGATGAGGGAGAACTACATGACCTTCATTTCTTTCAAATTAGAAATCGTTTCAAGCAGAATGCACATATATCCTTCAAAATAAAGCCTGAAATACAATTTTGTTGACTCTTTCCAGAGTAATAACACAAGGCAATAGTGTCTCCATAGCCAACAGACTGTCTTTTAAGAGAGCTGTTAACAGAGACGCCTCCAAAGTAGCAACCCTTCCAGCACAAGGATTTACTTTCCACCACCTCTTGCAGGTCTCCTCTCCTGCTTCTCTGAGTTCACAGACCTTACTTCATCCTTTCTCTGCAAAATTTTCATACAGATACAATATACGGATGGGAGGTGGTCTAACAGCAAAACTGAAGCTATAGTTCAAGGTAACCACGCTTTGCAGACAAGTCTTATAGTATGGCTGGAAACCTTCACAGGCCACCCAGTGTCTGTGCGTATCTTGGCTCTTTTCAGCTTCAGCTGGTCTATACTCGGCATAAGTGAATTTTACATCTAAAAAAAACAACTCCGGTAAAATCGTCATAGATGGTCACCTCATTCTACTGCACAGACATTCAAACACAAAACCACGTCCCAAGTGCCTATCTGCACCACCTAATTTTAAGTGTTTAATCTCAGTGGCTGGTTAGACCTCATGTCATGGTTAGACCTCTCTAGACAGCAGAGGTGCACCGCTGGCACAAAGTCAGCCATAATGCACACATCTACATTAGATGCCTAGAACTAACCTCCTTGAAGTGTCAATCTTTCAGAAATACGCTCAGATATTTTAACCTTTACTTTAATGTCATTATATTAACACCAGAAGGGTTTTTCTGATTGCACAGTGATACCTCAGTCTGTCAACTAGACACAATCCAAGAGATGCTATTTCTCAACTCACAGATTTCTCTGCCGACAGTCTCTAGCCAAGCAGTCAGCAGACAATAAAATAACATAACTTGCTAGTATTTTTGAAGTCTGTCAGCATTGTTCAGAAAAGGTTGCTCCTGGCTCTGTGGTTCACTGGCAACTAGTCCCTCAGTGAGCTGAGAGCACACTGCAAAACCAGCAATCCCATCACCAGCCTTCCCTGGTGGAAATGCACTGAAGGCTTCTGCACCTGCCACAGTCACTCCCTAGCTGCAGCTTTTTACCAAGAATCAGTAGGAACCTCATTTCATAAGTGATGTGGTCTCTAATGAGACCATCTTTCAGATCTCAAGCCCCCATACCAATGCTCTGCACTGTGACCATCCATTCTTTCTTCTACGTCTTGGGTTTAGGTTAGAAAAGAAACATAGAATTCTATTCTGTTTGAGTTCACAGAACTCGAACATTTATCAGCTACTCCAGTGTTTAAGGCATTATTCACGTCAACAGCATTTTGCTTGCTTTTCATCCTTTCCCCAGAGGAACAGTAAAACAGATTTATCTTTACTTTCTGATCTTTATTCTCCATTGTCACATTATATGGAAAAGCTTCTGCTTTGTTTTGCCTACTTCCAGACAGGGTTTTTCTTCGTTGAAATCCAGCTTTCCTGGGTGCTGCTTTGTCTTCCGTTAATCATCGCTTCGCTCTAAGCTCCACTAAAATGGCTTTGCCACTATCTATCTTATTCTGGTTTTGTATTACGAAGTGTCTCCATGCTTTAAATTCAAAGCCAGCCTTCAGCAAGAGAAGTAGTCATGGGTTTGGTGACCCTGAAACACCACACATGCCTAAAAACTGGGCCTATTTCAATCATGGTTGACCACCAGCAGCACTCCTAATGATGGCTCTTTGTTAATTTGGTCCTGTTATTCTCCCACTCAATTCCATGATTAGATAGGACCGCAGACATGGCTGCCTCAGGATATTTAGTTAATCTGGGAAATTTAAGAAGCATGACGAGCATGTTTGGTCATCTAGATGCTATACAGAGAGAAAACTGGAAGACAAAAGTGAGGGACATCTCAGGTATGGCTAATTCCATCTTCAAGGAAAACATTACAGCCATTTTAAATGACAACTTATTTGTATAAATGTGTTTGACTAACAAGTAGTGGAGTATTTACCGAGCTCTCCTAGTAGCTGATGCAGCCTTCATATATATATATATATGCCTCGCCCTGCTGCCAAAGAGGGTCGTCTTCTATGTACTGGAAAAGTACAGTCCACAGAAGTTTACTGTAGACTAGAGCTATGCTACTCCCCTAACCCTTCCAGAAAGCAGAGAGTATTACTTTTATTAGCAGTGAGTTAAATGAATGTGGATACTTGAGTACTGTAAGCAAGAGACATTATTATGAGAGGGGGTTGACAGACGAACAAGTATAATCCTAACTCTTAAAAGAATTGGAGTAAAAATGGGCTTTTCCTATTATCCATAGCCATTCCTGATGGCTCTTAAGAATAAATAAGCTTAAAAGTATCATCTGTCTTTTTATTTTATTAGGAGTTGGTCATCACTGTCCCATCTGTTCCATCGCTCAATTCCAGAGCATCTGAATGTAATATTAAATGAACCTAGTGTGGGATACTTATTCCTGTTTCTGTTTAAAAAGCAGTATATTTCAGTTTTGGCTTGATGCAATGTAAGTTTTATGGGAACAAGTACATTACTGAACACAGTTTTTAAGTTTCCTGTAAGTTTTCTACAAATTGAACGTGTGAATATTTTCTACAGCAAGTTACCCTGTTAGGAACTCCGTGGCAAAGTTGTCTAAACATCTGCTTAGTAGCACAGCATGGCATAAAGCCACGTGCCTTTCCCCACTTGGGTCAGAGAGCTAGAACTGACCTTTTCGCCTTGATGCACAATTATTTTCCAAGCAACAACTGGAAGAGGCTCATCGTAGTACGCAGAGGCCAGAACCCCACTGCTCAAAACCACGGTAGCTGGGAGTCAACAACTATCACCATGTCAATGAAATGTTGCCATGTGGCTGGGAAATAAACAAAACAAATTAAACATGGATTTCACCATCTGAAGTTCATCTGACACAACTGTACAAGGTCAGCAGCCCAACTGAAGTTGTACTGAGCAGTCGTTTCATTAAATATTACAGTAGGAAACACGAGAATCAAACTTCAGGCACCAACGGTTTGGTCTTTGGTTTAAGAAGCACAAGTTCACCATGATTCAACAGCCATTATCAATCAAACTTACCAGAAGCAGCTATTGCAGCTAAAAGATTCTCCAGGTCAGAGAAATGGGTCATTTTCTGTTACAGAGATCACTTGAATTTATTTTCATCTGGATTCATCTCAAATATTCAAAGATTTTTTTTAATTATATAGCAATATAACAAACATCTTTTGACCCAAGTGACTGTTTTAGTACAAGCATAAATAAAAACTTAATGGAAAACTTTCAGCAAGGTTTAGTCCTCAAATTTAACTATGCTAATCTAAACAGAAGACGTGCGCCAGTGTCTGGGAAGGACTCTATCATCTGTTGTGTCACGTTTTGCTCAGGGATGTGCATCTTCCCATTCTTATTTATTTCACTGGGAGCTCACTGGCCTTAATCTGAGACAGAAGATCAAACCTTGCGTATGATTTTCTCTCTATCCAGACAGTCTCCTTTCAAGCATTGTTGAAATAGGCAGGTCATGTGTGCCTTTATATAAGATCAGATATAATTAACAAGACAAATTATTTGTGTTTACAAGAAAGGATTTGCTAAATAAATATGGAAGAGTCACTGTTTTACATTTAAGTGCAAATAGATCGGGAAAAGTTTACAATGTCCTTAAAAGAGAGTGCCTCAGAGAACTTTGAATTCTGTTACCCATCACAAGATGACATAAAAGGCCAGACAGATTTAAAAGACGACCTAGGATCTAACTGGTATGATTTTATATGCACAAGCTTATTGCAAAAGAGCAGAACACAGTTACCACCTCCTTCCCCTTCACTCAGAAATTCATCCTAACTAGTGTTAAGAAAGATAAAGGAAAAGCAGAAAAAGAAATGTTAATGCTTATGGTCTTGGATTCATAACAGAGTGAGACCATACATTTATGGTGACTTGCCAGGAATTGCGAAATTGCACAGAAGAGTAAATAGCTTTGCAGGATTTGAAACAACAATAAAGCCATTTTCCTGTGCTTCCTAGACACTGGTTTCAGCCAACGCTATGCCACACACGAGTCTTCCTGCTGTTCACATGCTGTCAACAAAATAAATGGACAGTGATTGGAGAGTGCCTTTCACACAGCTGGATTATGCCAGGACAGCACTGACTGTAACATTTCATAACAGACAACCAAGAAAACAGGAGAGGGAAGAAATGGGAAATCATGTGCAAGTGAATGAAATCTGGGTGGTTATACTCGACAAACTCTGTAAAAACCAGATAAAAAAAAACTGCAGAAGGGACACAGACAATTTGGGAGGAAGAAAAAGGACAGCCCAACACAAGCAGCAGGCATCCGAGGCATCTCAAGAGGGATTAGTCCATGGTGGGCTCCAAAAACTCAGGTTGGACTACCTGACCCTTGGTGGCTTCACTCCTCAGATTTATCTTTTCAATTTGCACTGTGTAAAGCACTTTTGAAAACATATGGTAAACGGAGAGGTTCTTGAACACATCCCATATAATAAGTGTTTTATGTTGCATAATAAATAACCAGATTCAATTAAGCTCAGCATAGGAGCCATATTTTGTGGCTATTGTTGGGAATTTTAACATCTAACACACTTTGAGAGTAAAACATTTTATTAGAAGCCTTACAACAGAATGTGAAGTTAGATAGCCGGAGGTCTCCTTTCAGCCACAGGAAAAAGAATCTGAATCTAATTATTGTAGCAATCCTGAGGAAGGGATTTTGACCTCTCGTTGGTGCAATCCAGGAAACATTCCTTTGAATCTTTATCTTTACAGCTGTGGAAATTAGACACTAGGCCACAATTGGTTTGTATTAGATTTTGGTAGGGTGTAACGTAGGTGGTTAAATCCTAGCTGCAGCGGTAGAGTTGTTATTCTGTATTAAAGTATTTCAGACCGCCAGTATCCTGGAACAAAGTTGGGGGACCAAGTAATTGAACTTCTGCCTTCTCAGAAGGAAACAAAACTGCAAAGATTAAAAAGTAAAAAAAGGATCCTTGAAACTCAGCACAGAATAGAAAACTTCTCTTCTCCATTTGGGCAGGCTTTCTTAAATGCTACCCTTCTACTGCACTGTCATAGTTGTGTGTACCATATCCTTATTCCATCTGTTTTCAAGGTATGGGATTTTGATAGTCTCAGATGAGTGGCGTGGGGGGTTTTGTCTGTGTTCTTTGGGTTGGTTTTTGTTGTTGGTGGTTTTTTTTTTTTCTTTTGTTCCTGGCAGTAAAAGTTGGGTGATAAGAAAAAGGAAGTTAAATGAACTTTCTTCTGTTTGGAGTAATATTTGAATAATTTGACCTGCGAAAAGATAAGTGTTTATTACAAGGGGTGTGTTAATTTGACACACAGATGGGGAACATTTTCAGATAACTTCACTGGCCTGGTGAATTGAAATTTAATTCACTGAGCATGTAGAGCCATTAGAAACCTGACTAGATCAAGCTCCTACTTACTGATTTATTAAGGAACTCTTGTATGATACACAATTGCTAACAAAACCCACCCCAACAGGCAGAAGATAACCATCCAAGGTCAGAAGGATCCTTCCGACTATTGAATTGGGATGACCAAAGCCTAAAAACATGGGAACACAACTTTTTTTAAAGGTGTCCAAGCTTGAGTGAAAGACTGCAATAACAGGGACTCCATCACATGCCCATCTCGTTCCAGAGTAAGTCCGAACAAAAGTGCTTTATATCATAACTCATTTGCCTACTTTCCCCATTGGATTCTGCTTTGCTATGCCCTGCTGGAAGCAACATCTGGAGTCAGTATCAGTACAAAGATGAACCTTGCCTATGAAAATAGGCATTGAAAAGTCTATCCTTGGAGACAGGACGCTTATTTCCTACCCTGAAACTCCTGTGACAACTAGTTATTATATTTCCTATACCAGCTGTGGTATTTCAGTTGTTGATGCTGTGGTAACCATTGCTGAATGACAACTTTTTAGTGGCAGATATTTAAGCTGTACAAAATACCCTGCCTGCAAAACAGGCTATTGCTTGCCTTTCAGTCTTCCATCTCCCTAACATGTTCTCAATCAACACATTAACTAGAAATATTTTTCTAATTCTTTACCATTTTAATAGAACAGTCCAGAGTTTAAAAAGGAAAAAAAAAAATCAAAGTTTCTGGATCCTTTGAATTTTCCATTCGAGTTAGTGGAGTATCTCCAGGTTTGCTGGAGCAGACTGTGGTCCTGTAAGATGCATCTCTTGTGGTTCACCCACAATGCAATTTGGGAAAATTGGGAATCTTGCAAATGCTATACTATTATTTTAAAATAACTCAGTAGTTTGGTTTCTTATGATGCATGCAGGATGAGTCTGGAAACTACAGCAATCAATTGTGGCCCGGTTTTGGATGATAGTCAAGAGATTTCAGTACTGGAAACTTGTCCAAGATATCCTATAGGCAGGGACTGAGAATGAAACTTGTATTTCCACTCTGATACTCTATCACTCCTACTGCCATTTCATTCTTCCATTCTCCCACCACCACACTTATCTGGCCTGTTAGATTTTATATCTCTATCATAAGATTCCCAGGCCTGGAAGAACTTTCTTTTCAGCTTCTCTATATAGCACATTTATGGGGAGATGTAAATATTTGGCCAGAGTTACTAGGTAGATAATACAAAAAAAAAAGTCCTTTACACAAAAAATGAAAAACAGCCTTGACAACAGGAGCTGTAGCCCAGGTTCTCAAAGCAAGAGAAATTATACTCAAGGAAACAAAAAACCCTCTTGTCCATAGTGTCAACGCCTCAAGGTTTTTCCTGCTTCAAAGCAGGACGGTTTCAGCCCCTCTAGCCATTAGTTTCTCAGACTGTTCCTCAGTAACAAATCCCTTCCTCAACCATGGGAAGACCAGCCAGAGGCAACTCCTGAGCATAGAAGACCTAAGCATTCAGACCTAAAAACCCTCCAAGAAAAAGGGATGTTTTTAGAACCAGTGAATTTAGACTGAGTTCAGCTTCTTTACCAAGAGACCAGGCTTCTCTTCCAGGGCTCTTTGCCCTGAAGTGTTCGTTTTGATGTGTGTTTAATTTGCTTTATGTAGATGTAAGGTGGGCATACGGTGTGCTCTGGAGCTTACTCTGTTTATGCAGACTGTATATAACAATATTAAAGGGCCTGGGCACCTTGTAGCACTCCCGTTTGATTTGGGGAAATGAAAAGCAGCATCAAACAAGGAAAATACCAGGTTACATTATGTTTTGTGTTGCCACATATCTTATATATTTCATAAAACCTTGTAATAACAGGAAAAAAACACCCTAGGAATAGAAAAACATTACCAGCATTTATGATAACCTGCACCTTGAGTATTAACAGACCTGCTGAGTTTTTTGTAGTGTTATTCTCCCATGTAAATACAGTCTGAAGCAAATAACAGACAACTGATGTTGCACTACAGAAAATCCCACATCAGCTGCATTATAATATTTTAAAATAATGTTACAACCTCTCAACCATCATATGCTATCAGCATTGCACTAGATTAGTTTTCTGAATTTTTTTCATCTTTGAAAATCTGGACAGAAGATTAGTTTAGGTCATACCATCAACACAATGAGTTTGGCAATTTCTCAGGCTAAATTAAGGACATATATCTTTATCACAGGAGCCCAGTTTTACCTTTGTTACAGAAGCTGAGTGCTTCGCACTTACACATGTATTTAAATTTAGCTTTGGTTGCATTTTTACAGCACTAGCTTGTGTAGTAGTGATAACATGGTTTAAGTTATGTGCTATGCATGTATATGGGGGCTTGTATGCAGAATAAAAATTTAAAAGCCCGACTGTAGCACAGAAAAGCTACAGTTATCCCACGTTAACATCCTGTAAGTTCACAGTTATTTCAGCATATGAATGTTTTTGCTGGATACGCTGCATACAAAGTGACATGGTCAGTGGCAAACCTCTCATAGTAATTCCACATACCTCAAAATATTCCTCCAGCAGAACTCCCCAGGTTGTCACGCTGTAATCCCAGTGAGGGGTAATTCTGACCCTCTCAAAGCAAACGCTAAGAAAAAAAAAGAAAAAAGAAAAGGGCTGAGTACCTAGACCAGTTTCCACACTGGATGAAGGTGACTTTCAGTTTTAAGAGGAAAAGGAGCCTCGCATAAGATCTAGACAGTTTGGTAGGGATCAGTTTCACAGCAAAAAGAATTGCTACGTGAACATCCATTAATTAATTACAGTTGAAGGCACTGCACGGGATGCACACTCATCAGAAACACATTAGCATGAGATCTGGAGCAGGACAAAAATCCCCTCCCCAGTTCTGGAATTGGAAGGACTGACGGCTAAACTAGAATAAAAAACTAGCTGGGGGTACATGAAAGCCATTTAAATGAACTACTACCAATTCAAACAATTAGAGACACTTCACCTCATTGTGCTTGTACATATACACATACACTATATATATCTGTAATTCTCTTGGTTCTTTCAAAAAATCCCATGTGCAATGGTTTATGATAACATAAATTGTACTGATCTACTTCACAAGTCTATGCAACATACTGACAGGTTTCAAAGCCAAAGGCTGAAGCCCAGCCCCAAATATTATTTAAAACAAAGCCACAAGATCTCCAAGCCTCAAACTGGCATGTTTCACCAGAAAGGTGATGATTTAAATCTACTAAAATTCACACAGAGTAAACGAACTGCTGAAACTTGGTCTTTAACCAATGCTTGGAGCAGACATCAAATTGCAGGGTCCGAGATGAGAAAGGTTCATCCAGAGGACACTGCAACAGGTCTGGGCCCAAATAGGTATAAACAACCAAAGTGAGCTGTACAGCTGCCTCCTTATTATACTCAGATGGCCAGAAACATATTTTATGTCTCAATGATGCAGTGTGCAAGGGGTGGGAAAACCAGTTCTCCGTTATTATGTGGAGATTTTAAAGGTGAACACATCTTTTAAAAGTCTGAAAGAAAAAAAATAAAGAAAAATCAAATTAAGACCCTGCTGATAGCGAGCTTATGTTAGTGTTTAAGTTTCACTTGAATCAGAATCAGGAAGATTTATTTTTATAACAGCTGGAGCCTTTAAGACATTTTATATCTCCCTTGCTCAGTGATATCACATGAGAGCCACGTGCAATGAACTCCACATGCGTAGGCATCTGAAGGACCGGAGAAGATGCTTCCGCAGCCTCACATGGTTGGAGTGCTGTGCTCTGTGAATCAAGGGGCTGCACCCCCTGGCAAAAGCACTGCAGAGTCAGGAAGTAAAGAAACATCACTCCTCCACCTTTTGCCTCCGCCCAAAGTACTTAAACAGCCAAGCAAGCCTCCCAGGGAAAAGCAGGTTCAAGCCACATATCTTGGAGCTTGAACCTATGTCCTGAAGGCTCCAACAGCCCTGCTGGCTTAGGAACTTGTTCTTGTGCCGCTGGGGAGCTTCCCCATCAATTTGCACAAGGGACACGAAGGACCTAGAAAAAAAAACCCAAACATCTCAGTCCAAGGCCCACTCCTATTGAAGCCATTCCTTGCATTAAAGGTCTTCGCATCAGCCCTCAGGAACGCTATAATGGGTATTCAAGTATAAAGAGATAATACTAACTGGAAAATAGGCTAAATAATAATATTTCTAGATTGCATTTAAGATTTCAAACAAGCATTAAGATATTTGTTTTATTAATGATTCAGATATATAAACTACGCATTAGGTAAGTTATAATATGCCCATAATTTAAAACAGAGCTCTTGGAAAAAAAAAAATCGGTCATCACTGGCAGTTAATATCCACTCAAATACGGTTTAGGCCCGAAACAACGTTCTTAATGGCTAATTTTAAAGAGAAGTTTTTGAAAATGGGTCTTCAATGATGGGAGGCACTATGTATTTATGAAACAAAGTGGTTGCAGGACTTCACAATTTTCTTAAAATACCTTTTGTTGCAGTCAGCCACTGATCTTCATTTGCCATAAGGAAAGGTTATCAGAGCTTTGTGACATAATCTTTGCCTACCCAAATTTTCATACAACTGCATAAAACGTGACCTGCCCCAAGGAATTTGCCTGCAAAGAGGACCATCAAGATCAGACCCGCTTCCTTAGAAACTAGCTGGAGTTTCACTGCTCATTTTGATGAGACATAACAAGGCCCACACTCAAAGCAATTACCTAGTTCCCAAAACCTAGTTTTCACCAAATCCCAGAAAAAAAGATACCCACATCCCTGACAGTAGATTGTGATTCATAATCAGTCAAGAGTAACAGTGCCACATTTCACTAGATTCTCTATAAATCTCCTCATGATTCTACACCTCTTTGAGGTCAACTTTCACAAATTATGACTAAGCCATCAAAATCAAGTCAACGCCAAGAAATTGGTTTTGCTACCAAATACGGACTATTTCTTGATATATTTTATTTCCATTAATATCACTGCTTGCCTATGCATTAGAGCTTCTGCTGTCTTCTTGCTGTTGAGGCAATGGGAGCCTCAAGATTATTTTTTTTTTTCCCCATAAAAAAACACAACATATAAAAATAGCTTAATCAGGTCCTAGTTATTTTCAGGAAGCATCCAAAAAAGAGTGATTACAAGCTTAGTGTGGTCTACCAGATTACCTAGGTATTTTTATGTTTAAGTAATGTTAGTGGATTACCCTACATTAACAACATAATACAAATTAATGAGGCACTCTGAACAATACTCTTCTTTTGCTTAATTGCATATAATCTTAGTTTAGTTCAGTATAATACTAGCTGGAAACAATTAAATACAATGGTAAAGCCGTTCATCAAACTTAAGGAAGATCCATGCCAAGTATTCAGACCTCTTTCCCCTGAGGTTAGAAGTTTAAGATCAAAATAACACTGAATCATATCCCTACTTGTAGCCCCATTATCTTTTTCTTCTTTAGTTCTTAGACAAAAATTGATGAAGAAGCCTAATCTCTAGATTTTTATCAAGCAGTAAGAACAGATTCATCACTTGGTATAAATCCACGCTGCTTCCCTGAAGTCAATGGAGTTATATTAATTTACTTTAACCAAGGTCTGGGCCATTGCTTTTATCTATTCAAAGCTACAAGTACCAGATAACAATCATTCAGCTTTTTTTTTTTTCCAAATCAGAATCAGCACATCAAACGCCTGTTTGGTCTTGAAGAGATTATACACTTTTTATTGGCATAATAATTTGATACTGTTGAAAACACTGGTTGAATATAAGCTTTCATTTTTTCCATTCTAATTCACCTGGGCTACAGAAGTGCCTAGTATGTACTTAGAGATCTATAAATAATTAAAATTTGAGAGGGCTGTTGGGAAAATTGTCTCAACTGATCACCAGCCATCTCACCTGTCTAGACATATTTGCATAGCATTTATTCCTGTCTTTAAAAGGGGCCATATATTTTATGAACCACAGGTGCCAAACAAGGACTGAACAGAAGCATCTTTAAGTCAGGCACACAAGTTGCAGCAAGAGCCACTGGCCTCAAATCATTTAAGTGCTTTCACAAACTTCTCACAACCTCTTGTCTCATCCCATCTAGAACACATTTCTCTTCCACTTGACACAGATACCCACCTCTTTCATCTACAAACAACGTTGCTTTCCACAAACACCTTTGGAGTTAAAGACTAGGAGGTGCAAAGGAAGGCTTTGGGGAGGCAGGCGATGGTTAGCAAACACCAAGAGACTGTCAAAACAAGTCCATCACCCTTTGTTTTTGTACAATCCTTCTCCAGAGAAGCCATTTGCTCAAGCTGACTTAATGTTGTGAAAATACTGCCTTTAACAGCGGGTACAGAGCAAACAAAAGAGTAGCCTAAAATGAATATACCAAGTGCAGTCAAAAATCCTCCCTCTCAGAGGAAGGTTACTCAAGAAATTGAAAAGCATGCTTACAATTTCCAAAAGCAGGTCATCTAAAGCAACAGCTCAGGGTCTTAATGATCCAGCAAAATAGTTCTTGATATCTTCTTCCTCCACTGCAGAACTCACTCCCATGGCAGCTACCAAAAAAAGCCTCAGAGAGCAGATTACAGGGTTTATACCCTCTTTCTCAGGAGCTAATTCACTGCAGCTGTAGCCAGAGCCACCCGCCCACAACCGGGCTCCCTGGCAACAATTTTGGTGATAACTGGCACCTGTGGTAGATGTTTAGTTCAAGGAGAACATTAACCTTTCCTGTGCCAGCGATTCAGCCCCGGTCTATATCCATCTCATCACAGCCTTAAACACACACAACTATTCCAATGAAAGCAGCCTGTTCCTCATTAGCAATTTCACAGAGTCCGAAAATAATGATGTGACAACAAACTCAACAAAATTTGCTCTAGGGCACAACAAGAAATAGACAAGATTTCCATATTTTTGGAGGACAATTTACTGTACTTGAAAGAGATGAATTCTTTCTGTTTACATTAACCGCCTCACTATTTGGTCCAATTATTCCTACTACTTCAGCAATCATGTTATGCTTGTTCAAGAAGAAAGAAATAACAACAGCTTATCTTGTTGAGAGCAAAGAACAAACAGTAAAAAATCAGTGGATGCACTTAAGCACTACAGTTGTTGCTATTGTGCTAAAGAGATGATTCATGTTCTCATAGCAACTAGGGTGAAAGAAAAACGCTCTTCTTCTGAAAAGGATTCTGTTGTAGTGGTTAAAGAACTCTTGAATAATCAAGCCAAATGGAGAGGGGAAAAAGCACTTCCCTATAAAATTATGTGCACTAAACTCAAGGACACGTTGATCTTTATATTATATCGATCTTCATACGTAGCTCGGTTAATAATCCGTCAGTGTTGCACGGTATTAAGCGAAGACAAAAAAGGGCAGCATCAAATATCAGAAAGCGCTTTAAATAAGGTGAATCTTCCAGCCAACAGCTGTGGCAACTGAATGTTTACCGAGGCTTGCTACAGCACGAATCTCTATCGTATATTCAAACCCAAATGCTCTTCAGTCAAAACCATTCATACAAATGATTCCTACCAGCTCTTTACAAACTGCCCCATACATTCTGCATTCACACGGCTAACTGGCCGCGAACGGCAAGCACCAAATCTTTTCTGGCACTGCTGTCACGCCATGCTCATGTGTCACTTCGCTCTCTCTGGATGCACATCACAGTCACAGCACATCACAGGGCACCGGCAGGAGGGACAGAGAGGTTCGAGTGGACCGTGGTCACGTTAAGCTGACTTCATGGTTTCAGAGCACCGTGCTCTTGTCCTCACCCATTGAGGTTTACACTGTTATCACAGTCAAAATAGATCACAGCTTGCTAGCACATCACTGTCATGTTTTATTCATGCTGAATATGCTTTATTTTTTTCCCCCCATCCATTCATGGCAAACTGGCTTTCACAAAGCACTTGGTAAGTTGCTGCAGGCATGGAGGGCAAGCTTGTCCTTGACCTGTGTTTTAACACTCTCCTTTGCGGCAAGCTTTAGTTTCAAATAATGGCCAGGTTGTGGAATTAGGAATCGATATTCAGGAGCACTGGCAAGAGAGAGGGGGTTTAATTTCCTGATCCATGTCAGCAAGACAGCGAGTGAGACCTGGCCCAGGTAGCATCAGTTACCAGCACTACCTTCTGGGGCTGCTCCTAGAACGAACTTCCTGAGAAGGGATAAATGCATTTGCAAACAGCTTCCCTTCCCTGGCTTTACTCTCCCTTCCTCTCTCACCGACTTCCTCTCCCTCCTCATCCTCCCGTCCTCCACTCACTCCTTTTCCCTTCTTCATTTAAAGGAGCCTCGGTTGTCACCGGTCCCCCGTGCCAGAGCTGCGTGTGACCGGCCGCGTACAGGAATCCCTGCCTCTGGCAGGACCGGCTCAGCCGCGCAGGCTGGAGGCTGCTTGGATGACAAAAAGCCACATTGGCCAGAGGAAAATTCATTAAGTCTCTTGAACTGAGAGCTGGGCAAAGAATTACTGTAAAAATTAGTAGAATCCCACCCAAATGAGGGGATCCCAAAAATATGCCTTTTATTCTGACCAAGGTATGTTCCGCATTATCCCTGCGAGGGAGTATTCAGCTGGTGGCCAACAGCTGGCTGCAAGATGGGCTGCAGCCTTTAATGTTTATTTCCTCTGCAAATTTGTGTTGCAATTCTGTAGCCACAGAGAGTTCTGTAAGTGACCTTTAATTAATAGTTTCATCCATGTAACACTCAAGAGTATCTGCCCTGTTAGTAACTAGTATTTTGGAAACTAAAGCCATATTGGTAAATTCTCTTAAAGGTTTTCTCAGCAAGTTTTGACATCTTTAATACAGGAAAGCGGGGTGGTAGCAAGATATCTATCAAGAGATTATTACACTGTTTCCTTAAGCTTATCCAAAGCTTTTTAGGAACTTTTTGGAATGCCCTATGGTTTCACCATCCTCTCTCTCTCCATGGGTTGGGATTCTGGCAGAGAAGCACTGCTGGGTATCAAAGAGCAGCAGAAGAGGCTGGATTGACTCAGACGCTGCTCCCAGCGGAATAAAGCCGCTGTGACTGCTGCGAAGTCCCGCTGGCAAGACACGACTGCAAGCTCAGCACCAAGCCCTGCAGCTTCTGGTGGGTGTGCTACAGCCATCTCCTCTGCATGTAATCATTCCTGTGGCTGTTCACTACTCATTTTTAAGACAACGACTGGGGCATGTGCCTTAGACAGAGTTCTCAAGGTACCCAGCGATATATCTAAACCGACACGCAAATTAAAGCACTGCCTAGTTAGGTAAATAGGTCTGAATGTTATTAAGGCTATTATTTTTTTTTTCCAAACATGTGCAAAATATACAAATGTCTCATAAAGAAATGTTCCTCTGCTCTATTTTAGAGTCATGTTGAAACAGCTAAAATAACTTTCCCTAGACCAGGCATACCCATCCCAAAAACTGCCCAAAACCGAGATTAATCTTTGCCCTACATCCAGCAGCTTATCCCTCTTTTAGCTTCTTTGTGCTACTTAACCACCCCACCAGGCAGGAAACTTCACTTGAAAATTGCATCGAGGACGTATTTGTTGCAGTGTGGCCAGTGCAGAGGTGGGGAACGTTCCTGACATGAATTTTTCTCCACTCCTCCAAGGTCTGGGAGCTCGTACCCATTTGGAGCGCTCAAAGCACTTTTCCCCCTACACAAGCATTTCAGACATAGGCCAAAACGTCTTCTAGCTAATTTTGGTTTCCAGAAAAGTTAAGCTGCATGCATATGGCTCTATTATGACTAAATGATGCAGATCTAAGTACTCTGAGTTTACAGAAAGAAAATGGTTATGAAGCGACTGTTTTCACTAGCTCTCTTTGTGTGCTTAGAACATAATTAACTGGAGGACAGGCTTGCCCTGGCACAAGTCAAAAACGATTTAAACAGAGATCTTTCAAATTAAATGTTTGAGAGCCTGCTTGCGGGTTTTATGGATTTCGGGAGGGCAGATTCACATGGCAGAGTATGCCGGGAAGTATGGGAACAACACAAGAAATGCCCGTTTCATGCAGTACCTCTCTTGCCTGTCCATTCCTGAAGCATTACAGCAGATGATTCATGAGGCCGAGGGTGTTCTGCAGTGCAATTTACGGTCGGTGTTGGTGTCGCTTCTCAACACAGGAAAGAAAAACATTAATACACCGTAGTCTGGGCCAAAGGACAAAATCATCCCCTGTAACAGCAGGCTGGCTCGCTGGACTCTCTCAGCCTGCTTGTTCCTGGTGGATGTCAGACAGGTGGCCCCACGTAGGTCACTGCTCTGCTTCCAGCACGCTTCAGCTCCAACAGCTTTGCTGCCCCAAGTCAACCCCACCAACATCTTCCTGTGACCGCTTGGCTTGGTCTTCAGGGAACTTTATCCCAGCAGCACCCTGCGAGACACTTCGCTCTGGGAACCTCGAAGCGTTTGGATGTTGTAGGAAATGGAGCCCAGCACGGACTGGAGCTCCATCTTCTTCCTTTATCGCAGCAAGATGACGGAGCTTAACTGGCTTGGACCCACTGCCAACGGCGCAGTACTTTTTAAACCAGCAACAGTTTTCTTGCATGGGCTGCACTGTAGTCTGAAGCAGACTTCTAAGGAACTTTTGTCAGTGTCAGCATCAGTATATTACAGTGCCTGCCACCATCCATGCCGAGCTAAGCCAAGGGACACATTCTTCCTGGAGACTCCTGTGTTCAAGGGATTTCTCCTGTCTGGTTGAATTTATGGAGGACCAGCATAAATTATCCTGGATGGCTTCTAGGGGCAGAAAATGGTCTTGAAAGCGGTGGCCCTTTCTGCCTAGAAGATGAATTCTCAAATGCTCATTTTGGACACAAATTAGATCGACTACCATGGTGGCAACGCTAGGAGAGGAAAAGTTGAAGCTTGATAGCAAACATGCCCTGTACTTTTTCATATTTCTTTCTTTCTTTGACCGTGCTAGGTTATTAATGTTGTGGTAGGGATATGATCCAAGCCAAGGTGAACAAGGGTTACTGCTGCTGAAACAAGTGGTTCCCAGGCCTCCAACATGTTCACACCACTACCTTTGTGCACAGTAAAAAAAAAAAAATTTAAAAAATGCACAATTAGATCTCAACCACATCAGTCCCCTGATATATCACACTACCCAGCTGCATGAACACTAGTGTCTGACCCAAGGGGGAAGCAGAAATGTGTTGCTGGGGGCAGGGATGGTTTTATTCCTCAAAAGTTGCAGATGGTGTTATAAAAAAATAAAACTTCGGCTTGTACACAGCAGAGCTTTCTGGTAGACCCTACTGGAAGAAGGCATCATGCCTTGCAAAGGCTAATTTCTCCAGGAATTCACCTCTGTCCCCCCTTTCCTCCAGAACAACGTTGAATTCATTGCTGAAATGCCTTTGGCAGAGAGGAGTCGCATTTCTGCTTGGCTTCCCCAGATCAGATCTTGAGTGGCATGGGTTACATGGAGTCCAATCAGGATACGTAGCAATCTTCTGCTTTAGCCAGATATATCCAGACCTGGAGGTCTGCTACAGCTGTGTCGACAATTCAGCAAGTGGCAGTGCCAGAAATTAAATACAATATTGCTCTTTTTGGCTGCCAAAGTAGCTCTAAGGAACCATTTACACTGAGTACTGCAGAGTCCAAAATGTGGGAGGTATTGCCCAGAATGCAAGTGAAAATGTGACTTCAGAACTGCACGTTGGCAACCAGCCCTCCTGCTGCAAACAAAAAAGGCCAAGACCACTGCTAGTATGAACCGAGGAGGGGTGACTCCCCACTGGTGTTAGCAAAATGTGAAACAAAACAAAGCACCACAACCGTGATCCAGAAACTGTATGTCTATAATCAGATCTGCTGTCCTTCTCAGAGCCGTGGGTTGACTAAAATTTACATTAAGTGGGCTTCTGGAAAGCCATCCATCTCTTGCAGATAGGGTACCACACACATATATATCAGGTGCTGTAGCTATACCTTGGGTTGAGCCACAACATGAAAAGTGGTAAGCCAGTTCCACATCTTTGGTTTATCATTAAAGTTCCTCTTAGCCCAACACGTAACCACCTGGAGTGAAGGAAAGATTCCCACAAATTGTGATTTAGGTTTCAGTCAGAGCCCTTAGGGGTCCGTTCGTTCCTCTACTCATTTTCTATTTCACATGGTTTTCACTTGGACCACGTCAGTCTTTAAGGACGGTTTGCATACTTCAAGAAATACATTTCTTACAAAAGTAGACTGCTCCTTTCTCCAAGCACTGCTCTTCCTTTGGCCATCAGATTTGCACTGTTTCTCACAGCTATTTCTATTTCTCTGCAAGTTACTCTTTAACAGAAGTGTTATTCCAAAGGGCATTCCTCTCAGGTCCAGTAGGATTATCTGGTGGGTACAATACTCCTCACCACGGCATCTCAACCCACTTCTATGAAGTATGAAAATGTCCAGAAGCTTCACTCAGGGGAAATGCATCGTTACATTTTCTATTGCTGAGAAACTAGTACTGCCTTGCTCTTCCACATGCTCAAAAAAAGTAAGAGGGAAGAACAGAAAAGCAATTTCCCCTTCTATTTCTTACAGGATAAAATAGTTTCTACCAGATATACTCGCAGAACTGGAGAAGGAGCATTTCTCAGGAAAAAGCTATCTGGCACATCTACTGCTGGGCATCCAGAACAGAGTTACCTTGATAGAAATGCTCCGGTGTATTGCTGTTTGCTAAACGAGCAGAAAGTTCATTCTGTTCACCTTTGTGTCCCATTCATAAGCGAACTGCTGAAACAACTCTCCATTCCAAGCTGTCTCCCTGCCTAATAAGTTCTTTTATTGACAACTTGCCAGCGACAGCCCTAAAGTCAGCCTGAGAACATAAATACAGCCTCTTGAGCTTGCTTCAGTGTGTTAGAGGGCTGCTTTCAGTACTGTCGACAAAGCTTTAATGGTGTGAACTCAGAGCTTGAGTACTACTGAGCACTCCAGCGATCGACACCCACAGAACATTTCAGAGAGTTTCATTCCAAAAGTATTTTAGGAACTCTTGAAATCAGAGGCTTTCTCTCTGCTCTGCAAAAGCTCATTTTGGAAAACAATTTAGACCATTTTTAGTTGCAGAAATGTTGAGATAACCCCGCTTGCGGTGTCATTCTCCTGTTGCCTTCGTTTCCACAATGTCACGCTTTCAAGCCGCCTGCTTTTGCCGTCCAGAGGGTCTCGCCTTTCCAAAACACCTCTGCACTGCCATTAACATATATTAAAAGCAGCATTTCCTGTTCCAGCTCCATCCCGAGCAGCTCGAGAGATGGAATACGTCTCGCTGGCCTCACTGCCTGCTGGGTGTCATTATCCTTTGATTCAACCTAGAGGAGGCTCACGGCTGCTCCGGGTCGCGCAGCGCAACACGAACGGTGCTGGCTGGGGGCAGCTCTCGGACAGCTCGTCTTTGACCTCTCCCTGCTTGTGAAGGCGGCTCATTAAACCCCCCCGGGTCACAGCTAGGAGTTCAGAACTTCCTTACCTCATATTTTTCCATCATACAGAGCAATAAACTGTTTTGGAAAATGAGCGCCTTGTGTCCCATTCGTGCTTTACAGCGTCTGTCGTCTTCTTTTTCACTAGTTTCAAGCGAACGTGCTGCGGCACACAGCCATCACAGAGCCCCGCGCGCTCCCCGTCCCAGCTCACACGAACTTGGGGCTTCAGGGCTGGCCTACACACAAAAGTTGCACTGGTTTAACAGTTTTTTAATCTAAAGCAGTGCAAAAGCCGACACAAAGGAAAAGCTACTGGTTTGCAACCATCTTATACAAAAATTAGACAATTACTGGTTGATGCAGCCATTATGGTAACTTCCTGATTTAAACTAATTCGATGTAAGCTGGTTACAAACCAATTTAAGTGTGTCCAATCAGAGACAGACACTGGTTTAGCTAAATGGATTTTGCAGCTGAACTGATGCTACTATTGTGCGTGGACAAGCCCCCACGCTGGCGCAGCCTGCTCCTCCATCGCTTCTGTCTGCTTTCATTTACACCAGGACCGTAAACGTTACCGGCTCCTGGCAGTCCAGCTGAATGCCCACGCAGAACAAGTGGAATGTTAGTACAAACCCAGAATTTTTTCATTTTGCTGCTCCCAAAGAAGAAAAACATTAGTATTTTATCATGCAGCATATAACTCTTACTGACTAGCCTCCTACGGACGGCAGTCAAGCGTAAGAACCATTATAGGAATGAAACCCCATAGTCTCATATTTCAGTGGCAAAGGATCGTCATCTCCGAGCACGCAGCCCAGCACATGGCTGGGCTAATTCTAAGGAAATGGAGGTGTCACCCTCGTGTGAAGCCAGTGAAAATGAGCAGAATTAGGCGCAGTGTCTCCAAGCATTCCTGGAGAGCAGGAGAGCGATTCCCTGGCCCAACAGCACCGTTAGAAAAGGGAAGGCGGAGAAGCTGGTGCTCAAAGGTACCTTGCCATGACTTTCACTTGCTCCCCATCTCACACTGAAGGTTTTGGCTTTGTGCAAATTAATACAGGCTGTCCCTGCGTGGTGCTGCTCTGATCTCAGCTATTCACTCGAGCTTTAGTAACACTCTCCTGGAGTCCCACTGGAGCACGATGCTCCTCCCAGCTCATCAGTCTTCTTCTTGGTCTTACTTTTCATGACTGTGGCATCTCCCCAGGCTACATTTCCTTCTGACCCATGGAGCATGGCTCGTCAGCTCGGAATTAATCATCTCCCCCTCTAAAAACCTGCTTCTATTAATACGAACAGATTTGTTCTGGGAGTAAAGACCCAGACGACACCACGCTACCTTTCCCGTCCATTGAGTTACCACCAATTCAATCCAATATGTGAAATTCAGACAAGTTTGAAATGACCACAAGAGCTTGCCCTTAAAAATACCTCACTTCCTATAAAAATGTAGGGGAAACCCAGTATTTCTATCTTCATCGAACAGCGTTCTGAATTGGATTTTTAAAGTTTTGCCATAAAAAAACCAAAGCCAATTTTATCAGAACACTCTAGGAATTTCCTCATCAAAGTTGTACGTGGCTGAAAAGGCATTTCTCATCAAAACCCAAACATTTTGCAAAAATACTTCAACCAGCTTAAACAGTAATGCAATTTTATAGGGCACAGATAGAGGTCCAACATAATGATATATTAGTATGTTGAGCTATCACTGGTCTGTGATACTACAATCTCTTAAAAGCTTGGAGCATTTTAATAAGAAGTGAGGCCCAATTCAAAGTAAAGAGAAAACCCTTAAGCTCAGAGTAGACATATATAAACTGACAGGCTGACTATATTATCTAAACTGCTGTTTTATAGCCGTATTATGCACTCAATCTAAAAAAAAAAAAAAAGTAACATAAAAAAACGTATAAAGATAAGGCTCTAGTGAGGGGTGGAGTTGTGTTTTTTTCATTAGATACATTCTTTGATTCCCCTGCCTAAAATGCTGCAGTCAGCAGTAGCTTAATTCTAAGTTATAATTAGGGTTATGCATTAAACCAGGACTCTTGAGCATGTCTAACCTAAAGAAGTTCAACGCATAAATGAGAAACAGACCTGTGGCTGGCTGACTTGGCATCCACCGGGATACCAATATATAGTAACAGAATAAATTTAAAATGAAAATTAAATGTGGTCATTATAGCTTAAATTGATGTCATATTTGCCAACTGTTTACGAAAGGAAAATTTAAAGATAAGCATGGTTTTGGAGGAGGCAGTGTGCCCTGATACACAGCAGCTTGCTGTGACTTGGGGTGCATTTTAAAATAATTTAACACTGATTTTACAGCCTGCAAAAATGATGTCAACATCTTTTTTTTTTTTTTAAGATTAGTTTCCCCCAAACTGTACATGGTGCTTAGATGCACAACTGCATGGCACGTGTTAGCTAACGAAAGACTATTTTTAACTTTGAGAAATTTGGTTGCTTAATAGCACTGGTTATTAACACCAGCAAGTCAGAGTGAAACACATCTCCAAGAGACTTAAAAGCTTTATAAAATTAAGTGAAGATGCCCCGATTAGTAGGATATTACCGGGCTTTCTATTTATTGTATTTTGTATTTCTGGCATAAAAGCCTTGCATCTTCAAGGACAGTTTCCTTCAAAAACTGAACAAGATGGTGAACTGCAGAGAATAACTTTTCCAATTTTCTGCATTTCAGCAAATATTTCAATTGCTGTGAAACACATTCTTTTTGGATGCTTCTAAACCCTTTTAAGGTATGAGGCTGTTTAGCAACAGAATGCATTTTACAAGTGTGCAGCTTAATCTCATGCAAATTAAGTATTACAGTACGTAATTGCCATGCTAATGAACCAGAACTGCAGAAGGGCAAAACTGGACGTAAGCGGTGGTTGAGTGTAACTTGCATGTACCTTGCAACTTGGGGATATGCCTTCACGTACCGACGGCATCTCTGGATGTCGGGAGGGATCGCCACAGCCTCGGCTCCCTCTGCCCACGGCCAAGGGAGAGGCTGTGAACGAGACGTTCGGCAGGAGACTGCTAGTGCTGAGAGCAGCGATGGGCAGGGAGCTCCTCCACTGACCTCCATGTTACAACTCCTGCCACGTTGAGCACCTTCCTCCGGGTGTTTAGAGGTCTGGGAAGACGCGTGAGCTTCCACGCTTCCGTGCAAATCAGGCGCAGAACAACAATGGAAATACTATTTAGAAAAGGCGGAGGCTTGTGTTTTGGGGTTGTTTTTTTTCTTTATGATTATACACACTCAGTGAAGAAACAAGATGCTGAGCTCTCCGGCAGTGGCTCATTCAAATATATAACTTAGTGTTTAAGCATGTGCTTAATTTTAAGCAAAAGAAGTCCCTTTGAAGTCATACCATAACAAGTCATGCACCTAATGTTAAGACACATATTTAAGTGCTTTATTGGACTGGAGCCAGAATGCCTCACTTGCAGGATCCAGCCTTCAATACGTAGGTTTAGATCTTAATTTACAGACCTGATCTTAAGGAATAAGATTGTGCAAAGCTGAAAAAACTTGCTTTGTTATCACATCCATTACCCTCCCGAAGTCCTTTGGGAACACATACTCTGCAACAGGCCCTGTGGACATGCCTTTATACACAGCTGTTGCAACCACACCGAAAAGTTGGCCAACCTTCAAAGAACAAAAACTTGATTTTATGTGTGTATATATATATACATTTTTATATATATACATACACACACGTGTGTGAGTGTGTACATATGCATGTCATGCATCCATGTGTGCGTGCATATGTATCAGCTTAAGAGGTGATGAATTAGAGTTAAACATTTGTTTTTGTAAAACGTATTGATTAAATCAGTGATGTTTCCTAAATAATTAAAGGTTTGCTTTGATCTTTGATTGTAGGCTTGGGTTTATGACAGTTAATGTAAGTATCTTTAAATGATTCCATCCTACGCTCACCTATTACCCAGCCTCACACAGGGTCACTGGCGTTCATCTGACAAGAAAATGAGGGAATTCAGGAAGCAAAACTAGCACAAAACTATTCAACGGAGGAGAGGGGGCGGGACTCAGTTGCCTGCCAGTTTAAATCTCTGAACTGAATCACGGTGAGGTCAAACCGTCGTCAGTGCTGACACCGGGAAGCTACCTGAGCAGGCGCTGGCGACGGAGGGTGCCCGACCTCCCGCAGCCCTCGCCAGCAGAACCCTCCCGCTCCTCTTCCTCTCTCGAAGCAAATATTTCAGCAAAAGAATGCTAACCAGGATTCTTATGTAAAATAACGCCTTTCCTTAACGCGGTCTTTTCTGCAGATACAATTGCTAGTTAAGGAGACAGAAGAGGTTAATCATCCACCCGGGTGACGGCAAGCCGCCTAACAAATAAGCAGAGATCAGCCCAGACGCCCTTGGCGCATGTAAATCAGCATCGTTTCATCAAGCTCAGAGCTTACACCATCCTGCACTCACTCAGGATCTAAAACCGAAATCTGTAAATGAAAATGATGCTAATTACAGTTCACCACCGAGCAACACTGCCTTAATTTTAAGGAAATGAAGGAAACGGGCTTGCTACATGACAGTCGATATCATATTGCCATACAACTAACTTAAAGTTGTATAAGTTAGATTATAACTTTTGAAGAAGCAATTATGATTTTATTGCACCCACTCTGCCGATGATTAATGCAGAGAGCCTAGGGGAAAATGCATCCTATCATTTGCTAACATGCACTATAATTATGCATACCTCTCCAGGTACTGTAATTTAGGACTTAAAAAGCAACATTCTGAACGAGGACTGCTGCACTTGTAAAACATTACAGATGTGTTATCATATAAATGAGGTAGCTTTGACATGATAGTGTTCTAATAAATCCTCAGCTAAGATTTGGAGACAAGATATGTCAAAAGCAAAATCCAAACTGTCTCTTAATCTTCTACATAAACTGTTTATTTTTTCTGAGCCCTACAATAATACATGTGTCAAGAAGGCATTAATGGTTTCTAGATTAAAGTACGGTTGGGTCGGATTTTTTTTTCCTCTTTACGGGTCATCTTGAGAACGCTCATTTTAGTTAAATTAACTCAGCTATTTGCAGGTTTTAAATGTGAAGCAAAATAAAACTGTTTTCACCAAATTGGGAACTTGTGAGATGAACTTCATAAATAACAAACTTATTTCACTCCATTTCAGGGAAAGTTTTTAAATAGCTAACGCTGAAGGATATTCTGTCAGCTGGAGAGCTTCATTTCAAACCATTTGCAACAAATCCAGAAGAAAAAAAAGCGAAAAACACCCCACTCTGTATTCAGTGAGATGAATTTATGAACCCCTCCCCAACTTATGTTCATTCTGTTTACTTTTTATTTAAATCACAGTACTGACGATCTCTCAACCAAGACCGGGGCCCCATTCTGCTACATAAGATACTGGAAAAGGAGTTTCCAGCCCTCTGCGCAGCTTAGTTTACAGTTCAACCCATCAAAACAGAAATGTTTGGGAAGGGAATGGTAGAAAAGCAGCAAATGCCAGGCCCATTCGCAGGTTAGAAACTTATGAAACCTGTATTTCTCAGTGCAATCTGTATTCAATCACAATGCTTCTCGGTGTTCCTGATGCTGCCCACTTATATGTCCCTCATCCCCAGCAAAAAATTTCCTTTCCTTTTTTAAAATACGCTGCACAGAACAGATCACACACATGCACAGAGTCACAAAATTGTCCCGGGCTGCTCCTGGGAAAAAATAGCACGGTCCTTCCCAGCTTTTAATGGAGCGTTTCTAAAAGCTGTCTCAGTATTAGTGGGGGAAGAAAAAAAAAAAACAAACCCCAAATAAACAGGAAAGGCAGGATTTCACACAATAACGCGTGAACAGCAGTTGCATGTTATACCAGCATCTGCTCTAATTATGTTATGTGAGTGGTTCAACTGCATTTTGTGGTTGACTGCGCTGAAAGCCTCCCATAAGTTGGGCTGGTAGAATTCAAGATTTATTGCCATTCAAAATCAACGGCTAAAATCAACATATATCTGTAGTTATTCATTCCAACTTGCATTGTCAGCCATAATTTTTCATCAATTTCATCTTTTTTTTGCCAGAACAACAACATAAATTAAAAAGCTTTTAAACAATGTGACCACAGGAAAAAAAAAATCCAAGAGAGATATTTTATTTGATATACTACAAACACCCTCGTTTCCAAAAGCAGATTATTTTCAGGTGTATCACACTGAAATTAATTTTTAAACTTTGAAAGAAACACTCATATTTTTTATTCCATGAATATTAGCTCACTTCTGCTTTCCAGTTCTGATTTTTGAGCCAGCGAACAAAAATTCTTCATTGTATTCCCTCACTTGCCTGGAAAACCGAGCTAAAGCAGGGACGTTTTTATTATTTTTATTTCAGTTTTCTGCAAACATTTTGTTAATTGCTCGCTATTTGCCTCATCTTGCCTGATGTGAAAACAATCAGGTAAAGAAGCTTTCCGTGACTTTTAGAATCACTATTCTTGCAATTGCTCTGGTTGCCGGTAATGTCGTTGTTGAAGTAAAGCACAGCCAGCCTTCTGAGGTGCTTGTAAAAAATACATTTGTCCTCTGTCCTCAACTTTTCAAAGCAAGCTGAGCATACACTCAATATTCACATGTATTTCTCATAACATCTGGCAGTAGGTTCTGAAAATGATCGCCGCTCTTTTTTCCAGCAATGCAGCAATCCCTTCGCTTTGCGATCTCCTCCTTCTCGGGCAGAAATCAAAGCCAGCCTCAGCTTTCCCACATTCGCATTAAAAAAACTGCATTAACATTTTGTAGGACTCTTTTAAATATCCTGTCCTGCAGAAACTGATACGCTGTTTTGCACTGATAAGATAGACCTGTTTTACAAAGAAACTTCTCGGGCGAATTTTACAACCCCAATCATTTCAATATTTCTCTCCAACACTGTAAAGACAGAAGGGATTACTGCCTACTTGGTGTCACTCGGAAGATACTGGTCTGCAGCTTTGTTCAATCGGAAAAAGGAGGATTTGGAAATGTTTCGTTACTGATAATGCTGCTCACTTCTTGCGTGAGGGGAACGACTGACCCCAGGCCTTCGTGACTGTTTTGCACTGTTTCAGAGAAGAAAAACTCAAAGCTTTCATGCATTTTTAAAAATATTTGTAAAGGTGTCAAAGCCTCTCAATGGCCATGGAGAGGTCTTCTGGCTCTTCTGAAGCCTTGCCAGTGCTCTCCTCACCACCGTGTCCGTGTTGCTTTGGGTCCGGTCAAACAAATTCCCAAGCGGAAAGCACTGCTGGGGAACATGAGTCTTTTCGCAGCAAAATCAGAGAGGAGGTGATTTTGCCCTGCAGAAAACGACAGCAGAGAAACAAGTAACGCTTTTGCTCGGGTCAGCCCACTCTCCAGAGGTTAGAGCAAAATCAACTGCCGTCTGAATGAGACAAGGACCAATGGGAATATGCAACGGGCAAGAACGCGCTTGAGCTGCATCTCCAGCAGCCGGCCCCGTGCACACCACTGAATTAATGGATTGAAATAGTTTCTTCAGCACAAGTTGAATCCTTTCAGAACACTATTTATGAAAAAGCCCCAAATGGAGAGATTCAGCTGTAGCAATAATTGACCTTGGATACTCTCTACATTTACACCTTTATGGCAGGAAGCCACTCCAATTCCGGATCGTCATCAACGCAGGAAAGTAGATGGACAAGTACTTCACAAGCTAGCTCTTTTTTGATCATTATTTGGAACAAATATGCAAATTACAGACTTGCAAATAGAAGTAAATGTTCTCATGCTGCAGAGCATGCACTAAAATACGTGCACGCGCCATCACAAGATTTGCTTCTTTACAAATATGGCTGAACTTGTTTCCATAACGGTTTCTGTTTGTTCTTTTCCCTCTTCACATTTAGTTGATGTAAATTGTAGGTTTCATGCGCTCTGAAATGATGTTCACTTCATCAGCATTTCAGCACTATTTTATCTGTATATAAAGATCCAGCGTCCTCACTCCTAACGCTCTTCTTCGCATTTTTTACCTCAGATTCTTTATGCTTTGTGCAATACTCTTCCAGTGACTTCCTTCTCTGACTCATCCCCACGAACTAACGCAGCAATTTTGTGTGCCGCTCAAGCAGGTTCTGCACATGTCTGCTGTTGCATCACTCCCTTTGGATGATTTAACTGCAAAGCATTGCAAGGTAACCAAGATCATCAAGACAAGGTTTTAAAAAAAAAGGACAAGTACGCAACCTTGCTTGCACTTAGCATTTTTATTGCCTTTTCAAGCTAAAGAAGCACACCTACCAAACTTACCAATTTTAATAGAGCTCCACTCTGGCTACGCTAAATAAAGGAAATACCATCCTTGCTTTGTACGTTAAAGAATAAACTAATTCTTGTATCCTATAATGGTTTCCGGGGACTACAGGCCGTCTGGGTAGACTTAAATTGGCCTGAACGACCTGCTGAGGATCACTGAAGTGCAAAGTTGACCTGGCCACAATTGTGTTGAGTGCATGGGTCATGTCCTCAAGACTGCTCCCATGATTGATACAGACATCTGTCTGCATATACCGCCTAAACGTCTGACAGGAAAAGTCAATACTCACGATCATGAAATCACGCAGAAGTGACAAAGTGAGCAAGATTTATTTCTTATGCAAGGTGAGATTTCACACCACTGTTAATCCTTCAGGACCATTGGCAGGGATTTTTCCAGGCGAAGCCATGAGTTTGAAGACAAGCGAAGAAGACAATTTTCCACTGCCATTAGTGACAAAGCAGCTCTGTATCTATCTTGCTTGAAATTACCCTTCGGAATTCTCTGATAAAAAGAAGAATGGAAAAATGGGAAATACTGATAAATGGTACCACAGAGTGAGTGGATTTTAGTTCTGCCTTCTTCTCCACCTGCTACAAATTTATTAGTCAATTCAAACACAGTATTTGCATTATATCTACATGTAAGATGCCAGGCAATCAGAAACTGTTTAAACTTCACATGGAGATGCTCAGAAATTGTGTCACTGGTGGCTTGCTTTATTTCCTCTGTACCTCCAATCCAAAAGTTTCAATTTAAATGTCTCCTTCCACAGGGGAAAACAGAAGAGGTGAAACTGCAGGATGACAAGGCAATCTTTCCACTTAATAGGCAATAAACAATAATACCCATTTTTATATGCGTTAAGATGAGATGGGGTTCACTGACTGCTTAGGTGTAGGTGGTAAAGGGAGGGCTGGAATTTTAAGCCATGGACTTCGCTTTGTTGGAGGGAAGCAAATCTCGTGCCAATGCTGTGTTGAATGGTACCCACAGGAAGCATCATGCATGACTATTTGGACGTGAAGTGACAGGTTAAACGGGCAGCTTTCCCCACTGGGTAAAAAAAAAAGGCTACATAATCTTGTGAATACCAGTACCAAGACTGCTCGACATAACACTAAGTATGAAATACTTCACTCAAGTGCACCCAGCCACAGGTCTGCTTCACAAATAGATTTCTAGTCAGAGATGCCACAAGATGCTGTGCGAACGTTTAGTAGGGCAATACTCACGAAAACCCCAGAGAAAAAAACCCAGCATTCATTGCAGTGAATGTATATTAAGGCGTTTTCATTCCTTCATTTTTGTCAGAGGAGAA
Source organism: Rissa tridactyla (assembly GCF_028500815.1). Taxonomy (NCBI): domain Eukaryota; kingdom Metazoa; phylum Chordata; class Aves; order Charadriiformes; family Laridae; genus Rissa; species Rissa tridactyla. Next base: position 88,493,228 of record NC_071469.1, read on the forward strand.
AATCTGAGCAGGCAGCGTGAGCGAAGGCATGTGGGAGCACGAAGTACACACACTGCTGTGCATCATAGATGTAGTAAGAGAATATAGATATAGTAAGAGAAGATCAACCAACGGTTCGAGTTGCCAACACACACACACATCTTCGGGCAGAGGTGTATTAAAAGAACAAAAGCACTATGATATTTTCCAACTTCATCTTTAAAAAGAAACCCAATCAAACTAAGGAAATATCCCACCAGATAATCAAAAAGGTTACTTGACAATAACTCCAGTTCTCGCTCTGGCACACCAGTCATTCCCAGTCTTCCAGGAATCCACTGTATTGCTCTTTGGAGAGTTCTCAGAGTCCCAGCACACCAATGGAAGGTGGTTAAGTTACACAAAAATCTCCACAGTGTTGCTTAGGAGCCAGTCTTTGGAGTCTATAATGAAAATCAACATCTGTGTATTCCAGAGACTTTGAACTTCAGGTGTTTCACACTTCCTGCCACTCAATTTATGGAAAATGCAAATGAAAGTAAAGCAGATAAATGTTCTTTAACATCAGGAGGGTTTTGTCACGTTTGAAATCGCATTGTTCTGAAGGAGTGGATTAATTTAGCCACTACCCAGGACACCAAAGGTTATGCTTATAGTGGAGACGAAATAGAACCCGCGCATACTTTGATAATGTTACATCATCAGGATAGTAACAATAAAAGCAGCTTGCCATTTCTGTGCAGACCAATTTCAAGCAGGAGGTGTCTTGTGCTCCCCCTTAATAATGAATCAGGCTGACTGACATTTGAAATGGCAATAATTTCCCCAGGAGATGCAGCTGCAATCTTAGTATTTTCTGTTCTTGCTCTCAATCTGATTTCTCTTATCCACAGTATGAGGCAGCTGAGTATAATGCAGGAAACATTACCAGCAACAATGCTACAATTAATGCTGCAAGAAAATGAATATTTGTCTACAGAAGAATAGATTTTAGAATACCTAGGGGAACTACTGTACTTTGAAAATGAAGCCATTTTGTGTGTTTATTGAAATGCACTCATATTTCTGTGGTTACACTCTGACTAGTTAACCATATCAAGGTAATAAGCGCATAGGCAGTTTTTACTGTCCTGTATTAAAGCTGTTTACTGAATGCTAAGTAGTCTAGGTCTATTCAGAAAACAGCCTATTTTGGCTGTAATCCATCTATACGTTTCCACACCTCGCTTCTTCCATTATTAAATCCAAGAACTAGAAAGGTCATGGCAATTTCTCTTTGATTCAGAGCTGTGACTGCAGAGGACATCCCAACGTGGAAATGAGTCCTACAGCAGCAATACAGGACCGTACCACAGAAAGAGCGTTTCATGCTGTTATTGGTGGATGTGGAGGTGGACAGAAACGGTGATTTCCCATCTTTTCTATCTCAGGGTGCCTTTTTTTCCAGTTTTTAAATGCCAGAAAGCCAAACAAGTGTCCCATTCAGCTCCCTGGTGAGATGGGATAAAGAAACAGAAGCTATCAGAACACTCAAGCCTGCAACCAAGGCCCAAATTGAAAGGTGCTATTAATAGAGAGAAATAAGCAACTAGACTTCCAACAGCTCTGGACACAATAAGGCTTTAGAATAAGCTAATGCCCCCTTGACCATCTGCATATCATCAATCAGGTCATCCAAGAAAAAGATCTATAAATAACCTGTCTGACCAACTCTGAAAAGGCTTTTGATACAATCCTTCATAAGTGCAAATGGCAGCAGTCAGACCACCTTGTTTGTGAGCACAAGAGTCATTTGTCCCTATAAATCAGCTAGTTGGTCAAAAATCTTTCATGCTCGCATTTGATTGCATCCACAGAACGGTACAAACAACAAGTTACAGTGAGTCAGCTGCAATCCTGCACTGAGACCTGGGAGCACCCACAGAAGAGCAGAAGTTTTACCCCAGAAGGTCCATGCTCCTGGCTGGACTGGGGTAACTTACCCCACATAGCTCAAATACAGTAGAGTCACATCGTTTCCTGTCCATCCCCTTAATTTATTATATCAGGACATTTTAAATGACTCCAGACAAAACGAAGTCCCAACTGCTCTAGAGAGAAGCCTCTCGCCTTCTGGAGCATGGCTCTGAAATCCAAAACAATGACAATGCTGAGTGTGGTTTTAGCGAGTTCTTGTAATGATGCCTGTCATCCAAGGTAAAAGTTCAACCTGGAGTCCACAAATCCAGCATCTCCTTTGCCTAATATGAACTCTGAGGTTCACCTCATCCCTCCCTCCCCAGGTCCCACCAGACCAAGTCTCTCTGTGGGTCTACTCCCCAAGCCTTACAGGCTTTACTTATCAGTATGCTGGAGCTGTGGGTCCAGCACTGACAATCTGAAAACTGCCTAGGACCCTGGAGTACGAGAACATGAGCAAAATCCTCTTTGACATTCCTAAGGAGGTCTTTAATAATGTAGCCCTCAGGTTAAATAAATATCTTTGATCAACAGGGCATAGTTATTTATTATTCATTTACTTCTATGCAAGAAATACAGGTCATCCTCTGAACCAGGCACTGTCACATTCGTTTTTAACTCATCTGGAGATAAGCCTTTATTTATTGGAAATGATCATAATCCCATTGGCTTCAATAGAGTTTCAAGAGTTGAAGTCATCAGCTAATCCATATTATAGTTACTAACTGATGATCCTTCTCAAGCAATTAAAGCTGTGTCCCTCAGATGACATATAGTTTGTTACAAAGAATTCAGAGTCTACATGGGGGATCCGTGACTTCCCAAAGTGTTATGTGAAGATACTGAAAATCTGAGACTATTTTCTTCATAAAGAACTATTTTGACTTAAATGTTTTTAGCAAGGCCTCAACACATTCAGTCTTTCTAGAATATTTATTTGGTTTCTGACTTAACCACCATTTTGATTTTCAGTTGATTCCAGTGGATTTATGCCGGTCCCCCAGCGTACTCCACCTATGGATCTGCTCCATGAAGTCAACCACATTTTTGTGGATGGGCTGATACAGTTTTCTTTCTTATTTGCTGTGGGTTTCTCTTTTATGCTCATGAGCTAAAATAATAACGAAACTCTACTTAGTGCTTGCATTGTTTTCCAAAGACTACTTTTCACTGAAGTAAGCGTGGGGACAGATTTTTTTAATGAAATAATACTGTTTACTACCAAAAAATATTTAATCATAATTACATTAAGAAACATACATAAAAGCTAAGTAATAAAATAAAATGAGCTGGAGAACACAAAGGGGGGGAAAAAGACAGAAAGGATTAAGTAGAGTCATATAAGGAATAGATTCTATTTAATGAAAATTTCCACAGTGTTCAACATTTTTATTATGGTTAATAGCACTGTGCTTCATTTTTGTCTGCAGTAATTGTGTATCCTTAATGAATGGGCACTCTTATTTCCCCATTGAGCACTGACAGAAATTAATAAACCTAATTCTGTAGGTTTAAGTTTAATTCTAGTGAAATATATAAAGCAGTTACATTTTCACTTAGCTACTAACTGGAACAGAAATGGGTTTAAGCTTTTCAGCAGCTTAATAGGGAACAAATTGGGTTTTCTTTTATTTCTTTTTTTTCCCCTCTCTTTCAGTACTTGGGTCTATTTTTGTTGCTGCGTGCAAGAAAGGACATGTCACGGCTGGTGAGGCTGAACCGAGCCTACAGTCAGAGTTGTTAATTTATTTTTTTTTTAAGTACAATTACTAGACTTAGCCCTTTGTGCCAGCCTTGCTGTTAATGATTGGTAAAGACCATCTCCTTGGTTTACACTTTGATACATATCGCAAGCCATAGGAGACTTCAGACTGCCACCTAGAAAACTCAGCTATCATGGCACTCTGGAGACAAGCTTTCAGGTTCCCTCCTTGTCTGGTTATGCAAGGTAGTAGACACAGAAATAATGTGAAGCTGAGCAAGAATTGGGTGATATTGGATAAAATTATAAAAGCCCTCTTTGCTGAAAAAGGAAGTGAGTGACCTGATACCTTCCACCAAATTTCTAAAAAAAGAGAGGAGTCCCACCTTGGATGTTACCTGTTGGGTAACATTCATCGCATCAACAAAATCCATACACCTGCCCACCGCGGTACCGCAGCCATGAACTGAGCGTGTAACAGATGGTACTTCCATACTGGTTGCGAGACAGACTGCTTAGGCCCCACAATGTAAAACCTTTGCTAATCTCCGCAATAAACCCTTTCTAGCAGAGGGCCGGGTGCAACAGTTCAAAATAAAACTGAAGTGAATTTGCAGGTAGGTAAATAACTCAAAACCACAAACTGGAATTTAAGGCAGAACTTGATCGTGAGACTCTGAGGTACAGCGCTCAGCCGCCGCTGAGACCTAGGCAGTGAAACTAATGTGGGTCTTGTTTCTTTTTGGATTAGCAGTTTGTAAGAGAAACTCCAGGTGCTGAAGGGAGACGTTTTAAGAGCCACCGCTGAGAGCCTGAAGGACTTGGCATGTTCCCTTTTGAAAGAACCAGTATTGTGACCACAGGTGGGCAACAGTGAGACAATCACTTTCTAAAATACATCATTTTAAAAACAAGAATAGAAACATCAGTCTGGCATCATGACAAAAGTGCTCTTTGGGGAATAATTATATGGATTCTTCCTATCCTACAGTTTCAGTTTAGAGTGGGCCAAATCCCCAGCTGGTTTAGATCAGCCACTGATTTACTCCAGCTAAAGACCTGGCCTGGTTTTTCATTTCTATTATTACCTTATCTTTTACAGTCCCCACTGTCCTAATTTATCATCTGTGTTAGAAATGGCAGGAGCACGGTAAGGAGTAACCATGAACAAAGGAGCAAAGACAGGGAAAACCTAAGATTAGAGCAGAGCCACATCACGAGCTCTTCTGTACCCCCATCTGTCCATTTTGCTAGATCATGGGACCAAAATATAGTTGAATCATACGTAAAGACGTGGAGACAGAGGAGGCGGTGAGAAGACAGTCAGAGGCAGAAATCAGACATGAGGAGGGTTTTAAAGTCGCTACAAGGAGGAGACGTAGGAGGCCAACAGGAGAGAAGATGAAGTTGCTGGTGGAGGAGGTTGGCCTGTGCAGAAGCAGCAGCAGGAAGGACGTGAGCTGCTGCGGGGGGGTGGCAATTTGGGGGACGCTGGAGCACAAAGGCACAGGGAGGGGAGGGTCAATTGGCTTCGAGCTTCACCATTCGGCAACAAGAGCTGATGTAAGGTGTGGGCAGGGTTGGCCTGGGAGCTGGGCAGGTCCTCTGTTCCTGCTTTCACTGTGGGTTTGACAAGCTCTACCTACCCAACTGGGGATCCAACACCACATAACCCTGGGTGAGCAAAGAAAACTACTGCAAAGGAAGTTAAAGAATAACTTCCTCCTTCTCTTGAGACTACAGCTCACTGAGCTGGAATAGACTCTGAATCCAGGAGGAGGTGCTCCAGAGAGAAATGAAGTAATATGCTATTGTGTGTCTTCCCAAGAGTAGCCTTTTCTCATGCCCCCTTTCCCCAGAAAAGGGTAGCTGCAGCTGCAAAGCCTGCCCTGAGCTGCCTCTGCCCGTTTCTGTCTGTTCTGTTAGCCTCCAAGGTTTTTAAGTTAAATATTTTGTGAGAGATTAGTGTTGAAAAGAAACAAACACTTACTAAGCAGCAACAGGTAACACCTTTCAAGGCAACGCAGACTGCCTTCTTAAAGCCATATGCCTTGTGCCTCATCCGTCCCACACAAATTAGCTCTGAGCAGCAGCGCCTGTAGCTCACCGTGTATCGGCTCCGCTGCTTATAGAAACGAGAGAAAGAAGGCAGGCATCGCTTTGGGGAAATCCAGCATCCCTCTTGGCACAGCCACTTAGGGCTACCTGGTACCACCGTTGGGTGAAATAATCAGCCTGAACTAACCTAGTCCCCAGGCCCACGGAGGATGATCGTGGTAAAGTCGAAACCCCTGGGAATGGCCATCAGCATCGTAGCTGGGTGCCGAAGGGCGAATGTCAGGCATGCAGCCACAGCCTCTGCTCAAAGGTCTGTAGGAAAGTTGTCCTAATAATGAAGGAGCTGAGTAGCAAGAAGAATTGGTAACAACTTTCTCATGAAAACCACGTAGAAGAAAATTTACTCTTCCCAAACACTACCTGCCTAGCGTCTGCTGTCTAGAGAAAAACGTTTTAGGTTTTAGGCATATTTTTTTTCAGATGTTTTCACGCCATGACGATTTAATTATTTTTCCCTGATCAGCTAAATACCTATTTGGTTAATGACAAATAGCTAATAGCTTCACTATAATAATCCATATATGAAAGTTGAGGTTACATCTTTCACTTAGTCAGAGAAATGCATTTTCCCACCCCGGTTCCCATCACTGCTCCCATTAGCAGCAGACTAATAAAGATGCCCTGCAGCACCAGCCACCCTGTTAAGTAACAGGGTTGAATTTCCACCTATTTTTTCTAATGGAAGACTAGCAGGCATATACCTCTGCTGTTCACCTACTTTACAGGTGTCCCAGAGAACAAACAAATGTTTAATTTGGACATTATTATTATAAACTGCAGGTTCATACTTACTTAAATTTCATTTTTTACTTAAGTGCACCATCTTTTATGCTTGCCTTTAAAAACAGAAACCGAACGCGCCATGCTCTATTTGGAGTGATGAAGGAACAGACAAGTGGGATGGAGACTGGCTCTACCAGCTGAAATTCAAGTCTGTGCACTGTGATTGATTTGCCGTCACTCACAGGACCTAACAAAGAAAACACTGGCTCCTGTTCCAGAGTTGCACCTACTATGGATGTATGTATGCAATTATACAAAATTAATCTCTCTTCATTTCTCTGGACAAAACTGCTGTTTCCCCAAGGCTGTATTTCAAACCATGTCCTACACATTTCCCAGGCAATGGAATATTGTCATGCAAATCTGACAGGCATACTCCTTGGTGTGCCATGTATAAAATCTGCCCCTACATGTTGAAGATCAAATTCCACCACCTAACATACAATTTTAGCCCTTCTGATTACACACAACACCCACAGGAGATGCAGCTCTCCTGCAGCCATCAAGCTCTCTCAAGAATGAACCACCTGCTCCAGACACAGCTGGGGGAACGGTGCATCACCTCCTCCTCTCCTGAATTTTAAATCAACTTTAATCACAGCAAAACTCTCCGGCATGTGTGCCAGCAGTGCTGTGAAGCTGTAGACGATCATGTTTCTGAGTCAACTGCACACAGCATGGGCGATACAAGTAAAATGGAAGGGCACCTAAATATGAGCAGAAGCCATGTCTGACGCCAAGTGCTCATACCTGATAATTACAGAGGGAGGGCCAGAAGAAATTCGGAAAGGTATAAGGAGGAGGAGGAGGGGGAGAAAAAAAAAAGAGAAATGAGAAAAGAATACTGTCTCAATACAAAGTTATTACAGAGAATTAGCCCATCACGATAACGGTTGTGCACTATGGGAAAGCTGAGCTCATTTATTCTTTCCGGGCTCTTGGAGCCTATCTCTACAGCTGAAGGAATGGCCCGTCCTCCACGGCAGCATCTCCTTTGGCCGAGTCAGGCACAGCAAAGTCTGACTTCAGCTTGAGCTTCATCCAGCACCCTTTACGTAGAAGAAGTATAATTAAGGCACACGGCTCTGAGAGCAGCAGGATTAACATGGGTTATGCTGGTTGAGCACTGAGAGGTGAATGAAATATTTGACCTGCTTTCCTCCCCCATGTACGCTACAAGGCATAAACTATGTAAGCCACAAGCACCATGGGATCCAGACTTTGGAATCCTAGATGATCATGTTTATTCTCTTTTTGGACCTTTTGTTTTTATTTTTTTTCACTGAATCTAAACAGAAATTGATATTTAACTCCAGGAGCACTTGAGGACACGTCATGAAGGCTATAGTCTGCTACCGTTCCCAGAACAACATATTTCAAGGAGGGAACAAAATAATCAATGAGGCAGCATGACATGAGACAGTCTGGAGGCCCCATACTTGGTTTAGTGTTCACGACAACAATAATTAGCCAGGATTAATCATCATAATGGTTTTTAAAATTTAACTTGAAAGTGGAAACCAGTTAGCTCAGGAATTTTGCCACCAGAATTGTGGCTCCAGTGCAGTCCACAGTGATCACAACTAAAAGCCTCAACCCTTTTATTAATCTTCAATGGTTTAAACAAAAAGGGTTGGTGGGACACGGGTGATTCATAAGAGACCGGTATCCCTATGACCCATACGTATTTTTCACAATGGCATTTTCCACAGAAGTCACCAACTGGCACGGAAACTAAGTTTTGCCTCCACCCATACTAGCAAACTCCCTTCGAAACAGGACCATGGCAAATGTGTCTTCAGCTGCACTAATCCTGATTAAGAGAGAAGACTTTGAAAATGCTCGTGTCTGATAACCTGGGAATCAGCCACGCACGTACCTGAAAAGAAAACCAAATCTGTTTACTCCAGCCACATATAAGGCCGTGACCCTGCACCACAGAAGTCAATGGAAGCCTTACTGTCTTCAAGGAATGCAGGATCGAGCAGTCAATAAATAAAACTTAACATGGTAAAGACCCATTTGGCAACAATCCGTTTTACTGAAATCAAAATTGCTCAAAAGCTTAAAATGTCACACAGGAAACTAGAGATCAGTATGGAAAGGTATATCTCAGAGTGAGAAATGCATACAGCTTCACCCTGATCCCAACATGGTTCAATAAACTAAATTTAAGCCAGTGTTCACAATAGTAAAAAATTCCTAGAAAATGCATCATGCTCATCTCTCAGGTAGGTCTTGGTCACCACAGAAGCAGGACACATCCTCTTCTCAGTTCTACTGGGATTAAGTCAGGAGTAACATAACTGAAGCAAAGGTTACGTACAACCGATTTAAGCAAGATCGCAATCAGGCCCACAAAAGATTTGCTTAACTGATGGTCAAAGGGCAACTGTCGAAGTGACCAATGGAGAGCAAGTTTTACTTCTAGGGGAAATCACCAGTTTAGACAAGTGTGAACCAGAATCCAAATACAAGGTACATTTTGGGCTATTAATACACCCATACAACCAAGATCTTAATATAAAAAGGAATTAAAATGCTAAACTTTGCCCCTTTGTTTTCGTGGCTTCCTGGAGGTTAGATGAAGACACTACCCAATTTTATTACAGAAGCACACGCGCCGTTCCAGTGTCCAGCATCACATTCAGCACACGCTATTCCCCTGTCAGGACAGACTGCTGAAGCCGAGCCCTCATGGATATGGGATGTGGAAGTGCCGTGTTGCTCAACAGCTACAAATGGCTTTCCCAGTTATGCTTCCTGAGATAACCTATTAATCACCGTGTACAACCAGAAGCCATTTTTAACGCCATCACCTGAGTACAAACGATTACGAAAAAAAGCCAGACCATTCTACTCTCTTATATCAGAGACTGCAGACTCAAAAGCCAACAAATGCAAAATGAAAAAATAGCAAAAATGAGGGTTACTTTTGTCTTCGAACACACAGGCCACAAACGACTGTGTTGAACAATCCCTTGCCCAGTGATGTGAATAAGGAACAACCTGAATAAGGCCTAAGGATCTCAAGTCCCTAAATTTCAGTTTTAAGCTACTGAGGAAATGCTTCAAATTTTACTCTATTTCCAATATTTAGCTTTGCTTCAGCCAGTAAAACCAAATCTTGAAAAAGGTTCTGCTTCTTCCTATCCCATACCTATTAATTTAAATACATAAAAAGAAATTTTAAAAAGAATCAAACAACTGACTGCTCAGGTAATAGATTCACTCATCAGGGAACGTTTAGGTTTCCCAACCTAAGAAACAAAAGCACCCCTCACGCATACACGCAAGCAAAGAGCAAAGTGACAGCTGAGATTTGTTCCTGTGAATCTTTGTAGCCGAAGTGCAGGCGGCTGCCCTGCCAACAAAGTCCAGGTGTAGACCATACGAGCTGACAAAAAGAGGATTCTCAGGAGCACAAGCCCATTTCTATGTGCACAATTCACCCATGCCAAGGTGCACTTGAGCATCTGGAATTCACCGCTCTGTTCTGGAGTGGTTTTTAACTAATGTCTGAGAGATTTATGCTGCCAGGTAGACACCACTAAGCTGCTCTCATGAGCTCTAGAGGATTTGTATGCCACTGGAACGCACGGGCGTGCAGCACCAGCTACTCATTTAAGAGGCTTTAGTGATAAAAGCAAGGTTGGCCAGCTGCACATTATGAGAGGTGCATAATTAGACGGGATCTCCAGTCAATGGTTTGGAAGATCCTTTCATTTGTATAGTTCAGGGAATATCTGGGACGGAGGATACTGCAATGAGCTGAGGGGCAGCATGTGGATCACTGACATCTACGGGACCAGATCAACACGGCACATCTGCCTAAGTCACCCTCGGCCTCAGCTATTGGAGGCTGTTTCCTGCAATGGGAGCATCCAGTTTCTTCACTGGTTGACACCATGAAATTAGGCATGAGGTTTGGTGCTAAGCAGCAAACGCCTGCTTTCAAGTGGGCCATTGGTTTCTGCATCACCCACCGCAAAACTAGGTCAGACCTGAATACACATGACTAGCTGAATGACAACAAGTGTTGCCTGCTACTTCTCTGGGTCTCACCCATGGCCTGCCCTTCGCCCTGTCACTTGTAGTCTTCAGTGTCTGTAAGAGCATTTGACTTCTGTTTGCTTCCCTCCAGGCTGGTAGATCACACCAGCCAGCTGGGATGGCAAAGGTCTGCCTTACTCTGAACAGTCTCTGGGGCCTTTCGCCCTCTCTGGGGCTCCATCCTGAGCTGTATTTTCACTATTTTATGTTCCAGAGCAGCACAGCTAAATGAGGTAATGTTAGACTGGGAGTCATAGGGGCATATGAAGGGCCGCAGAAGACCAAAGGTCCCTGTGACGCTGTACTCCAGGTGCAGCGGTGACCCCGGTGGCACCCAGAAGGAGCTGATACCTCCACAGAGCCTTCTCCACCCTCTGCCTTCCTGGCCTGGAAGTGGTAACTGTTTAATAATAGCTCCCAGTAGACTTTTCCTCCTTGACCACTGCCAACCGCTGCATGAATGCAGAAGACGCTGCTCTTAATTGTACAGCAAAGCATGCACCAGGACCACCACAAGAGTGTGGAACACAAACCCCTTGTGGGAACACAAGTAGCTGGTGTAAGAGCACTCCCTTCCTGCAGCACAAAACAAGTGACCTCTCTTTTATTCACCACAATCTCATTTCATTCCCTGCCACCAAGTTTGCATTTTACTAAAGCGGGAGAAGACACTTCGAAGCCTTCTCTACCTGAGGACTGCTCCACTTCAGCAGGAAAGCTGTGGGGTTTTATTTTAACTCTTATTTTAAACAACTGCCTTTCAGGTATAGACACAGCTGTTTGTGCTAACACTGAAATTCACTTATATTAGATTAAACAAATAGCCAAGATCAACTACTACTAGGCACTTCAAGCCTGAGCAAGTAATCTCTTGTTTAAATGAATCACTGGGTCATTTTAATCAGTTAAGTGGCTTAGCACAGGAATGCCTGCCATTCCTTTTTGGTTTCAGGAGCTTCCCTACCTGCACTCATCGCTACCAAAATAATCCCTCCGCTCCACCCAGCTATTAGGCCCTAATTCATCAAAATCCCTGAACCAGAAAGCGAACGCTCAGTGGGTGAGAAGCCCCTTTAAAACTGAGGGATGATTCATGGTCTTAAACCTGTGCTGCTGGCTTTGTATCCTTGGCCATTCATGGGCAATTTTAACGAGTCAGATGAAAGTTATTCAAAGCATTGAATAATACTCAATAAATGATTGCTGATGTACTACACCAGCACTTCCCTAATAAAAAAAAAAAAAACTAAAAAACTAGAACCAATGTATTTGAAGCACCATGGGCTTATTAATTCACTGCCTGCTTCTTTATCTTACCATGGGATAAGCTGGAGCAGAGGTGTAAGGAGCAATCTCAGCTTCTGTTATTAAACTGTCTAGAAGTGGAAATGTCCCAGAGGAAGGCGCTTCATTCCCCACACGCATTTATATACACACACCTTATGTGGCATGTGTTCGGGGCCTCTCGATCTCTGTTCACAAACGGGACGTTCGCACAACTTCCTAATTCAGGTCATTTTATTTGTACGTCCCTCAAACTTGTAAAGGTCTTTGCTCCCTCTGGGAGAAGTTGTGGAGAAAGGGACAAAAAGGAGCTCTGGAATGAAAGCCACCAGGTAAGGGATGAAACAAGAGAGGATGTTTCTCTTCTTCTATGGAGAGTTTCATGAAGGTTTTTATTTTGCCAATCATCTTTAGCCCTGAAAAAGCAAAGAACTCGTTCATCCCAAGACATAACGCTATTGAAAATATAATTGGTAAAGCTTGGAAAGATGTGAATTACAATATTAGATACACATTTGAGAGCTCCTTTTGGGGATGGAAGGTCATAAGGACCTTTAAGGTACCTGAGTTTTAAAAATATCTCATATTTCCCTTCCTCAACCCTTAGCTAAGGTCTCCACAACCACTAGCCTCAGTGACGCCAGAGGATTCAAGGTGCACAAAGGGAATCGCAGGGGGAAGAATCTCTGCAGGAGCATGGCCACTGATATCTGAGACAACAGAGAAGGTTCTAGAAATAGATTTTTTGGAACCGGTCTATTTTCAATGCAAAAAAGGCATCAAGGAGGAAAAGTACAACAGACTGAAGTGAGCTTTCTGTCAAATAATTCTAGCAAAGGTCCAATAGATGTTTCTGATTTCCTGCATGGCCTCAGTCAGGCCACTTCCCTCACCCCGTTTCCCATCATTAAAACCAAGGGAAAGGCATAACACAAGTGGGAAGAATTCTTCAGTCGTTAGCGCTGGCTAGGTCTGAAATTTTTTCTTTTTCAGGAAGAAGTGAGCTGTGGAAAAGCCTAAAAAGAGGGTTATATTTTAATCACATTTAAAAAAAGAAAAAGGCAGGCTGGCTATCTATTCAGTGGGAATCCAACAAAAAACCAATTGTCTTACAAGGGCAATTGAAAATCAAAGTGAATGAGTATTTATAGCAACTGAACTGTTTAAAACAACAAACTGAAAGTGCAGCACCAACTACTTCACAAAGTCATATTCTTGAAGAAGGGGAAAAAAAAGATCAAAGATCTGCAGGCAGCCAGCTCTGCATACAAGTGGCTTTATCAGCTCTTGGCTGCGTTAAAGAGAGTCAGGCATCCTGAAAGAGAAAACATTTAATGAGGTGATGAACAACACTTTCTTGGCCTTAATTATAAGGATAGGACTAAGCAACAATAATTGCAGGATAAATTATTGTCAAGAGATATTTCCAAACAACAACAAAAACCCCACGTCATTATCAAACAATTATTTTAAGTCTCATTTACATATAAAAAAGAATAAATGGAATAGCCCTCTTTTTCTTTTCCATTTGTGGGGGTGGTGGAAATTTTCAGGGTGGTGCATGGGAATTAGACGCACTACACCCAATATTGCTAATGACAGATTAATTCTCTGCAGATCACTCTGGGAATTGTACATTTGTATCCAAGGGCAGAATTCAACCCAAGAAAAACTCAAATCTCTGTGATGTGCCCCCAAAGAATCACGCGTATTTAATAATAGGAACAGAAGACCAACTTCCTCGCAAAGTATCATTTGAACTAAGCGGCAGAAAAGTTCCATTTAGGACAGAGAGAATTAAGCTTTAGGTGTAGTAAAGTCGATGTGAACGTAAGCTGCTCAGACCTTATCAGATGAGCCTTTTAAAAGCTCACATGAAGAAATGAGATGTATACAGTAGCCTTGAGTCAAATAGGCTTTCAGGAGCCAACAAGTGTATGTCATATGAATTGAGACAAAATGAGATCATGGCAATCGCTCTCGGGCATTTATCTCAACACGACTTTGTGCCTGCCGATCCCAGGCACTGGAAGACCAGGAGGTTTCTGGCATTGGGAGTGGTGCAGAGCCAGGTCGCCTACTTTCCCACATTATCAAATGGAGCGAAGTACCAGGCAGGTTTTCAAAGCGGTTCTTGCTTAGCTATGAAAATAAACAGTCACACTTTCACAAGAGTTCAGACGAATACGAGTTGCCATCGGTTTCTGAACTTTTGGGTTTTTTTAATCCAGCTGCTTCTGGCTTAAATTTGCCATTACCAACTAGTGATTCTGGGTGGCCAAATTGCACACCTGAACAAGAGATGGATTTTTTTCAGAAATCAGGGGGGTGTATGTCCCTGAAAATATGATCCCTTAAAACTGCTTTTAGTTATCCCTTCAAAACTTGATTGTACCAAAGAACTGATTGCCTTGGAAAAATGTAATCTTTCTCTCATGTATATGATCACTGAGGTCCCTTCCAACCTGGTATTCTATGATTCTATGTACACAAGAGAAATTAAATATATACAGTGGTTGTGAAAACAGTATTTACAAGGAAACCAAATAAAATAAAGTGATAGTATTTGAATGTCTCTCCTGTACGCAGGTCTTTTGGCAAGTAACCTACCCACAAACAGATGATCGCTTATGCCTAGAACAGACCAGCATATTATCATATGAATATACACAATAAGAAATCTCATTTCTTTCACAAAAAAGAATTAAATAAAGCTGGGTACCACCAATGCTTTTTCTTTAGTTTCATCCAGACAATAGGGGCAGCGATAAGTATTATTGTTCAAGGGAAGCTTACTTATATTTTCCTTTTTTCAAAACTCTGATAAATTTTTCAAATTACTTGAAACATACAACGCGTTTTCCACAACACAGGAATTCATCAACGGCTTTACCCTTGCTACCATAAAAATACGACAGCAAAAAAATCATTTGGGCAACATAGGCACTATTTCGTGCCTGTTTTATCAGGTACTAGAGTTATAAAATATGGCTTTCAAACAGGGTAGAGACAAATTTCCGACGTTTCACCCATTAGCTTACAAAATGTAAAATCCATTGCATAAATTAGACAAGTAGTATTCAGCGCATATGTTAGAGATATTTGGAGGTCCACGGACTACTCCAAAAGAATCTACAGAGATATCTGGCAAGAGGAGAATTCAATAGGCTTGCAGTTGCTGTATTTAAGTCTATCAGACCTACAAGAAAGGCTCCATTGCTTTAAAAACCTTCTCAGCCACATGGTCTCAGCTCACAGCACGCATAAATGAGTGTATAAGGTGCAAACAATTGACAAAAAAGTCCTGAGATTATACAAAAATATAGAGAGCTACAAGGTAATAAGAGACAGGCAGTTTAATGAAAAAATCACTAAATTCCAAGATTCTGGCCAAATCAGTGGGGTATGATTCAGATCCTAGATACTAACTACTTAAGACTGGGATTATTTTAGTGACAAGGACAGAATAAAAATGTGTTTCTTTCTACTACTTTGCTTACTGACATGAGACAGCACACTAGCTGCTTCATTCCTGCCCTTATCCTGCTTAGTGTAAATTAAAGCCTTGGCTCGCAAAATACAGAGAAAAGCACAGTTCTTATTTCAAAAGCTCCCTCTAGCTTTTCCTAACTGTTTGTTACCAAAATTTTCCTGATGATCTGCTAGAAAAAGCAGCTTAGAGTCAAAGGTGGTCTCATCAGTCTTAGAGAAACACAAGCGCATATTGTATAACCAGTTTCAAGTAGGTTTTTAATTTGTAAACGCCACGCAGTTAATACGATGTTAAAAACCCACCCCTTTCTTTTGATTCAAGATCAAAGAGATTTTTAGAAAAGTGACATAACCCTTAGATGTCCCAGAAAACCACATTTGCCACAATTAACCAGCTCCAGTCTCCAAGCCTCGTACACACAGAGGAGCTGGAACAGCGCGTTCAGAGCAGCGAGGTTTTATTGCAGTTGTGGGCACATTTGGAATAAACAAGCACGGGTCAAGCTCCCCACGGCTTCCTTCCAGCCTACAACAACCAGGGCAGGCGGTCAAAGGCAACCCAAAATGACTGATCTGGGGTTGCATCACCAGGTCTTCAAGGCGGTGTAAATCAGCATAGCTCTACTGAACTCGCTGCGGCCGCATTGATTCATACCCCAGCGAGAATCCGATCCATCAATTCCAAACACGGTGGAGTTCAGCGACACTGCACAGGTGAAGCACTCAGAGGCACGTGATACAGATGCTTCTTTTCATCCAGGGACCAACTAAAGAGTCTCATGACTGCCCTGAGGTCTGAGACAGTAGACCAGAAATAAATACAAGAAAATGACTGAGATCCTCTACAAAAAGCCATTGAGGAGATGGGGAGTTAGAAGCTAGGATCTACATGCAAGCTACCCCAGCGTACTTTCAGCCAGAAGGCTACATCAGAAATTCTGACATGTCTTCTGATAAAACTCAATCTGACCTGGTCGAACAAGGTACCTGTTTTCGGAGATACCTAAGGCTACTCAGCCTTTACCATAAAACTGGAGATAGAGATGCCACCAAATGTATTCCAGAAAGATGAAATGAGAAACCCATCAAATATACAGCACATAAGTAATGTAAACAGATGAAGATGATCAGTAATCTTCCTTGAACACGGATAACCCCTGTGAGAGAAAGGTGATGCTTCAAAATTACCTTTACTTGAAAAAAACGGTTGGCAGTGGATTATCCAAAACAAAAAGGATGGCTTTAGCTGCAATGGCAGCACGCCAGCAGAACACAGGAAGACACTGCAAGCGTGGAAGAAGTGCGCAATGCGAATGCACATCTAACACTGGCTGGGCAGTGACTGGCTTGAGAGCAGCCCTAAAGAAAAGGACTTGGGGGTGCTGGCGGACGAGAGGCGTCAGCGTGCACTAGCAGCCCAGAAAGCCAATCGTATCCTGGGCTGCATCAGGAGAAGCGTGGCCAGCAGGTCGAGGGAGGTGATTCTCCCCCTTTACTCCACTCTCGTGAGACCCCACCTGGAGTACTGCGTCCAATCCTGGAGCCCCTACTACAAGACAGATATGGACGTGCTGGAATGTGTCCAGAGAAGGGCCACGAGGATGATCCGAGGGCTGGAGCACCTCTCCTATGAGGACAGACTGAGAGACTTGGGGTTGTTCAGTCTGGAGAAAAGAAGGCTCCAAGGAGACCTTCTAGTGGCCTACCGGTATCTTAAGGGGGCCTACAAGAAAGCTGGGGAGGGACTTTTTAGGATGTCGGGTAATGGTAGGACTAGAGGGAATGGATTAAAACTAGAGATGGGTCAATTCAGACTGGACGTTAGGAAGAAGTTCTTTACCATGAGGGTGGTGAGACACTGGAACAGGTTGCCCAGAGAGGTGGCGGTGGAAGCCCCATCCCTGGAAGTTTTTAAGGCCAGGTTGGACGGGGCTCTGAGCAACCTGATCTAGTGGGAGGTATCCCTGCCCAGGGCAGGGGGGTTGGAACTAGATGGTCTTTAAGGTCCCTTCCAACCCTGACAATTCTATGATTCTATGAAATCAGCGCAACGAACAGTCACATTCACTGCTCTCTGGTACCGGGGCTGAATCTCAGCACGCAGGGAGAGCACGCACCTGAGTGCCTACCACGGAGACCAGTCCTGACGCTGCCAATGAAAACTGGGTCGGAGCCTCAGTCCTACTGGTAATTCCCTTTTATCTTCATCAATAGAGCACGCGTTTTTAGAGCATGAACGCTGAAGTCCAGTTCCGCTTTTATGAGCATATGAATAGGAAAGGTGATGGCTACTTAGAAAGCATATACACCATCTTCTATAGTGCCCTCTGTTCCTGCAGCACACACGTTCCTTACTAGAAATACTAGATCAAATAAAGACGTGTGAATTCCAGCAGGTACTGCTGCCCACTCAACCGCCACCCAGGGAGTAGGCTAGAAACACGGATACCTTTAGAAGCAAATGGAAATGAGGGGGAATTTCCGTCATTTTGCAGATCATCATCAGAGGAACTATAGCCCACACCTTGTGAAATGCTGATATAGATGAATATCAAATAATGCACAATCTTGTATATTCTTTTTATATATTTTAACCTCATCCCATCTGTACGCACATTTTCAGAGATCTAAGATTTCCCTGCATTAAAGTACTCTGTGTGCTATAGGAAGGGATAAAAAGACACATTATAAGTTTAAAAACTGAGAATTTCATGGGAGAGTTAAAATTGTCACTAAGGGCACACCAGAAAGAATTACTGATTTCTCAGACTGCTCTAACATCAAAGGATTAAATAAGAAAGCCAAAGTCTTCTATAAACTCAAGCAAACGTACAGACAATGTCAAAGCTATTTGGTCACAAATTGGAGCCATCATTTTCACTTTGAAGGCTTGCACAAGGAGCTATTCTGCAGTGGAACTGCCACAAAAATTGAAGGGAGAAAATGAATGGGACAAGGGAAATATGGACTTACGGTTCTGCAAGAGTGTAAAGTGCTACGTAGAAGCAATATTTATATGAGACATCAGAATGCTAAAGACTTTACTATTGCCCACCACTGACTGTGATATATGGGCCGCGGTTGGCATACATACAGAAGGACAAACCTGAATTGGATCGTCCTCTGTAGAATGCAACTCTTCGTCCCTTACAGGAAATTACAGCTCCTCCTCATTATCACTGGAGTCATCTCAAACTCCTCTTTGCTCAGTGTTCCTGTGGCCATTCATGGACACAGGACAGGGTCCATCACCTAATAGAGCTGGTAATAAAGCACATATTATAAAAATACCGAGTCCGTATTCTGCAATACGCAGGGAACTGAAATGGAGCCGTGGGCCGACAATGAAAGCCTCAGTTTTCCTTGACTCTTTCAATTGTTCTAATCAGAGATTTGTATCAAGACCACCTGCCAGCCCAAATTCAGTGGGCTGACTTGGAAAGAAAGCTCTGAGACGCCTAGCTGGGACAGATTCAGACCTCTAGCTTCCCAAGATGACCTATATCAGCAACCTCCACTCATACCTCTCAGTTTCACTGTATTCACAGCATCTTACATCATTTTGTCCCAGTATATTAATCACAGTATTGTAATTATTTAAAATAATTCATAATCATGAGACAGCAAGTGCTCTGACAGAAGTGAGGAGATGAAAGAGGACATTCCTCTGAGTTCAATAGAACTGACAAACATCAGCCATAGGAGAGCCACGGAACGGGCCATCAGCAGGGGTAAGTGACCACAAATCCATGCCACCTGACACCAAAACTCAGTGTCAAACCCATCTGTTACATACATACAAACATCCAGCAAATTCTTTCTGAACTAGAGAAAGCGGGGGGCCCATTTTACTGACTCTATTCCTTAGAAGTCCCCCAGCATCGGCCTTTTAATGTCTTCCTCTCTAAAAACATTTGTTGCATGTATATATTTCCATTTTCCTTGAGATTTCAAAAGCGTTGGCATTGTTAACTTAGAATATTGCTAGTTAATTGTTGGTGAGAAAAGACAAATTATGAGCAGGGGAACTGTTCTGGGAGGATTTAGTGTATTTGAATAATTTAGACCCCTGCCGTTAACGTGACAGGATTGTTTTTCTCTCGCAGTAGCCTGCTGCTACAAGAATTAAAACTGTCGTGGCAGGCTACAGTTTGGGCTAGGCCTTAGTAATGAGCTTTATCAGTCAATAAATGATTTTATGCAGCAAATTAAACTGTAAATTTTGTTTAGGTGGTAAATATTTAGAGAATAAAGATATTCAGCTAATGAGGAGGACTGGGTGGGGAAAAAATGTAATGCAAATGTCAATCCTTTAAATCTTTGGTAGAGTAAAGCTTTGCAGGAAGTTTACTGCTACTGCTTTCTATTTTTTTCTCAACTTTTTTTTTTTTTTTTTTTTGCCTTTGTAAACAGCAAACTATCTCAACTGTATTTACAGATGCTAGAGAAGGAGGGAAAGACTTTTGCCGGGTATTGTGCCACAGTTGTGCCGGATATTGTGCCACAATTCCATGCACTCACTTGGCTCTCGGACCGAAACATCAAATGGCCTCACGTTGAAAGCACTTGTGCAAGAGAGCCATCGTTCGTGTTGGACTCACAACGGACAAGCACGGCAAGTTTGACACAAGGTGAGTTCCCGAGGGCAACTGGATGCTTCCAACTTGCTCCTGGCTCTAGTCTCTACCTCAAAACACAGCTCACATGAAAAGATCTGTTTGGTCCTCAACTTGTAGCAAGAGAGAGCAGCGGCAATCAGCAGAGGCAACCGGTTTAAAATATTCCCTGTTCAAACAGGAGATGACTTCTGACAAGATGACCTTTCAGCTCTGGAGCTTACTTCTCCCTTACGGCTCACCCAAATCCTGCACTGCTCTGTGGCCCACCCTGGAGGGCATGTACGTGGAAAGGGATTCTGAGAACATCAATCCATCAACAGGAGGAATATGGTTTTAAAAGGCACATCTGGATCAACATGGATGAAAGTGCCCCAAACAAACAAGTTGCATTTGTTCAAAGGTCAGGTGATTAGCAACACGCTGCTTCAAAAGCAGACAGGGAAACAGTCTACCAAAAACTTGGTTTCCAAGACGAGTCCTTGACTTCCAGCTAGGCTCCAAGGACTCCTCTTTCTCCAGGGAAGGTCTGGAAAACTTATTAATCTTGGCAAGGGCATTTATTACCAAGATGAAAATTTTGCATGTGAATTTTTTACCGTGGCCAAAAAGTCAGCTTTCAGAGGAAAAAAGTATGCGAAGGAATGTCAGTCAGTGCCATAAAGAATTGCTGGAACTCATCCTAAAGCGAGGAGTGTTAACCTTGCTGTCCTTTATCAGTTTCTAACAGTAGTAGAATTTTTTGTGATTTCTGCTGGACCTGTTACTCTATACTTTCTGACAAGAATATATGCAGCCCCTGACAGAATCAGTGAAACAATGGCTTTATTTATGCCTTCCAGGTGACACTGCCAGATGGTAAGATCTCATGCAAACGAAGCCAGAAGTGCCTGTACACTACGTAGGGCTAACACAGAACCTACTCCAAGATGGGGAAACCATCTCCTTTCATGAGAATCACAAGACAACCAAGAATCGATGCCAGAAACTCCACTTGGAGCCGGTTCCAGGCTCAGCCACAGCGCAGGTCACAGTGACAACCTGCAGAGAAACCCCCAGCTCTCGCAGGGACCCCAGGTGTGTCCCTGCACTGAGGGAGCTCCCTGCTGGTGCTCAGGTCAAGGTCAGCTTTGACATTTTAGAAATCAGTTGATAAGGCACAGAGCAAAGTTTTTCCACCGAAGCAGCCGACTGCACAAGGCTTTAAAGCCAAATTTGAAAAGGACACAGTTACACATTGAAAGGAAATTGAGCCACAGAATATCCTAGTAAAACTTGGTCGGACCCACACATTGTACACTCCAAACAATATGCTATTAAGTGCAATAAATCCAAACAGCACCCTGGAGATTTGTTTGGAAGATCAGAATATATATTGTGGATATAGTATGGAAGGCTGTTTTTAACATGAAATCTATTCAATTGCAAGCTGTTGATGTTAACCGTTTCTTGAAAGACCCAATATACTAATGCAGTTTATTTACACGGCAGAGAATGAAACTTCATGTATCACCTTCTCCATGCCTTTCTTTGATTAGATTGCCTCAGTTTAATTACTAAATTCTGTTAAAGAACTTTCAGCACAGATGTAATTTCATGCAGGTGTTACCTGGTGTAATGAAACCAGATGTTTCCATCGGAATAGGCCTCCCTCATTTGAGATGTGTGCGCTGCAATAGCCTGATTTGTATATCCACCAGTTCAAACTGGAAAAAAAAAAAGTGGTTGTGGGTGTTAGGTAAGATCAGATTTTGAGTACAGAATGGGTAGTGCCGCCTCTTGTCTCCTGTAACATACAAAAGTCTTCCACTGGTATGTAACTCTAGTTTTAAATAATTTCCCCTGTTGCTCCTAAATTGATTAATTGTGCAGGATGGCCACTTCGGTGAAGTATTTAGGAGGCCGATGTACAGAGGCACGGACTTATACATGGAAAAGGCAAGGCCGTTCTTCACGGGGCACAATCTTTTTATTGATATTTTACCTGATGTACTTCATATAATCCGTGAAGCTTTCTAACCAGCTTCTACAATGGACTTGAAAGTCATTGGATGGTTACAGAATGAAACAAAACATATTTATTGAGGTATATCCGTAGCAATTAAAAACAAACCCCAAAACTTAAAACTCTTTTGTTTTTAAATTACGTCAATAGCTTTCGAATATCCATAGGTTTCTACAGGAAACCTAGTACGAAGTTATTCTTTACACTGTGTTAGAGCTGATATTATGGCAAATGTAGAGAGAACAAAATAGAGAGAATGGAGGAGTCACAAGGATGTTCATGAGAATCACCCAGTCAGATCTGTCACTTATTAGCTCCCAGATTCGGGGCATGCAGTTTACATTTCCTCTTATAAAACCCAGTAAATTATATTAAACTTGCCACTGTTTTAAATATAACAGAAGTAAATACTCCCTGCATGCAAAATTTCATGGAAATCTACTTTTTGCATTTGGTTCCTCAGGAGTTGTCTGAGCAACACAGCCCCCTCATTTTCCATCACGCACACCATCATTCCTGTTGTTTACTTTTATTTTGATTATTGTAAAATCACGACTGGCCAAATGACAGACCAAAGGCTTAAAGTGACAGAAAGAAGCGCCATTGAGCAGCAACACGGAGAGAAGAATCAAGCGCATATCACGCCTAAGCTGATAGCAATTCTGGAGTGATTTCTGCAACACCCAAATTTTTAATTGCTTTTCTGATTAACCCAGTTTATCAAATGCATCATGGTCAGAGAACTTGTTACACATCAGCCAACACCATCTGACTGGGGGGGAAAAATCCTCACCATCGCGCAGACGGTAAAACCAGGGGAATTTGCACAGAAAGTCTTTGGCAGGTCCAAACTGCCACAAAGGGGTTGTGATGAAATGTTCACATTTCAACCCAAAAGGAGCAGCCCCAGCCCCAGCTAGCAGGGGAAGTAGCTCCAATTGGCAGTTCCAACACGAGCCTGAGTCAGAACCTCTTCACATTTCTCCCCATTGTTCTGTCAAGCCCTGATGCTGCACAGACGACACCAGCCCAACCCCGGGACTCAAGCTGATGGGACTGCAAAGCTCCAAACAATGAAGAACGAAGGGCCTACGGGCATTAACAGAAAGTTCACAAATAACAGCTAACAAGCAGTGGCACAAAAGGCTTGCCAACCAGACAGCTCAAAGCGACCACGGTGTTCATTCTTTGTGTTAGCTCTTTTAATATTAAAAACAAACAAATAGCGAAGATCAAAATATTCATAAATTACACTGCCCTCTCCTTCCCTTCCATCTGTATTTTCACACCAAGCTTTCGGAGAGCACACGTGCATTTTGGTAGGCACAGGGACAAGAGTTTGCAAGGTGGGGTCGTCAACCGTAGGATGGCAGGCAGCAAAGGCAGAGATCGCACAAGCACGCAAAGGGCACGCGTGCGCACACACACGCAAAGACATTTTACATTAACAGCCTCCAAATCTCCGTCTTTACAATCACTGAACTGAACAAATTAATTTTTATTTTGTGTTGTTTTCAGGTTCATTTAGGGCAGGGTGAGGAAAGGGAAGATACAGGCTAGTCAACTAAACTACTGTCTGCCCTCATTATTTCAATTCAGGGACTGACAGTACAAGACTTAATATTACAATAAAGCAAAACTGGTGTCAGCAAAAAAAAAAGTTTCGATGACACACTGATATGGAACACTATGATACACTGGTAAAAACTATGTGAAAACCAGAAACACATAAGACTGCAATTTAATCTTTTTATTTGAAATATAAATATTGTTACTATCAAGCTTGACAGTATAGAAAATGTGTGCCCTGCAGCCTTCTGACAAAACAAAATTTATATTTAAAACTTCCTGAAATAATGCCTTTCATATGTGGAGTTTTGTCACATTGCAGCGGCTCTGAGCCTACCTTATGGTCCTGCACCTTTAATTATTTTATGCCTAGAAGACACATTTTAAATAGAAGAGGCGGGTTACAAGAGTTTTGACAGCTGTGGATGATTAAAATACTGACAACATGCACTATATAAAATTCCCTGAGGTTTTAGCTGGGTACTCGCACGAAAGTTAGCGATTAGATTCCCTCCCCCCCTGCCAAATCCCACCAGCATGAAATGTTCGTACCACTGGCCTGTTACCCCCTCCTCTTTAAGCAATGCAAACCTTTTCCTTTACTTTTTTTTTTTTTAAATAATATCTCAAGGCCACATACTTGAAAATTGGTCAACAAATTTGATTTAGTAATCTGTTCCCATTTAACAAATATGCAGCCAGGTTTCATGACCAGCTGTTCTGTATCATTGCATGAATGGAGGGATGGGAAACCGTTTAAAATGTATGAATGGTTTTAGGTTTTGTTTTCACCCACCCCCCCTTTACAAGAGTCTTACAGCTTGTGCTAATTTTCTGGCCTCTTGACCTACATGTTTGGGTTGTGCAAAATATTATATGACGAGAGAAAAAGAGTGCTCCCTAGTTCAGAAAAAACACTGAAGTACATTCTTAACCTTAACTCTGCCAGCTGCCCCCTGACTTGAGTTAGGGACGTATTTATGTACTTTGGTTAAACTGGGACTCTGCCCTTCAAGTTCTCCAAATTAAAAGCTGCATATGAAATAACATTAATTACACTGAGTTGAGCTGTTGCTACAACTATGTCAGTCTGTCCCTCCCTTTATTACGCTCCTGGACAAGGAGTCAAAGAAATCCTAGAACACGCAAATCACCTCCAGAAATACATGAGCAACTGCAGAGTCTGACTATCTGGATGTGGGTCATAAGTTATTGTTTATTTTTATTATATTTAATTCATTTTAACTTGTTTAGACACCTCAAAATGCAAGAAAAGACAAAGAAGGAAATCTTATCACCAAAGAGCAGACTTATCATTTGGATGTTCCTTTCGAGCCCAGAAGAGAGGCTGGCGAAAAGGCAAAGATGGATGTGGGATAAACCAGTTTCCACACTGATGGTGGGAAAGCACATCCTCCGTCAGTCTCATGAAGCTCCCTGGCAGAGGTGAAGTTTAAGGATGGATGGAAAGTGCTCTAAATAAAGCAGAAATGATCCAGAGATACTTGCAAGCCAAGAAGCAAAGAGACACCCCCAAGCGCCATACAACATAAGGGGGAGGGGGTGCAAAATCTCATCGAATCAACTCAAATACTTCTAATTCTGCTAAATCTTTCTGAGCAGCTATTCCACCAAAATCAGTATACATTGTGAGACCAAACACAGGACTTATTTACCAACCAGGGACCGAAGGAACATGGTGGAACTTAAACTCTTAATGTGTGTAATAGGACACGCACAATTATTTTCTCCGTATGCAATAAAAATTTCCCTGTTGACTTCCATTCCTGAATCCCACCGGCTACAGTGACATCTCAGTGAATCCAGGGGTGGGGTGAGCTCTCCATGCTCTCCATGTGCTCACCCTACCACCACCCCCACCACAGCAAGCCCTGGCTCAGCCCGTCCCTCTGCCCCCTGGCCCCTCCTCAGAAAGAAACTCGTACGCCCGGGTGGGATGAGACACGTGGCCAGCAGATCGAGGGAGGTGATTCTGCCTCTCTACTCTGCTCTCGTGAGACCCCAGCTGGAGTACTGTGTCCAGCTTTGGCGTCCCCAACATAAGTAGGACATGGACCTGTTGGAACAGGTCCAGAGGAGGGCCATGAAGATGATCAGAGGGCTGGAGCACCTCTCCTATGAAGACAGGCTGAGAGAGTTGGGGTTGTTCAGCCTGGAGAAGAGAAGGCTCCAGGGAGACCTTAGAGCCCCTTCCAGTACCTAAAGGGGGCCTATAGGAAAGATGGGGAGGGACTCTTGATCAGAGAGTGGAGTGATAGGATGAGGGGTAACAGTTTTAAACTGGAAGAGGGGAAATTTGGATGAGATATTAGGAAGAAATTCTTTACTGTGAGGGTGGTGAGACACTGGAACAGGTTGCCCAGAGAAGCTGTGGATGCCCCTTCCATGGAAATGTTCGAGAACAGGCTGGATGGGGCTTTGAGCAACCTGGTCTAGTCCCACAGCAGGGGGGCTGGAGCTGGATGATCTCTAAGGTCCCTTCCAACTAAAACTACTATATGATTATGTGATGCTATGGGCTGAACTCCTGGTTTAGGCAGGGAGAAGATCAGGTCTGTAGCACGCAGGATGCAGCACACCCAGCCTGTAATCTAAATGCAGCTGTTGATACCACTCTATGAAGAAATGTGTGGTTTGCCATTCAGGGAATCTCCATCAGGAGAGTCCCACGTGCTTTTTGTGTCTTCAGGAGCAGCAGAAAGTGACTTTCCTGTACAGAGGGATGCAGGAATTGTTCAGTTTTCACGCGCCCGCTCTCCCACAGGGCACACAGTATACTTGCAACTATGTAATCTTTTTTTTTTTTTTGTATTAATGATTATGTATATAATTTTGATTGTAGATCTGTGCAGGCCATGAAGATTTAATAACTCTGATATTATCAAAGACAGGGAAAGGACAAGGTTCTTCTCCTTACAGTGCCGTGTGAGTTACTGAAGCACAAGTAAAATTGCAGAAATGAGAGCCAAAAATAGTTGAAGTATTTGATTAAAGAAGTACAAGGACATAATAGGAATTTATCAAATGCTCCTATTATGTTTGGCCAAGGTACAGAACACTCCTTTTAATCTTCAATATTTGTAAACAGCATGTTGGATATCTTTTTTTCTATTAGAAATAAGGAGGGACTTTTCCTTCCTTGAAAAATCAGAAATCCACCAGAACAATAGAGCCAGAACCAGAACAACAGAATTTCATACAACACCCCTTCACTTCCTAGGAAAACATTACTTACAGCAAAGCGTATTTGGGAAGCGATGCCCGTAAACAAGTGCCTTCGGCCATGTGGCTTGAGGGTTTCAAAGTGCATCAGGCGAGCAAATTGCACCTTCTTCCTTCCTGCTCTTTCCCCATGCTAAAAAAAAAAAAAAGGTTCTGAAGACAACTTATCTAAAAAGTGAAAAATATGTAGGTTATTGGAGTGGCAGTGCCCACTGAAATCATCTGGGGTTTTTAACCTTCAAGCCAGTGAGAAATAAGCCAAGGATTCAGTGCCAAAGAACTAGTTGTGCAAAAGCCAGGCATCTATGCACCCTAATTATGTTGTCTACAGCGTGCTAGAAAGGCTGAAAGTGGGGGAGATGGGTGCTCCTCCACCCCTTTTCCACCACTCAGTCATCCCTGTGAGATCAGCAGCATCTGCTCATTTCCAGATCATCTTCAGAAGACCAGTAACCTTGACAATCGCTGCCCTTCAGCTGGCCAGGGGCTCGGGGACTATTTGCAAGAAGTAGCTGAGAGCATCAGAGATTTAGGAGTATGTCTTTTAAAAAAAAATAATCAGGGAATATTTAAAGCATCCCCATCACCCCACCCTTGGGAAAACGAGTTATTAAAAATGCTGGAATGCAATCTGTGTCAAAGGAGACATTACATCAGTCGCTCGTCCGCCTGCTTTTTGTTGTTGTTCAAGTTCTCAGTACAGCAAAAGAATGAAATACATAACCTGGTGTCCTTGTCTTCAAACCTTCATTGTTATATATAGGATATTGCTGAGTATTTTATGGCTACTGCTGTTTCCTCAATAGAAACTACCCGATACAGATGTTCAAGCATTGGTCTGTAAAACAGTGTCTATTAGAGCAGTTAAGTCACACAACTCAGCTCTTTCTAGCTTCCCAGTTCGTTACATATATCATACCGTATATTAGTGGTTGAATCATCACTTTCCAACTGATTTTGGATTTTCACAATGCACGGCTTCTAACGCACACGCTGATCTGTTCCGGGTCTGTCTCTCATCTGTCTTCGCACAAGTAGTTACAGCTCAGTATTTTTGTATCCAATTATGAAGAAAGATGAGAATGAAATGGGAAATAAAAAAGTGACAGGTAGAATTACAGAACAAAATGGTATCGTACGCCTGCTTGATGCTAATTGGTTTTCTTAACTGTTTAAAATCTGTGGCATAGTATAAAATAACCCAACAGGAGTGGTCTGCCAGCCATTTTTGCCACGTTTTTAGTCAACTTAATTTACTTAGTGGGAACTCTAATACATTTTGGCTGCTGAGGATCAAAACAGACACACCAAGGATGACCTTTATGGCACACAAAAAAGGGGGATAAAAGAGGAAACAACTGCTTTTATTAAAGAAAATGTGAGACGTTTTGGATTAGGTGAGGTTTCCTTTTTTTTTTAGCTTACAAAAGTGGCAATATTTAACTGTTTAAGTAAATGAGCTACAAGTTCAGCACTCCTGAGCTCCACCATTACCAATGATTTATACCTCCTTTCACGTGCTTCTGCTTATTGTTATTGATAGAACTTTTAAAGTCAACTCAGCTGAGACCGCAGACAGGTCACTGCCGATGAGCAAGTGGAAATGAGAACAGCCAAGTGACAGCCCACCAAAGCAATATCCTACAGCTGAGTAATTCCTCGGTACACCTTGCCTGGGTATGATTATGAGAATACCTAAAGACTCATCAAGAGCGATCAAGATCTGTTAAAATCTCTGTGCACCAGAAATTATGCCACTAACATCGTTCTGCCGTTGGTAGTGGGGAGGCGGTGGCGGGGTTGTTTGCAGTGCCTCCACGCCGACTGTTCAAATTTACAGCTCCAGTATCCTAAATCTGAGTAGATACATCATTTCTATATGCTAAGAATACTGGACACCTAAACAGGTATTTGAAATGGTACCTTCTCCACAAGCACTGACACAATATACACTTGTACTTTAGACAAACATGGGTGAAGGATGCTCACTTCTGAAAACATGGATTGTGTACAGCAGAGGCATGGCAAAAAAGAATTAATTAATGCCTGTTGGCTTTCACTGAAAACCGAGCTTAGAGACCAGCCTCTGTTGCTTTTGTATTTCTCCTTATCAGTGCTAAAAGTGACAGAAGGTAAGGAGGCGAGGGAAGAAAAAGAATAAACATTTAAGTGGCCTTAGACACATAACCAGATTTTCAGTTTGGGCTTCAGAAGCAAGGTGGGTAATAATCTTAATACCAGCATTTTCCCTGGAGGAGGATGTTATGAAATAATAGGCATAAAACCAATAATAACTATCACCTTTTTTGGAACTTTTGTGAAACTCATTCGAATCTGAAAGCACTCTGAGATCCAGGCAGCCAAGTGCTGTAGAAAAGCAAGGTACATTTAAAATTGAGCACTTTTGGCTTAATTTATGTTCCCAACTACAGCTTTTGGGATCCTGTACATTAGCTGTATATATATTTTTACATATTTCTAAGAAAAATGGTCCTCCGAAGATGATGAATAGCGTGCCTTACCAGAAAATATATGACAGGTTCTAAAAATGGTACATTTTTAAATTGGTATAGATATTTATACTTGCTCTGATCCTCTGAGATGTATATTGAAATTTGTAATATAAACAGCAAAGGGCATTCCAAGACAAGCAAATTAAAATGAATTCTGCATCATTCTCTCCCGTCCTATTATTATAAGTTCTCAAGAGGCCTACAAAAATTTGTATGTGAACTAAAACTGTATATGAGTCTAGTAAAAGTTACTTCAAAAAACCCTAATCTTTTATTAGATCACAATGCAACTGATGTTTAAAATAAGAAGTTAGGGCTATTATCACAATATATAAACAGAGCCTGTGATAGACTATCACTAGCCTGCTATGTCTTTATATCATTTTACATTGCGTTTTCCCAGATACATATTAAAATGTACGTATCACCATCAATTCACGATGGAAGAAGTTTACTTTTTTTGAAAGTAATATCATCTCCCATCTCTAAGAAAGAGCTATTTATCACCGTCTGATAAACCCACCATCCATTCGTAGTCTCTTGGCAGTAGCTTTTACTCTTTCCTCTTGGGCTGCTCTTCGCAGGTAATAACGTAGCCCTGGATAGGACCTCCCCAGCCTTCGAATCGTTAGTAGTGCCAGACCCCCCCTTAACATCTGTCTACCCTGTTCTGGAAACCCTCTGATGAAGTCTGCATCATTACTCAATTCCCCCTGTGGTTAGAAAGTTTTCCTCCCAGTCATCCTAATGCATCTTGGCTGAAAATTAAATTGGTTTCTTTTGAATTCCCTCAAGTGGAGAGAGAACAATAAGCACCAGCCTTTGCGTAACTTTCTCATATTGGGAAGACTATCACGATGATTTCTCTGTAGGTTTATCAGTTCCCACAACTTTTCTTCATAGGTCATGTTCTATAAATCTCAGATTTTCCTGTCACACTCCACTCAATTTAATATGCCTTCTTAATATGTAAAATGTGGTGCCCAATGCAGTTCTTCAGCTGTGCACTCTACTGGAATATATTTTTTTTCCCTAATTTTTCACAAGGACATCATGTGAGACAAAAACCAAAGCTGAAATCAGGATACCTCAGCAACATCTTCCCCCTTTCCCCAGGCTATTCTTTCAGAAAAAGAATTCAGATGGATTTGCTGAGAATAAATCACTTCAATCTTATGCTATCTTTTACAATCTTCTTATCATCCGAATAGTTAAAAAGAATTTTTTTTTAACATTTGTTCTAGTGGATTCCCAGGAATAGCTATTGGGCTGACTGGTTTATGAATTCCTGATACCTTCTTTTTCTCCTTTTAAAACGGTAGGTACAATGTTTACTCTTCTCCCACGTTCTCACGCTCCCATCCTCTAAAATTCTCAGAGATTATCATTTAGCATTTGCTAAATCAAAATGCATGCTGCTGTTTCATTTCTAATAAATCGATGGATTCATTCTAAGACCTTCCTGGAGAACTAAACAGTTGGACATTCTTAAAAAAGCCTGACTTCCAACCCCAAGCAAATCTATAGGTGAAGCTTCCCATCATAGGTAAGCCAGTGCCCCACGGACTCGGTCATACACGTGTCTGCTGCCTTGCTGTGCACCTCCACTAAAAAATGAGCAAATTCAGAAATTGTCAGAAAAAATTCTGACAAATTTCATTGTCAGAAAATTAATTATGGGAGGAAAACCAGCATTTTCTACAGATGCTGGAGTGTGCAGCTTCAAGGGACAGGAGAGGCCAGTGATAGCAAGGGATGGAGACGCAGAGCCCCTCCTTCCAGCAGCTGCTGGTTATTAGGCTGGGTTTGCTATAAAGTGGTATCTCACCAGAGAAGTGCAGGAAGGACACTAGCAAATCCTGGCTTATTAGCAACAAAACCATCAAGAATTCCAAGCCAAGGAATACCAGCACAGTCCAGATCTCCAGAAGTTTTGACTTTTGGTTTTAGGCTCATTGCTGCAGTGATCCAAGACACTTCCTTCTATCCAACAATTCTCCCCCCACCAGCTTCCCAACCTGGCTGCTCCTAGAGTGCGCAGCAAGTCGGTCACATTGCAGTTGATTGCCGCAAATACATATCACTTATAAATAACTTCATAAACACTGGAAAACTGGTCTGTATGACAACTCTTCAGACCCTCGAAGCTTTAAGCACACCGATTCAAGCAACAATTTACAAGCCCTGCACCGCTCCCGAGGCAGGGTGCAGAGACTGCAAGAAAAACTAATGCAAATGCCATTTTCTGAGTTGCAAGGGAATTACCCTTTTCTGCACTCCTCCCACAGCGTCACCCGACTGGCAGTCCCCCGCGGCCACCACGGTAAGGACACTATGGACAGACCTCACACAACACTGTTGTCCTTCCCTTGGTGGCCCAAGGAATAGGAGAGAATACTGAGAACCAGCGCCAGGGATCTAGAATCATGGAGCCGTCTAGGTTGGAGGGGACCTTTAAGATCATCGAGTCCAACCATCTAGTCCCAGCCTTGCCAACACTTCCCCGTCGTGTTTCCAGCAGCGGGTTAGAAACATCACCGCAGTTACTCCTGTGCTTAAGGTTACACACGCGAGTGAAGCGGCTGCAGGATGGGTTTCAGGTTTGCGCTTAGCTGGAGAGAAACTTTAATAGTGGAAGGCAGGCAACTTGAAACCTTTAGCAAGCATTAAACGCTCTTAATAAAGAACAGAAAGGAATTGCTGCTTTTGTGTGCTACCCCATCTGAATATTTTTAACGTGCCATGGGAAAAAGAAGTCTTTATGAAGAGCTGATTCATGTGTTATGTCACTTGTGCACTAAATAGTATGTTATCTTCTGAAATTATAGAAAGGAGGAGGATATTTTTAGTAATTGTTGGCTACTCAAGCCACTGAAAGAAAGTATGTTTCTCTGGGTACAACTAATTCTGTTTGTGGTTTCAGAGACCACTGCCAGTATTTCAGTAATATATACATTACGAACTGCTACAGCTGGCAAGGTGTATCTGTGTTGTCTATTCCAGGGAAGGATTTTGCTGCCTATTCAAAATGAATAGATTCAGAAGTGGAATCCAGCATGGAAAATGAAGGAAGGTCAGGGGAAGGGTAATATTTATGGCAGATTGAGCATTTTAGTGTGCTACTGGCTTCAGGGTCTGCACTCCCTAAAAATACCAGGTTTTGTGCACTGGAATGCTGAGCAGACAGAGTGTAACTAAAGCATTTGTTTGAACCTTCAGAAACAGACAGTTGCTTAGTATTCAAAAAAGAGAAGAAGGAGAACTTTTCCATTTTATGCCGCTCCAGAGCAGAAACACTTTACCCAAATAACCAACCCAAAAAGGGCTTTTCAATCGAGAAGAGCAAAGCTCTCTGAAATACACCTTAGTTTTGGCAGCCAGCGTGGCAGACGCAGTACCTCACCCCCCTCCCCACTCCAAGCAGAAGCTGCAACTTTCCAAAATCCTTGTATGTTGGGGGACTGGATGGATCAAGTGCACAGAGGGTTGTAAGACAGACCTGACTGTCTGAGGGGCGGGGGGGGGGGTGCGCTTGATACCGCTCAAGAATTGCCAGCCGTAATTAAGATGCAAATAAACAATGAGAGTTAACGCTCCATGGCTGAATTAATTTTTTGGAAACACATGAGAGCCAGCGAGCTGAAGGATGTGGGAGAACTATTGAGTGTGAACAGCTGCCTAGTTCAAATGGATAAATCCAACGGGACTCTAAAAAACCCCTTCTCCTCATGTGACCAACCGTTCATTGATCTAACGATCCTGGTCTGAGCATATCCCACCTGTAATCAACAGTATCTTTCCACGCTGCTAGTCAAATGTGTATGGTCAAAGACTGAACGGACATGAATGCTGTACAACAGAACCTCTTTTCTACACCTAAGAGCCATTTTGATAGGAAAGAGGACGAAAATATAAAGTGCTGTAAACAAAGAAATATGGAAAACTGTCCTCACTGGCAACCAGAAGAAAATAATTTTCAAAGTTTCCAATTTTCTATCTTCAAGCACTAAACTCAAGGGGTGGGAGGGAGTGGAGGAAGAGGCACAACGAAGTAAAACCAGTAACTCTAAAAACCCCCGTGCAGAATGCAGCAAGGAAACCCGTGCATTGGTAGCAACGAGAAGGAACCAAAGCACTTTGCTTCTTCACAGCCCGGTGCTTTGGGTCCCTGATGCGAAACACGAGTGCTGATGCACTACTTCCCTGCTCCTCCGTGCCCTGCGGAAGGCTGAGGCTTCCCACAGGAACATTTTCAGCATGACAATGACATTAAAAAAAAAAAAAAAAAAGTATTTACATATTTGCGCAACAGCTCTTCCACAGAGTTCCTATTAGTATCAGTTAAGTACGCATGGAAAATACTCTGTATTTCTTAATACCAACTAAGAACTGATTTTTGTCTTGGTTAATTCAATGACCAAGCTTGTATTTGCTTTAGGTGGAACATATTGGACCTCTGACTCCTCAGACTTATTTTCATGTGCCCAGGAGCAAAATTGCAGCCATGTATCTATATGCACTCTGCAGTTACTCTTTCCATATCAGGCATAACTTTGCTCGCGTCAACAAACCTCCCTGAGCAAGAAACAAGCACTGCTCCGAGGTTCAAGGATACACCAGCAGGTCCTGCTCCCTGCTCTGTTTCTATGCACATTTTGTTTTCCTTCAGTATATAAAGTGACTTACAGGAAGCCTCCAGTAGTGGAAAGTTGTAACTCATCTGAAAAGAATCCGTGCTTTAAGGAACAGCCACCTTCTTACCGGATCTTAAATAATATATCACATAATGCAATTATTCTATGTCTCCTGGTCATCACATGGTCTGGGGAAATCATAGTCAGTTTTTTAATATTGGGCATGTAAGGATCCTACAGAATTACAGACTGCATAGAACTGTATTCTTCTCTCTGCATAATCTAACACCTCGTGAGGATAAGCAATTTTTAAAAATTATGATCCATTCTCCATTTCACATACATACACATAAAAATAAAATGCAACAAATGTGCTTTGGGATGGTTGATTACCCAAAACATACCAGACAATTACGCGGTATGCTGTTTTAATTAGAAACTCTCTCTCTCTCTCAACAGGTCCCATTTGAAAATGCGCGGCGCTCCTCCGTACTCCGTGGCTGGAGTCGAGTTGTATTACAATCACATCTCCAGTCAAAGAACGTTGCCATTTTTCCCCAGATCAGACACCTGCTATCAATTTGAATGGTATCTGATTGAATATTTGTGCAGGAAGGACAAGAATCAATTATTCATGAGTACTAAACAATAGACTGTATAAACACAGTTCATGAACCTGAATCCTTTACAAC
This sequence comes from Rissa tridactyla, assembly GCF_028500815.1. Classification (NCBI taxonomy): domain Eukaryota; kingdom Metazoa; phylum Chordata; class Aves; order Charadriiformes; family Laridae; genus Rissa; species Rissa tridactyla. The sequence continues at coordinate 88,527,870 of NC_071469.1, forward strand.
CTAGCTTATCTTCGATACATTTATAAGGGCAGTCACATCTTTTAAACAACTGACATATTTATGGCCCGAAAAAGGCGGGTGGCAGGGGGGGGATAAAAGAGGAAACAAATGTTTTCGTTAAAGAAAATGTGAGATGTTTTGGATTAGGTGGAGTTTCTTTTCTTTTGCTTATAAAAGTGGTAATATTTAACTGTTTAACTAAATTTAACGAGACATCTCATGTGACAGCCGTTTCCCTGAGACTCCCAGCTCAGATTCTGCTGAACCAGGCCATTTGGGTAACTCAAATGAATGCAAAAATATATGCAACTTTTGGATCCTTACCCAGGTGTCTTGTGTGAGTTTTGGACTCCTACCTGTTCCTGGCAATTTAACGGAACAAAACGTTTGGAGGCTCTCCTGTCATTAGGTCTTCTCCGTTGCAGGAACCTGTGTTCTTTCCCTGGCAGCCTCTTTTTTCGGTTTCCAGCACAATTCAGTCATGCCCTGCTAGCTCTGCGGCGCTGAGCTGCTTGAATGTACGCCGGCAGAAATTCTGCACCTTGTCGTCTCATCCCAGCTTCGTACTACAACTGCGCCTGATGTCAGAAGGGGAAAAGCCGGATTCACAGTTTCAGAGAAAACGTAATTCGGACATCATGGTGGAACAACACAAAAGAGACCAGTAAATACTGTATTCTGCTAAAATCCTTCCTCCCTCCAAACAGGGCTGTTAATGTTGCTGTCGTGTTTAATACATTTTTATGTATACTCCCTTTTATTTTCTTACGGCAATGGTTTAAATTTTAATACAAATGTTTAAAGCGTGTGACATTCCGAAATTACAGTATCCCTATTTAAAGTCCCAAGATTACAGCTTCTAGTGGTGAGTGCCTGAACTATTGTGAAATTCAATTTGATTTAAAATCAATCCTCCGATTGACTTTAAAAAGGCACCTAGTGCCGTTTATTTGTTTTTATGGAAAATAATACAGGCAATTAATTTCTCTCATACCTTAAGTGTCTGAGTTATGAAAGTCTATAATGTAACGTGGCATGCTTGATGAATAACATCTGAGGTGATTTAGTTTAGAGCAAGTGATTGGCAGTTAGCGATTTTGATAAAAAACTTGTTGCATGATACGCAACTGGCAAGTCAGCTGTACAGCCGGTTCAGTGAAAACAAACTCAGAGTGAAAAAATTGTCTATCATGTTACATTTTATGCTGGGGAGTCAGAGAGAAGGAAAAGGACGTAATTCTTTCCTAGATCTAGTAGCTGCTGCTTTAAGAAAAGAAATGACAAGGTTATGGGTTCTCCCTCTGCCATGCATCTCCTTCATAAATTTTAGCATTAAATTATAAATAAAACATATGAGGACTCAGCTCAATGAGAAATATGTCTGGACTTTGGCACTGCATAGGTCTGCACAAATCCATACAAGCTGCTTAACATTGATTTTCTTTGGCGTCTTTTGCAGCCCTACGCGGCCTTCGCAATGCAGAAGGCAGACATGCCTTTTATTGTATCAGGCCCTTTGCCATTAATTACAGACGTGCTTTTCCTTAATGACTGGGCACAACTGGCCTGTTGATCCCCTGGCTGGATCACCAGAGGATGTAATCAACAGCACTGTCGACCGTGTGCTATTCCTGCCCACCCCCCCCCCGCCGTCCTCTCCATCCTCTTTGCTCTCTTTGCCAACAAGAGGTTGAGGTCAGTACCCTGGCGGGCTGAGTTCTCCTTGCTCACCCCTCTTTCTGTATTTTTCAAAGGAAAAATAACTCGACACACACCTCCACTCACCTTCAAGCAGAGGTCAGTGGGGAAAGCAAGAGGAAAGACTCATCTTTCACACACCTAGAAGTGAAGAACTCCATGGCAAAGCCAATATTATCCTCTTGCTCAACATGGAGAGCTAACCAAACCTCCTGACTCTGCAAAACTGAGTGGAAAATTTGAAAAAATAAAAAACCAAACAAACTTTGCCTGTGGTATTTTCACATCTTCGCTCTGGCCCTGGCTAGAAAAGTAAATGGTCTTGGTGGTTAGTGCATGGGGCCAGGAGTGAGGAGCCCTGGGCTCTATTCATACCTCTGCTACTGACTCACCGCAGCAAACTGTTTGGACAAAATTCTTGAAAAGCATTCGCTAATTTTGGGAGCCAATTTTTTTGCGTAAACAAGTAGAGACATGTAGGCGCAGAGCACCTACCGCTTTTCATAAAGCCAGAGGGAGATTCTGGCACACAGCACGCTACTGTCAACCATCCAGACCATGATCTGGACCTTCATTTAGGAAGACACAAAGCACTCTTCCATCTGAGTCAGAAAGCTGAGAGCTCCTCCTGTGCCCAACAGAGATCCTTCCAGAGATGCAGGACTCAGCGTTTAATCATGACACCTAAAATTACCAGACACATGAGTTTGAGCACTCCCTGTTTCTCCTACCTGCTAAATGGGCATAATATATGTGTCGTGAGAGTCCTTTGGCCTCCTATTACCGTGTGTCAGAAAACCTGGCAGATCTTCAGGGTGAGATCTGTTTCAGGAGAGCAAAAACCTACTATAACATTTTGATGAATCTTAGATGAAGGTTTGGTTCAGGTCTGCGCATCTTGCAATAGACAAATATTTGTTGGAGGATAATTTTTATTTTTCCAGACTAGTTTATCCTGAGTAATACTGCCCTGTGTAGAACTCATTTGTTGAATTGCTTTTCTTAATAATCCTTTCATATCAATCGCATCCTGCTGGCTAGATTCTGCCACTTTAGCAAGAGCTACTGAAACACATATCCGATCAGGAAAAAAACATGTTCACATTAATTCCACGTTTTATTTACTTTTACTTAACTTTGACATATTTCCTGGAAGATCTATCAATAATAGCCAATCCCCATGATTGGTTCATCCAAATAATGACTGTTGAGCATGTAAAACAGATTGGGCAGGACCCTGCCCTAAGAGCAGGAGGTAGAGCTCTCCTCAAAATCAATTCTCTCTCAGATATAAAAGGTCACTGATAATTATGCGCATGCATCTAAGAATGAAATTTGCCTCATTGAGTGATATTACCTCTTCACTGGCAATAACATAAAGCAAACAGTAAAAAGACAGAATTGACCGAGACATCCTCGCTGTTGCTCTACCAGCTGAATGCCATGTTTCTGTCCACAATTCACTTTCTGCTGAATTGTTTGCATTCAGCGTTTCAAAACCTGATGTATTTTCTTTGCCCAGGGCAGATTACATATGGCATGTTTTTCCCCTCAACTGACTTTACAATTCTTGTGCTCCTAGAGAATTCTCCCCCGGATTTATACAAATCATGCGGGAATTTAGTTGCTAATTGAAGGAAAATTTGATGTTTCAATATTAAAGTCTAGATGTGAAGTCCTGGATTTCTTACTGAAGTGCAGAGAAAGATTTCGTGTTCAGGGGATCTGCTAAGGTACTAACAGATCCTGTACTGTCATGTCGCTGATGTCGATTGGGAAGCTCTCACCTCTAGGGGACAAAGGTATTTCACCTCTCTACTTCTTTCCACCCTCTGAGCAAATCATTACGGAAAAAGAAAAAAAGCAGCCAAATAGATGCTATTGCTCCATGAGCAGAACACAATCAAAAATACCGTTACAATTTACTATTTGAGAGAAATATGTTTAGAGAAAAAAAGAAATGAGAAAATCAAATCAACCATGTCTTAAAAAGCACGGTGAACATGTCCCTGGCCTTATGTCCTTTATGGAAATTGTGCTTATACAACAGATAACTCAGCAATGCAGTCAATAACTGGCAAACTTGATACTTCCAAAGGCACTAAGGGGGAATGTCAACCAACACTGATGAGCAGCTTTGAACCCTTGGCCTCTCGGATGCAGGCTGACAAGTTAACAGGCTTTTCTTCCTTCGCAGGAAGGAGGGTTTTCATAGCCTGTATTCCTACAAATTCAATGTAATCCAAAAGTGCTGGGCACGTGCCACGTTTCTTAAAAGGGTACGATTACCAGCCCCTCTTGATACACTGCGGGATGCCAATGAATGTTTGTACTCAGTGTGTTTCTTCCAGTGAAAAAAGGGAACAAAAAATCCACAGAATCTCTTATACATGGGAAACTACATCCATTCAGCAGGGAAGCAAAATGGAAGACCCTTGAGTTAATTTCTCCTCATGTATTTATATTTAGCTCTGCAATAATGGTCCAGCAGCTCCCATTCCATAGAAATGGCTCAGCATTACCTCTTGAAATTAAAACGCTGCTGGATAACAACTCAAAGTGCTTTTCACATGTGGCTCTGAGGAGGGGAATCCCTTTATTTATTAAACAGCAAGCAGAGGCAAACCAAAAAGGATTCTGTTAGGCTGTGTGGTCAAAGAGATTAAAGGAAATCTACTGGTTAGTCAGGTGTGTTAATCAGGGGGAAGTTACGTATTGATTCCTTCGGTCTCACAAACCTTATCAGAATGTCACCACAGTGAAACACACCTGCAGAAATAGGGACCATCGGGTCAACAGACGCATAAAGACCACGTCAACCACATCTGTGGCACCTGGCTACGCTCACCTTCAGTCTAAGTAAAGGATCCTCCGTCTGTAAATCAACCAACCATCAAGCCTCTCCAGAAAGAACACTTTGTATTTTGGCTTCCAGACTTTGTATACTTTTAACTACTTTGAGAAAGGGTTGTTATTCAGTGCTTGAAAAGGACAGAGATGCCCTAAAAAGCATCTAGGTAAGGTTAAGAAAAGGGACAACGCTCTTAACCCTCTCAGGCACAGATTCTACAGCTCTGATTTCTCTCTTTTTCTTAGGTTATCCTACATTTCCATAGCTACAAATGTTATTTGTGGTTGGAAATTATCCTGCCCACTTTTTATCCCCCTATCCCATAAACATCTATTTGAATTTTAAGTCTAATTCTAAGGGTTTGGTGCTTTTTTTGTTGATGTTGTTCATAAGAACAGTATTTCCATCATGTTGTAATAACTGTAAATATTTTCAACTTTTGGAAGTAACAAGGGCAAAAGCAAAGGCTGTGTAATTTTGAGAAGTGGGCTTCAGTCAAGCTTCATATGGGATCCCACAGAATGTGTTCTTTAGCAACTCTGTTGTTTGTATTGAGATATCTGGTAAGGTCTTTTGGGAAAACATACCACATATCTCTTTAAGGTCCAACCAAAATATCATCTACCCTGCCCTCAGTACAACAGCCTTACCGAGATAAATAGTTCAGGGGGAAAAAAAAAAAATCTTCCACTGTAAATCATACTAACCAAACACTGCTGGGCCAAATTCTCTACCCTCCTCTCCAGTGAGATGCTGTTTGTTCAACAGGGAGTCTGATTATTTGACAAAATTTAGGAGGTTAAAATTAAGACAACATAACTGCGGTCCTCTAAGAAATGATTCTGTTCTTATTTTCTTGCCTCTTTTTCTTGGCATCAGGGGACTTTGGGTCAGAGCTAAACAGCTTATGAACTCATTTCCTAAAATTTTCAGTCTCCCAAAAGCTTGCTTTCCTTGGATTATTTTTAATTCAGTCAATTTGTAACACATATTCAGCCTGTATCCTCCACAATATTTTATGATAAATCCCATTCAATTTCACATGTACGGTTGCAAGCTTTATTGCTTAACAAACATTTCATCTACTCTCCCATAATTTATATCTGAATGGGTTTATTATAGACATAGCATTTCATTCATTGTGCAGTTAATTCTGTAACATGCTGCCTGTTTTCTGTATGGCCGCTCTACCATTATGTGCTTTCAGTACAATTGAATTTTTCCTTGGGAGCTTTATAAAATGGCTTATGAATATGTAATACAAATTGTATTAACAAGGCAAATGTACTTTTTATTCCTTTTGTGAGCATTTCCAGTGAATGACTAGTAAGAGAACAAGTATGGTAGCACGTGTCTCCCTCAATTCCTATTCACCAGGGCTACCCATGCAATATTATTTCTAAAAGGCTCATCACTTCAAAAACAAAGGTGTTTTAAAATCTTGGTTGGTACTGCAGTCAGCTCCATGGAAGAGAACCCAAGAAAGCTTGGCAACACGACTTCTCCCTTTGTAGGGACTTTTCCCTGCTGTTCAGGTAAAAGAATCTTTGGTAGATACTGTTTTGAAACGGCGTCATCTTTTATCACATTCATTTTAGGCAGTCTATTGCCTTGATTACCATTAGGTACTTATCTCGCATTATCACCTAGAAACACCAGTCCTGTTGCATTACATACCTATATGCATATAAAGCAACGAGGCAATCCTCGCCCTAGAACCGGGATTGACCATACACATCTAGTTAGACAAGAAGTGGATACGATCAAAGAATGGGAGTAAGAACAGGGTTAGAGAGGGTTTCAACATATATGACATATTCCGTGTGTTCACCAACTGCTGGAGGGACTGTGTCAGGCAAGGGGGAGGTAGAGATGACGTTAAATGGCCACACAAATTTTTGAGGGAGCTCCTGGGACGACTGTCAATACATTCATATACTTGAAAAATTAGCAGTAATGTGTTTCTTTACCTAAATTAGTTTGCTTCCGTTTGATAGAAAGCAATTTGCACACTTAGAAATGAAGGTAGGTCCCCGGCCTCTGAGAACACAGAAAGTTTCCGTACAAAGGGAGGCAGAAGCTTATTTTACATCACAACCTCAAAGTGCACCACAGCGCCCTTGCTAAACCTCACAGGGGGATTTGCTAATGGACTTCACTTGCTAACGCACTTTCTAAATCTTCAGATCTGTCTCTGATTTGAGAACATAATTCCTATTAAAAACCCCATCCTTCCATTCACCCTCTTGGCCAGCACACTTTCTAGAACAAAACCGTGTCCATTGCGTTGGCTGATGACTAATGGCTTGCCATATGTTCTTACTTACAGCGCAGGGGATTAATTCCTCAGTGACATGACGGGAAGCCTAGAGCCTTCAGTAGGAAATAATGTGGTACTGACAGAAAAAGGAGGAAATGGAAAAAGTCTGAATATATTTCTGCTTAACTGTACAGATTACAAGAAGGGACAGCGCAAAAAATTGCCGCTGGAATTCAGATTCTTTTGAAGCCTGCCCACAGGCTCAGTAACGTCTGTACTATCTATCCTGGGAGGCACACAATATTTAGCAGGGTTGCTTTCCTCCCACCATTAGATATAACAGAAATACAGCAAGGTAGATGATAGAGTAGGGTTTGGCGAGCTTCTGCTCTCAGATCCCCTGACATACATGTGGAAGAAAATCCCCTGGTGTCATTCTAGATCCCTGGAGTTAGTTGGGATTTGCAGGGAAACCATTGTGAATGAGGAGCAAGTGGAAGTAAAGATGGGACTCTCACATTTCATGAAACTTGTCTTCTCGTAGAGGCATCCCCATTTTAGGAGAGGGAAGAGGCCCGCTTTTAAAGAAGGGATCTTCTCATCCGCCTTCTCTCCTTCTGCGTATGCAGAGCGGGGTTCAGTAACGAAACACTCAAGCGGAGCATCTTGCGCTCTTCTAGATTAGATTCATGGAAGGACTCCGAATTAGCAGCATGGATCACCGAGCCATACCCACTCCTTATTAAATTCCTCCAATGACAATTTTACTGGTGTTTTATATTAGTGTTAACAAAGGACCCGAATAAGATGTAAGAGATGTTATACTTTAAATAAAAGTCCAGGTAATGTGCCACTGGGGACCTTAGGATCAAATGAGCTTTTCTATTTTTATGTAGAACGTAATCTCTTTTTTCATTATTGTGGTTGCTACATTACTGTTATTAAAGAGTTTATTACCCTGTGGGGGATACTGCTCATTGGAATTACATGCTTGCAGACCAGAAGAGACAGTGTAGCTTCATCCCTTAATTCATGATACAGCCGCAGGCCAACAGAACGCCAGCGCACTGGGACTGGCGTGACATGCTGGGTACCCAGTATAATCCTGCTGGTACCATGGGAAGTCAGAGCTAGATGCAATGGAAACTGGAGAGTCATTGTTAGAAGGTCATCTGGTTTGCAGACCTTTAGTACATGCTGAGTTTCTAGCAGGCTCTTAGGGAAACTGGTCAAAATGCAGCATGTAGGGAGAGGGCAAATTGGCCAAAAAAGGCAAGAATGGAAGATTACCTAACAGGCTACTTATCCCTATTTAAACTTTGGAAAACCTTAGAACTTCTTCCTAGACTGTTATATAGATCATTTATTATCAAGTTGATCTGTAGCCCTCTCAACCCGTGCTTTCATGGGAATTATTTTTTAACGGAGTAGTTGATCTATTAGAAGACCCACTCAAGCCCCACGTTAAAAGGAAAGGAGTCGATCCCCTCTTCCCGCTGATTTGTATTTCCACGAGCACTACGGTGAACATTACAAAGAAAAAGGGTGCCAGCTCCTGGGACAATCCTACTGCCTCCTTGCACATTAAATACTACTTCTTCTACCTCAGCTCCAGCCTGCACTCGTGAGGACTGACATTTAGGAGGGAGGTTCATTCCACTAGGTTTGAGTTTCTGTGCCTCCCATAGTTTCCCAGGCTAATCATATAGTTAAGTGCATACATCCAAGAAAGCAAACATTATTCCTGAAGTTTCCTCCTTGGGACTCCTGTGATGTTAAAGCATGGGTGGTGCTATTCTTTGGTGTTTTGCTTGTTTTCAAGGGGGAGGATATCTGTATGATGTGTTAACACTGGAATGCAAACATCTAAAGATAAATCTAATAAGTGTGGCCATATCATTACCTGTTGCTTCACTGAGACAAGGAAGGAATTTCTTTAAGGAAGGTGAACAGGAATGTATTATCACAGCGTCTTAAGAAATGCAAGTGATCCGTATTGACCGAAAAGGTTATAGAAGGTGACAGAATAAATAGGTTTCTCTCCTTCCTCTCAACACTAGGAACACCACCTTGCTTCATTTTCTGTGACAAATTGTCAGATAAATACCTATCCTGACTATGGGAGGAAATGACTCATCAGTTCCATGGACAGGGGCTGCTCCTGTTTCCATTGTCGTGGTGGTAGCAGTGGTTCTGAGCATACAAGATCCATAAATATCAATACAACATGGCAAAAAAAGATACCCTGGAACATATATACTCATATGTGCATTATCTATGGTATCTGCTATTATCAATTATCAAATCTGTCTTTGAAAGAGTCGACAGTAAATTCCATGTCACGGAGAAACGATACCCAGGCTGGGATCACCCACTACCATGAAGTATTTGTTGTCTATCGCAGAGGAACAGGGGTTAAATTGCTATTTGCCCTTTCAGACAAACATAGCCAAGACCTGAAGACCTGCCACAGTCGTCAGTGAGGGGACCCAAGCAGTACAAAGGTGCTTGCTCCTAACAGACACATCACCGTAGCATCCCACTGAACGCTAGGCTGAGAGTCCTGACAGTCTTGTCTTGAGAGGTGCCCACCCTCCTCCGCTGTCAATCACTAAGCACCTTCCCCTCCACCAGTTATTATTCAACACCCTTGCAGATATCCTGGATGCTATGTCAGACATCAACACCGGGGCAAGGGCTTTTGCAGGAGGAAAGGGCTGCCTGGTGGCCTCAGAATGGCCACACCAGCATGAACCACCTCCAGGAAGCTGGAGTACCACCAGCAGCAATACAAAATTACCAGTTGCTGTGCTTTAACCACACACCCCATTTTGCCTCTAAGGCAAGGCCAGGCTAGGAGCACGCAGTTTCCCAACTCTCCTGAGTTAAGGAGATTTACGCTCGCCCTTACTGCACCTGCACAAAAGGAACTCAGCCTTTACACAGCCCCACAAGTGGGAGCCACCCCCCTGTCCTGGTGCACCCACTCACACGCCACACAGCATGGAGCTCATAAACCACGTGACACATTAATGAGATCCAAATAATGCAGAATCTCCAAAGTAGTAACATCTGTAGTCAGACTAATTTAGCTTAAGTCACAAGGATTAACAGTCCCCGTGGCTCTAGAAATACACTAACCACGTGCAAGGATCACAGAAGAACCGTTGCCATCTTGCACTGCCTGGCTGGCCAAGTGATTGTAATCTTCTTTTGGGAGAGATACTGGATCTTGCAGACCACTGGTCTGTTGCTTTACAAAATGAAAGAATTCTATAGCCCCTGTATTACCTCTGTCTGCCCATTACGTCCTTTTTGTGCAAGAGGCAGGAAAATCATGTTTTAATGCAAAAAAAAATTAGCATTAAAAAGAAAAAGCAAAAAGCTATCTCAAGACCAAGGCAAAACTCTGGGACAAAGCTTTGGTTTTAATTTTAATGACTGTTCCATAACCTTCTTTAACAAAATCCTATGATTAGGAGATATCCTAACAAATCCATGCGTATCTGCAAATGCAGTATTGGAAACAGATTACAAAACCGTTTTCAACCCGCTTTTAATAAAAAAAAAAAGAAAGCCCCAAATCCTGGATGAGCAGGTTGTGGTTTTTTTCTGCATATTCTAAAAGTTTATTAGAAATCTGACTAGATTTATTACATTTATTAGAAATCTGCACCTTTTAAAACCCCCACTATCATACTGTATTTCCAATATGTGTGTACTGAAATTTAATGGATTTTTTATTTTATTACCATATTTTAAGGAAGAACCAGGAATGATAGGATTCTTTTCACTGACTTCTACAGGCTTTCATAGATCACCCAAGAGAGCGCCACAGAAGAACAGCGCTTCCGTAATCTGTACGTTGAGTAATAGTCGGAACATAAAAGATTACTGTGCTGAAGGCAGCCAGTGGACATATTTCATACTATCACGGTAACTTTCTTTCTTATCACTTTATTTCGCGATACCATCTCCCTTGAAAAAATAAGACTGTATGATATTTCTGTCTCCCGGAGCTGAGATGAGCATAACGATTCTATCTGGTTTAATACATGATAGTACTCTTCCATCAGTTTTCTGTGAAAACGTAGAAAATCCAAGGGAAGGATTTCAAGGAAACAAACCTATATTCAGTGTTTGTTCTGTGTATGTTCAGCTTTCTCCTTTTCTGCAGGCTTTTCATTACTGCCAGAGAGTGCTGGCCTAACCCTTTCCATAGAAAGAATAATCGTAAATCTGCGTGAAGTTCATGATGATTAGTTTCTCTTGGAGTTGGGCCAAAGAATAAGCCTTTCTCCAATACAGACTTCACATGCAGGCTCAGTCAAGAATTCATTTATTAATCCTTTCGATCAAGCCTGGATTAAGCCATCCAGGGGCCCTACTGACATCAAGTAACTCTGTGTCTTGAGATACGCCTCCCAATCGAAAGATCTCCAAACCAGCAAGTAGAGGTTATGGAATTCTGGAGTCCTCTTAGGCCATCTGGATCAGGATGTCTATGCAGAGGCACCGCTCGTCCCTTTGCGAGCCCTGACAGCCTGCGCTCCATTTCAGGCCAGGACACACCGCACGAGTGTGTTACAGGCCAAAGGGCACAGGAGCATTGGGAAGTTATACTGTGTTGGGAAGGATGGTGTCACCGAAGAAGAGAAGATCAGGTCTAAGAAATTTCTAAGAGTTTCTTTACTCCTACCCTTTTATTCTAAAAGTACATGAAAAGATTTTAGCAGCCACTTGGTGCGTCACAAATCTGCAGATGTACTTACCTATGCATAGCATTATTGTTCTACCAAAGGCAATCGTACTTTGGTTCAACTACTACTTTCTGTAAGCAGTATTAAAACTCTGTCACTCCATTTCCTAAGAGTTCAGCCGAAAATTAGTTTCCTTGGCTTTTAGCCCCTACGAGTTTCCTAGTTTAAATTCTTTGTCTTTCACTTTAAAATTCAGATTTAGAGGTTGATATTCTACTTCAGAAGCACGATTAAGCTAAAAAAATAATTTCCACCTTCTTTTATCTATTTGGCTATTTCATTGCAAGAGAATTAGCAAGATTTTCCTGTTGCAAAACTCCCACCTGGTCTGACTTGCCTGAAAGGTTAATGTCTCCTCTCAAACGCAGCCGAGTTGAAAACGATCCCTCTCCCCCTGCCTACCACATCCCCCTCTCCATCCAGGCAAGATTTGTTGCAAACATTTCACAGAGCTCTGCCGTTGTGTGAACTCTTGCTGAATTATTGTTGTTCCAGGAGTGTCCTAGGGGATTTTCAGAGCTGCTGTGAGACAGTGATATCCCTTGTGGAGGACTAATAGACTGTCACTGTTTCCACTGGGAACAATGAAGGTCAGACGTGCTAGCTAACCTGCGTTAACACGTAACTTCCTCGCTCTGCTGAGGAACAGCATGGAAAATAATAACACCGAGCCTAGGTACCCCTCCTCGCCATTTCATCCAGATCACATCGAATCAGTCCTAATAGCGCAGTCGTCTTTGCTTCAGCCCAGTCCCTGGCAAATCAGCTCCACAACCCCATAGGGTCTGCTGCCCTGGTCGCTCCGTCAGAAAGTGTCAAAGGACAGACAGGGAGAAGCAGGGCAGGAGGACAAGTTGCTGCTCAGAGTGTCTGCCCCGGCAGCTCAGCCCTGAGCCCTGCTCTCAACCTGCTGCACACCCCTACCGCTCACGCTTTGAGCGCTTGCTTCCATAACCTTATCAACTAACCTGCGTTAGCTCATTTTAACTCCTTGTTTGCCAAGTCCTCTACAAACTGCCTTTTTTTTTTTCACCAACACCCCCCCCCCCGCCATTTTGGTTTCTGCGTTGGTTGTTTGTTTTTTTTTTACCTCTCAAGTCACTTGGAGTTCTTCCAGAAGAAACAGACTGTGCATGTTCACAACATGGACAAGGCTGGTGGGGGAATCCTGCATTTCGAATCTGGGATTCTGCCGGGTACTGCAGGGCAGCAGAAGATTCAGGGAAGACTCTCCCAGGAGTCGCTGCCATCCTTCCTCCTCCAATACTCTATAAAAGACAAAGGTTTGGTCGATGGCATGTGTGCTTGCAGGTGTTAGTCGATGTTGTATTTTAACACATCTGTAAGCATCTGTTGATCTTTCACTTCCCAGTACATTAATGGCACAGTACAGGAGCAAATGTAAAGCTGGGGGGGGGAAGAAAAGGGAAGAAAAGGGGATTCAGAAGTTTTAACAGGAAAAACTGTAATTCATAAATATTACGACTACAAGGGAAAATGAACCACAGCTTGATCACACAACAAGAATAGGAATTAGGCACAATTGTTGAATTTAGTTTAGGTATGCGGCATACGTAGGTAAATACACTGAATGCTAATGGTTTTATAATAGTCTTATTAATTCACACACATAGTTAATGTTTAAGATAAACTCCCCATCTTTAGAGTAATTTATGCATTGCACTTTTATAGAATTCCAATTGAATGAATATGAACATAATCATTTTGCACAAATGTTCTCTAAGGAGTGTGCAGAGAGTCTGAGGCAATGCTGAGGCTCCCCACAGCTTTATTCATAATGGATCAGTCTATTCATTCCTTATTAATTTAATGGAGTACAACTGAGCAGTCTAGCAGCTTGAGCTTATGAGTGTTTCACAAATGGGGCTTTTTGCCTGTAATCGCTTAATCCTACTGGCTAGGCCTCATAAATTGAATAAAGGAGTGAACTAGGTTTTAATTAAGTCTAAGGAATGAGCTTGTCTGAAAGATACTTCAGCCTCTTAAGATCACAGTGGTGAAGTGTGTTTGTCCAGGAGCCTAGCAGGGGCAAGCATCCTGGGCTAGTTAGGTTAGAGACCAGTTGCTTTGATGTAAGGTATTTGTTAATACCTTTTCTCCCTTTAATTAAAAATCCATTCTCCACCGTCAGTACCATCCGAGAGGGCAAGCGAGAGAACTGCAGCAAACCCGACTGGTTCTGGAAAAGAGCGTGGTTTGGGATTCGTTCTTTCTAACTCTACAAAGCAGCTCACAGAGAAAAGCACAGATTGACACTGACAAACAGGGATGAAAACATTTGGCCCTGACAGTTTCAAACTGTTCTCTGTCAGGGCTCAGTGCCCCGGGTTAAGTACGGCTCAAGCAGAAGCCATGAGGAAAAGCCCAAAACTGTGGGCCAGGCTCCCATCCCTTCCCGGGATCCCACACATCTGGTCAGAGGTACCAAACTCACACCCCACATGTGTCACCCCATGCCACGACTCATTTGGTACCAGTTTCTTACTAGATCTGACACATGAATTACAAATCGCCTCGTACATTCCACAGAGACCCAATCCTCTCCACTTTTTCTAAGGAAAACAGAAAGAAAGAGATCGCATCTCTTGCAAAATATATTTGCAGCCACTTTCTTTTAAAATTCGGCGGCTGGAGAAGCGATTCTGTTCTAGGTTTGCAAACTAACTTGGCTCTCAGCCAGGCTAGGAAAGGGCAGCGTTCAAATCCCTCCCTGCCCACAGCGGTCTCCAGAGAACAGAAATTATCATCTCCTACACTTTGTCCGAACTACCTGTTGAGGACGTATCCTGGGCAGCAAAGATTCATGGTGGTGTAAAAGCCTTTCCTATGAATGGATTCTGTTTTGTACACTGGTGGGCTGGCTAGAGTATATGCATTAGATAAAGCAGAGGCGCGAGGCACTGAACTCGGGTGCCCTCCTCCCTCCTGGGACCAAGGCTGGAATGTAAACTCGTGTGCGCCGTCATAAAAACGATTGGTTTGGTAAATCATCTTACAGGATGCAGGGTTTTCTTTTCGTACATGTAGATAAAGAACAAGATTCTGGGGAATCCTAAAGCAAGGGCTTTGTTTATTTGTTTGTTTGAAGCGGGGAGATGCACTGTTTCTGCTAGGATTTTACAGCTTACGCTATGATCTCACGCGTACCCAAAAGTGCTCTGTTACCTGGCTCTGGTTCTCATACCCCAGTGCAACAGTCCAGTGAAGTCTCAACAAAAATCAGACCCCTTTTGCTGTCTACATAAACACATAACCAGGGATAGGTCCTGACCCCCGACAATCTAAAGCATCCCACCTAAGGGCGGTGTTTTAAAGAGATTTGGCATTCCTTTGTCATTTTCTTTCCACCTCTGAAAATAAGAAATGGGAAAATGTAAGGCTGGTGAAAGGAAGGCTAATTTGCCTGGCTCGCTTCTTGTGGGTTTTACTGAATTATCCTGCTGCCCTTTAGTCATGTTTTGCTATTAATTTCGCTGTAGGTTTAAGTTATGCCAAAGGCAGGAAGGATATGAATTTTAATTAGGCACCCATCTCTCACTGAATTCTCCTAGGCTCCTTTGAAAATCCAGACCCTAGAGCTGTCATGTATGTGTGCGTGCTCGTTTCTGGGCACGTTGTATATTTTTGTGCATACACAAATCTACATAAATAAATAAAGTGACATGATCAGATTTTCAAAGGCATTCAATCCCGAGAAGCACCCCTGTTGTTCTCAACAAGAGTTGGGGCATGCTGAGCTCTTCTGAAAAACCAGCCCCCATCTCTGACTCCAGGGAGCGCTGAACTTTATACAGCCGAGGCCTGAGACGAACATACGTGATTTCTGATCACAATTAAGTTTTCATTGCCTTAAAAGATTCTGATCTGGGGCGGTGGGGGGGTGCAAAACAGTGCATCTTTCTAAATGGTTGGCTTTGCAATCGGAACCCACTTCTGCGAGGCGGGTGACGACGTCAGGCATCCCGCCAGCCTGAGTCTGGAGGGCTGCGCCGCCAACAGCACACAGGCTGGGACAGGCTGGAGGAGCGGCAGCATCCAGAAAGCCCGCTGTCGATTTTCTGTGATGTTAAAATGGGGTGAAAAAGAAATAAAGTTAAACAAACACCAGAAGTGCGTGGTAAAATGTAAATGCAAGCTGTATTTATTTAAAGGGCTGTTATGATTGCTTAATTACTGCTCTCGAAAAAAAAATAATAAAAATCCCTGGGTTTTTTTCCTCCAAACAGCTTGTTTTCTGCGCACGGCTAGAGAGGCAGGCAAGATTCATCTTGGGGATGATGGACCTACAGTGGTCAGCAATTTCGAAGCTGGTAGCTGTTCAGGGTCTAAGACTATTTTCAGTTTTGATTAAAATTTCTAAACTACTCAAAAAAACTTTTAAAATTATTCATACAAGTAACAAATAAGAGGACTCTAGTATACGAATATGAAGGAGTGAAGGCTCCTTCATGAAGGATGTACTTCTGAGAGCACTTCTCATGGCAGTCAGCCTCACTGGAGTTTTGTCTCCCTGCAGTGTTGAAGGACAGACTTACTTTGAAAACAAAACAGAAACACAGAGTTGCAAAACCACAAAATCTGACCGAGGCAGAGACTGAAATGATATCCCCGCTCCCTTCAAGAAAAAAAAAAGTCCGGACTCTACGTGCAAGAATCCAGTGAGGGGCAAAGAGGTGGTTGGGGCAAAAAAGCATCCATGTGTTATAGATGAAAGAGCTGCACCCAAGAAGCTAAAACAGCCACTGGGGTCTGAATTCCAGAAGTGACTCACTAACGCGCTAAAATGGGTATTCCAACTGCTCTTTTGACTAACAAACTCGTCACCCCCAAGCAAACTCCCTCTGTAGCAAACACCCTATTCAGCAAAATCCCTTGCCTACAACCAGCATCCTTCCCTTCCTTCCCATACTAAGAAGGGAGCCGCAGCTCGCCACCACCACAGCTCAGCAACAGCAAAGGATCCATGTACGGAGAAAACGGCGTACGGAGCTGCTGGCACATCCCAGAGCGCAGGCAAGTATAGGTCAAGCTCACACAGGCGCAAGTCAGAAGGTTCCTCCTATCTCCTTATTCTCAGTGTAAGCAGTTTAAGGAGCAATACCTTGAAAGTGCTTTTTAGCTAAGCAGAAAACTGCAGGTACGGTGTCAGCTGTTTACTGAATAAATGCATACAGCCCTCTAAATCAAAAGCTGCATAATCAAAGGACTACTGATCTGTTTTTTAAAATGGATAATTTCCTCACATTTTCAACCAATGGCACTTAAAAGAGACAACATACAATAGAGTGCAACATTTTCCAAACTACTGCAATTTTTAAGGTGTTGCTAACACAGATCTATTGACTGATTTACACTAATTACTTAAAAAAGATGCTCCAGGGCAAATCACACACTCTCAGTCAATTTACAAAGGAGGTCATTCAGTAATTGACAAGGTGCGTACCTCCTTTTGAATAGCTGTCGGACTGAAAAGAAAATAAATACTGAACCTAGAGAAAATATATAGAAAAGCTAATACAGAATTCTCATTGCACTGTTAATTGTTAACGTTAACGCAGAACTCCTCTGTTTTTCATCCTCCTGCAAAGGAAAAATGCACAATCGGTATAAATATTAAATCTGCATCAGAATAAGTCCTAAAGCGCTAATTTGTGTATTTCCTTGAAAAATATTTTTCCAATTGCCGTGAACACTTAGCACTGATGACAAGACGGGAGCAAGGCAAATACCTTCACAGGAGCACCACGCATCTAAAGAAAGGCCACAGCATCATTCCCTCCCATTTTGTGATTCATGGGAGACTTTCTGTAATATACACAAGCATTTCAGTGCCACAACAAATCTCTGCTAGTGTCTGACGTGACGTGCAGCAAGCTGGGATCGTTCATTTGGAAAGGAGATGGAACAATTAACAGCCCACAGTGACAGGGTCAGGATAGAGTCCAGATGTTCACAAATGCATTTGAATATAATCTACATTTCCAGGGAAAAATAAACAGGTATCCATTTGCACCTCTATCGCATGCCTGTTGAAATCATCAGGACAACAATATGGCCCGATGGGTTTTAGAAAGATGCTGCAGCCAAATTTAGCCACCGGGCTGGTTGTCAGCAACGGCTGGGCAAATCTGTATGCAGGCTCTCGTACTGGTCACCAAGCTCCCTGACTTACTGTCCGTAATTACCCATTAGACAGTGGCACAAACAGGTGGCTCGGAAGGGTTGACAGGCTAGAAGTCTTTTTCACGGTCCCGCAATATGATAGACCATATACAATACAACATATACACAATCAAAACCCAACTTACATCAGCATCAATGGTGAAAAATAGGATGCCAGCATTGTCTGCCACAACAGCTGTTCGGCATCTGAATGAAATACTGTATCCCGTATTCACCCATCTCATAACATCCTTTTTGTAAGTCTCAGAGGTCACCTAAACACATTTATTGACTTCATTATTTTTATATAGGGGGAAAAAATTGATGGTGCTACAGCGCCGAGCAAATAACTCACAATAAAATCTTTATTCAATATATTTCATCTTTTTTTTACTGTTCTTGCAACACAGTGAAATTCTTACATTTAACCATTATCTAAAATCACTATCTGAGAATTTCTGCAGTAAATTTTTTTATGCTACAAGATGTTCTTGGAAAGTTCGGAGTGAATGTTTACCATTAAAACTGTGCTTATTATTTAGATAAACCATGCAGTGCTGTTTCTGTTCTCCAGTTGACTTGTATAATTTATGGTATAGTGTGACTTGTGAATTTTCCTGGTAAGCGAACATGACAAATCCATGAACAGTTGGTTAGAGGGGCTCAGATTCTAGGACTTGTCAATAATTAATTTCATGGGGAGTAAAATTAAAAGGCAATTTGAAAGGATCACATCCCACGTGTCCTATCCAGAAGAAACAGAGACCAGAAAATGTGATAGCAATGCACAAATCAGAGGTTGGTTGGCTGTACGTATTCTAAAACGAAACTCCCTGTGGCATTTTACAAGAGAGCCTAGATGTATTTGGTTGCCTTTTTTTTTTTTATTTTTACAAAAAAATGTAATTCCACTGAGCACCCACTTCACTCATTTCCTGAGTGGGAGACAGCCAAATCCTTAGATGCTATGAGTCAGCCCTGGCCCCTTGGCAAAAGCCATGACATCTTAGCTGATGAACTTATAAAAGGGGAGACAATAGATAATGTTCCTGAAACAGATACTTTTTGCGTGGAAAGTGTGGCCCATGATATGCTCAGGAAAGGTATGTCAATGTGAATCCAGATGAACCTGGATCGTTCAGCAATACAATGACATCAATTCCTCCTAATAGAGATGACAGAGACTTCACAATACGCAGTTCTGAAAAGATGATTTGCTTCAGCGAGCTCCTCTTTGGTTCTTATTTTGAAGCAGACTAAGGAATTGAGACGACCTCAAGTACAGTTATGTACGTCTTTAGAGTGCTCTTAGGGATGAGACTCTTCAAACTGAATGAGGTCTGGAATTTCCTTGAGAAAGTTTGACCTATCCTTATTAAAAGAAGTGAACCACCAAGTCAAGCACATAGCTCATTACGACTATAAAAATAATTCAAAGCAAGCCCCCAGTCGCTTAACACTGGGGCGGCACACTGGTTGTGCAGGGTATGAGTAGAGACAAGCACAGATGCCAACTGTACTGGGGACACGATGATGCAGAGCTGTGTACATACGGACAAGTTTCGTCCTTTAACTGTGCACACCTTGTTCAGATGTCTGCTCAATAGAATTGAAGTCACAAGCTCTGCACAAAAATGCCTTTTCTATGACGAGAAGACAAGGTGCAACGATTTCGAAGGCCCTAAATGCTAAGTCAAGTTTTATCCAAATGTCCTCCTAATTTTCATGCATTCCTGACCACAGTAATTTTGTATAATCAGTCCACGAAATCTAAGTAAAGCATTGCCTGATTTCTGTGATTGCCAGAAATACACCATGAGGATCATAAAGGATGATACAAAGCAGTACCATGTTCTCATGATGATGGGCTCCACTGTACCCAACAGTGAGCAACCCAGTAAACCATAGTTAAGCTCCAAAACGTCTCTTCATTAACATACAAATATGAGTCTAGCTCTATTGCTATCTCATATACACCCTCCTGACATGGCATTTTTATGACACTTTTCGTAAAAGAAGACAGAGTTCCAAAACTGCTGAACAGGATAATAACCCTTTCATGTAGTCTGCCCACACTGTATAAGGGATGGCAGAGAGAAGCTTTGAGACAGCTGTCTGACATCCGTGTTCCAAAATGTTTGTATCACTGATATAAAGGTATTATGACACTGTCAATCTTACTTTCTTTACGATCCTGCACGCCTCTTAATACTACCAGTGATCTTCCAGATGATCGCTTGGCAGAGGTTCGACCGAGATGCCCACACGCTGACACCCAAGCTCCTGTTTCAGCAGGTACCCTTCATGCAAAAGAACAAAATGAATTTGTCCCTCTAATGATCTCCTCTTCATCTGACACGCTGGACATAAACGCTACGGTCTCATTGTAATTTCTAGCAGTGACGTGCATCTCTCGGTTGCCCAGTCAGTGGGACCGGTCCCTTTGTGGGCAACCTCAAAAGAACAAAGTGACTGAGGGAAATGACGGAAGTGAAGCACACGGAATATTTTCCTTTCTACCTGGCGAGTCTTTCAGGTAGACTTCAGCGGTGACACACAGAAAGACCACAGTTAAAATCCTTATCTCCTTGAAATCAATGGGATTTTTGCCACTGCCTCCAGGGGAACCAGGACTTCATTCTAAGGCACTTTGAAAAAGATTGCAGCCAGCCCCATTCAGCAGCGTTAACCAGCGCATCGTCACTGGCGGCTGTTGATTTACACCAGCTGAGAATCTGATCCTCTGTATTGCAGGGAGGACAGACGCATCCCGCTATCAGGCCGCTTTGTTACTCACCAGCCTGAGCCTGTGCTGCGGATAAAGAGAGGGCTTTAATCCCCAGCACCCTCAATCCAATACCTTTCACCATTGCCGGATTCACATTTTGTTTTGTTCCTTTAATACGAGCTTACAGAAGAATGAAACTGATAAACTTCCTCCTGCTCAGATTATGGGAGCACAGGATAATATAACAAGTTAAATGAAACATTAGGAGAAATAGAAAGCACTTCAGAAAACATGCACTGCCTCTTTAACATTTCAAATTTTTCTTTTAACATAAAATTACAGCATAATATAAGAAAGGAATCCAGTAAGATGCTTTATCATAATACTTGGGCAACTTTAACTCATCTCAAGTGTTATTATAAGAAATAGAATTTACTGGTATGGACTTATATTCAATAGCACTCCTTCCCTTTTTAATGAAATGTCATTATTCCAATACAAATCCTTTCATTCTGCAACCCGCTCCCCCCTTCATCTCACTATATTTCATTTCCTGCAGTTACGTGATATTATTGCCTTTTTTTTTCCACAGCTATTGATTTAGGTGTATATGGTTATTACAATGCAAAATAAAACAGTTCCCCCATCCATTCTACCTTGTACCGTTGAACATTAACTTAATTTGTTTCAAATCTGCATTTGATTTGGCAAGGAAACCATTTATCTTTATGAAGAAAGCCCTCATAAAGTAGGGACTTCAGGAGATCACTGCTTTAAAAATTTAATAGCCTTGTGTCTTATACACTAGAAAAATGAATTAAACCTTCAAATATTATATGTCTCAATGTAACCTTTTTGCATTTCATACTATGTTTAATTTATTATATCCCAGGAAAAAAATTAGATAAAACCTCACTAGATTTAGGGTGGTGGTTTGTTCTCGGTTTTGTTTGGACTTGGGTTGGGTATTTCACGTTCTGGGATTAAAAGTCTATCATTATGGTATTAGCAGCTGGATGTACCTGATGTTGTTGGGCTGGAGTTGGTTGTTACGTATCTGACTTTCTTGGTTTGCTTCTCAGCACTGATAAGAATCATTAAGTTCTGAAACCACCACCAAAGTTGACCTTCCAACCTGCATGCAGCATGCAGTATCTTTAAGGATGATTTCTGTGGCACAAGCAAAGGACAAGCTTTCAGAGTCTAAAGCAATCACAAATCAAAATAATTTATGCATTCTCACTAGAGATGGAATATTTGGATTGCAATGCAGTATACGATGCCTTTTGCATGACGGGTAGGAAGCAGAAATATCCACGACTGTAATGGAAAAGTTCTGGTTTAGAGAAATAGTCACTGTATGACTAGGCTGATGAACAACATCAGCAACCAAGGGAAAATAATCATATGGTTTTGCTGGAGTGAGAACTTCTTAGGTATTTACGTCACTTATTTCTTGGAAAAACTAATATTTCACACTGCTGCATTACAATAGTCATTCTGGACATCTTTAAAAGAGTGGCTTTCCTTCCTTCAGCTTGTTTTTCTACCTGACCAACAAGAGCTGTGCTAATTTCCCTGATTCATTAATAATTCACGTTTGCATCATCACTGAAGACACCAAAATCAATTGCAGTCAGAAACCTAAATACCTTTCAGGAGCTGGGCTGAAGGCCCCAGGACCACCACCCATCTCTGCAGTACGATACGGGTCTCCTTAAGACGTGGACCTGCTGGCCACCTACCCTGGAACCTCTCAGGCAAACCTCCTGGAACTCCAGACTCTAAACCTCTGATCTCCAGCAGATGAACCTGACCGTACCCTTCCGCAGTTCCTCCCACACTCCACTTTGGTGTGTGTTTGGAATTTACCCAGGATTTTGAATCTTGAACACAGCAGTCCAGATGGCAGCGATCCTACTATGCCCTGTTCTTCTCTCCCAACCGTTCTGCCCACTCACACACCTCTTCTGCACCCTTCGATCAGAACAAGCTTAGCCCCCCAAAAAAATAATAATCAAGTTTTTGAGGTTGATTTCTAGGAAGGTCAGCGTCACAAATACAGGAAGAACAGACGTGAGGCAGACTATGATGACAGACAGCTCATATGGCTTGGCCTGGCTGAGTAGGACATGAAGTTTAAGCCTAAATTAGCAAACCAGAAACACATCAACAGGCTCCCTCAAGACAGGAACAAGAAGTCAGTGAAATTGTGAGTAAAAATTAGACCACGTACATTAGGCAGCCTGACCTTAGTAAACTGAAATGAAAGACACAATCTTAGCATGGCACACAAAACGTAAATGCTGTATTGTCTCTCTGAGGCAGCATTACCAAATGAACTGGCTTTACGTTAGGACTCAGTAGCGAAAAAATCGTAGTCAAAAGACACCTAGAATGAGGAAAGAGCTTCAAGCAGAGAATCATCATGAAAGAACTGAAGAAAACTTAAGCAGGAAACACCTCAAAGGACTCCTTAACAAGGACAACCAAGTGAAGGGAAGGGGACAATAAAACACTAGAAGTTGTGTAAGCAGGGAAAGAAGGAAACTCATAATGTTCAAATCTAAAATAAATTCACCATCAGGACAACTTCCATCAGCCTGCATTGCTGTATTACCGAGCTATATTCTTTGGTACACCTAAGTTTTATTGATTTTACAGCTATAAAGCAAACAGCAGACACTAGAAATACACTGGATAGGTCTCATTACAAATCTCCCTGTCTGTGTCTTAGAACGTTCTTAAGCTGCATTTAGCAAGCAACCTGGAAAGCGCTGATATACTGTGTACACATATTAGAGACATGACTGTATTTGCCTATTTCTTCCCAGTAGGTAAAAACGGGATGTTTTCATTGGATGATCTCCAGAAATGAAATCAGAGCATGGCATTGTGATTACTCAGCTCCTACAATGAATTCCCAGTTTCAGTAAGAATAAGTAACATTCTAATTTAGAGTTGATATTTGACACTGTATGAGAGGGGAGGGGTCTACTTTCCATTTTCTCCTTAGACAACAGTGGTAAACTGCAAACCTCCCTGCTAAAATGTATGATCTTTGGAGAATGCTAATTGACCTACTAAAGTTGGCTTATTTTATTCGGTGAAATTTGCTTATCACAGGCCTCTAGGTGCTTAACATAAACAATATAAACGAAAATAATGAATAGACCAAATAGCTAAGTGACAATGGGGACCACATCAATAGCGCTCTGCCCAACAGAATATGGCTCAAAAGAAACTGTATTATAGCATCTGAGCATCTCAGAAGAGGGAACCTTTCCCCCTTCTGAGGTTTGTTTTATTTCCAAGCACAGGGGGATTTGTTAGTTTGAGGCAGATCAGGTATATCCGCCCCTCGCAGACTGCAGAGCACAGCAGTTCTGTGGACGTGAGCACACGCAGGATTGATGCCATCCTGTGGGTGCGCAAAGTGGCTGTACAGGGAGGGCGGGCGATGCTGGTGAGAACGGTCCACGCTCCCGCACTGCCAGCGTAGGCTTCTCCAGTGCAGCGGCTGGTGGGAGACTGCAAACAGAGCGAAGTCTGTGGACTCCCGACACTCACACAGGCACGAGGACAGGCACACCAGCAGCAGAGGTTCTCTCTGATTTTATGCGTTTTCCGAAGTAGAGGATTTCTCTCAAGATAACCTGATTTTATTTTTTCTTTCATTGCTATTGCTGTGCATTAAGTCTAGGGAGATTTCTGAACAGGAAGAAGCGAGCACATCATCTTCTCATAGAAAGGCTCATCCAGCAGCAATGTTCTCTCCAGGTCAACCAAATCAGAAAATAAACCGCATATGTAGGAACATGAGCAGGATCTGAGAGTAAAGCAGTCACCCGATGTGAGTCACAATAATGCTTGAGGGATATAAATTATGAAACTGCAAATTTAATATTGAAATAACCAGACTAGACTTATGCTAGCTAGCTAAGAAAACAAAGTTCAGCAGAGCTCCATTCACCCGGCTGTTCGGGCAGCTTCATTGCTCACTCTGAATTTGCCAGGTCTCGGCTGCTACTGAGGTGGGGTCTCGGGTGGCTCTGCAGCCCACTCGTCCCACGAGAGTAGCTCTGAAATAGCAACTGCCCTTCCTGACGTGAGGGACAGAGGACAGACCATCCTCCATTTCGGAAAGCAGGACCAAGCAGGGCAGTGCTCAAACTGGGACAGCACATTGTCAGCTGGGACTAGTACGTGTCATTCACTACATTCACAGTCCCCAGAACTATGCAACTCGGCTGTCTTAAAAGGTAAGTGTACCTGCCGGTTCCCTGGGCAGTGAGAGCAAAGCAGACCATAATACCTGTTCTTTATAGATTTCACACCACTTAGGAGCAGGTACATGGAGTCAGAGACCTTCCTCCTCTTCACGGATTTAAAAGTTTTGATGGGAAGAAGCCTTATTCAATCTTCTGCTAATACAATATGAAACACTCTTCACAGCTGTAATTTCCTGTAGCATCTAAAATGTTTCCTGTTAATATTTTCCACGTTGTTGCTGTTTTTATGAAGAAAAAAAAAAAATCCCCTAAATATTAACATTTTCAGATGGCAGAATGGAAAAAGCTAACATAACTCCTAGAGACACAGCGTACAAACCCAGAAGTAGATCTAAAGCCAGATTTCTCAGCACTCCCTAAATTCTGTCACGGGGAACAGACCAAAACTCCCGTCCAACCTTCTGCTTTTCCTCACCCAGTGCTCAGATGTTGCAATTTGACCTCGATTCTAGCCAGAAGACAAGGCTCATTTCTGTAGCATAACACAGATCGCGCACCTTTATTTTCATTTTGTATCCATAATAATTCCTCTGCTGCCTCCTCCTCCTATTGCCATGGCAAACAATAATCCTACCATTGCTTAAAATGCTTGGAGGAGAAAGCTTAGGCTCTTCTCTGGGAAGAAAAAGACATTTGGTTACTATAAAGATAGTTAATCTGTGCTCTTGCTATTGAAATTTTTTAGCTCAATGGGAGGTTTGAGAGACAGGGAACAATAAACACAATAAAGCTACAAAGTAGCCAAAACCAAAACTAAACAGAAAAACCTCTGGCTTTTAGTCCTATAGTGGCTCTCAGCTACCCTCACAAATTCCATTTTAAAAGATTTAGTGACTGCAGCTAAAGGATGAGGGACGTCTACAAAGAAGACCCGAACTGCGCCAGGAGGAGCGTGCCCAGCATTCGCTAGGAGCTTTATTGCCCCAAGAAAACTAGAAAATGCCTTGCCCTTGTAGGCAGCAGCAACATAGCCAGTAAACAACTTCTATTATTATTATTATTTTGCTGTCTCTTTGTCTGTGCTGCCTGGAGGGCAGGACGAGCTTTGTATGAGCGTTTGTTTGCCTCCCCTGGCCGCCCAGCATAATTACTCAGCAAAAAACCCTGGGCTGATTCCTCCTCTGGAAACT
Organism: Rissa tridactyla; assembly: GCF_028500815.1. Taxonomy (NCBI): domain Eukaryota; kingdom Metazoa; phylum Chordata; class Aves; order Charadriiformes; family Laridae; genus Rissa; species Rissa tridactyla. The sequence continues at coordinate 88,553,772 of NC_071469.1, forward strand.
GTAACTCGGGCACTGCCGGCCCCCCCAGCAAAGACTGGTGTATTTATACCAGCCCAGCTCCGTCCGTCCGTCCGTCTGCCCGTCCCGTCACCCGCCACGGGGCTACGGGACTGATGCATCATCTCTTCTCTAGCTAAGCAAGAAAAATAGCAAATTGGACATATTTGAAGACAGATTTGCAAGACACAATTAGTTGCCGAATTGGGTGCGCAGATTAACACTTGTTCATGCATTTACCTACTCATGAACGAATTTTCAGTAACGATCTCTACAGCCGTGGCCGTAATTTGCGTACTCAGAGACCACGAATATTGGCAATCAAATGTCTTGTGTGTGCCCACAAATCTGGGAAAGATCTGAGAGGGGATGAAGGCATGCCTGCTGAGAGCTGCCTTCTGCTGGCTGGGGACTCGCCTGTTCCAATGGAGAAAACAGGGAATCGCTTTAAATTCGTGATAGCCACGGTGGCGGAAGGCAAGCAGACCAGGCTGTACCTCTAATTTCTGAAGATCTTGCTGTAAATTACTATATGAATAGTGAAAAATACTCATTCTTCCCGGACAGCATTCGGGACCTCCCACAGCCACTGCTCAGTTGAGGGTTATATACAGCTTCTGAAGACCTTTGCAAACTTTCTGGTTGAAATTAAAAGCAAAACTACACGTATCATTTCAAACAAGAAACTTTTTTTTTTTTTTCCCACTGAGAATACGCATGTGATTTTGGCTTTGTCATAAATCAGTCTGTAAAATTTCTAGCCAGACTTTTGTTAAAAAGCGAAAAGAATGCTTCCTGCTGCGGCCACCTTCTGCCAGAAACGCAGTGCCTGGCAAAGCCCTGTTTTACCAGGAACGACTCGTGACCCCGTGGGTCGCTCTGAATTGCACTGTCCTGGACATACAGTGTCAATGAGACTGTATGTGGGATGCACGTGAGTCTCAGCGTCCACCCTGTAACAAGGGACACTTTCTTTCTTTATTTTTCCACCTTTTTTCCTTGTTTCTGCCAGCCTGAGGCACAGCGGAGCATGGGGCCCACGCCTCTTTGTCCATCGGTCCCGTAAAGTGCCATTACCAGGTTTTTCATACTTGCGATCGCACCCCCACCACTGCACCGTTTGTATCTCTTCACATCTTGATTATTTAGATGCAAATCCGCAGCACGTAACAAATTCCCCCTCTCTCAAAATGCAATCGATTTTAAAAGCATGTGAGGAAAAACCTGAGCGCTCGGAGTCTCTGCAAGCGCCCATGACATGAAAGACTTTAAGTGACTGTAAGCTATTTTCCTTGCTGTCAAGCTGCCAGATGATTTTCCTGCCATTAGCACATGTCTATACAGGACAAACTAATGCCTGCCTTTTTGGACATATGTGAGGAAATAAATGTAATTACAAGCAAGATGTAATCACAATTGCTTTACTATTAAAGCTGCTGTACGCTCTCACGGTTTAGTTAACAATACACGCCGAAGAGTGGAATCGCTTGATGTTCTCAGAAGAGGGGAAAAGAGGGGGAAAAAAGATAAATATGGCCTCTTTCATTTGTATCTGTGAAAACACAACATTTAAATGCAGAATTTGACTTTCCAAATATCACACCAAAAACCTTTTAACAAAAACAGCAGGGAGAGAAAGCTCTTTAAACCATGATATTCCATGAAGGATTATGAAAATAGAGGTCATTGCAAGAAAGAGAATTGCAAATACAACTTGAAAAGCTTCTCACATTTGTAAATACATCGAGGAGAATTTATTCCTCTCTGGTTTTGCTACCAAAGGATATTTACAGGTTCCCAGGGAAAAAGGAAGAAAAAAAAATGACATCAAATTTGATATACTCTGTGTGGTGCAACATGCTGATGTGTAGTAGTAACACTCAACCGAGCTTCAAAGGAAATGAGTTTTCTAGGCTGGAGTTACACATTACGGGCCTGATCCTGACAACACACCGAGCATTTCCTGAGAGCTTTCGCGTGCCCTCAGCTCTCGCTGAATTCAGAGACAGCTTTTGATTTCTTTTGGTGCTGGATTATGATCAGAAGTAATGAGACAAAAAACGGAGCGTGCTTCAAAGCAAGAGCTGAAGCTCGTCTTTTTACAGAGCCTATCGCACTGGGGCCCCCATCCTTCGTTAGGGCTCCGGAGTGATAAAATAATAACAATTGTGATCCTAATAACGAAGTGAATCTTGGTTTGTCTGTTCAGACAGTTGCCGCCTCTGCACAACGACATATCTTACATACCCAGCACGAGAAGGAAATGCATTTGGGCTACGTGCATGGGTGCTTTGGCATACCACCGACACAGAAACCGCCGAATATGTTCCCAAGCCTTTGACTGACAGCCATTATTAGCAGGTTTCAGTGTCCTGCATGCGCGAGGTCTGATTTTAGCACACCCCGAGTACTGACGTTAAAATTATACTTCTTGCATGCATCAGCTATCTTATTTCCAAGCACTGAAGCCACTGCCATGTGCAGACGACGTGCAGGCAGCCCCTTCAGGCTGGAGCCACTGGAGGTGCTAATTTGTGACAGACACAGCGAGCGGGTCCCCTTTCCCCTTCTCCATCCATTGCTGATGAATGGCTCCCGCGAAGCTCAGAAGCTCAGTTCAGGTGGTACATGCACTCTCAGATGACCAAGGCATAAAACCAGATTATCTTCAGACATTTCGACACTTGCTCCGTGAAAATAAACTGGAATAAAGTGTTGTACACCAGAACCAGTCTTCCCTGCCCAAATTTTTGGTGAATCCAAATACTGGAGAAGATCTCTCTGAAGTGGTACAGGCGATAGCTGTCCACACTGAAAAACCAGACCAAACCCTGCTCATCTCTGCTAAAGGCCACTGCTAAAGTTGATCAGTTTGGATCTGCCTTTGCCACTCAGACTGTGCAGTTTTGCTTGAACTTTGCAGTTACTTTACAGCTGCAAGGTGAAACTCCGACGACTGAAATCAACGGCAAAGCTCTCGTTAGTTTCAGCAGAAACAGGATTTCACCTTATGATTTCCTTCTGTACGAAAAAAATCAAGTAGAGACGGAGCTCAACCACTCGCTGCCCAGACATCTGATACCAATAGTACTTTTTTACTCTGTCCAAAACTATATTTAAATTGCATTTCTGGCAGGTTTTGAGATGTGTGATATAGATCTCCTGCTATCACATCAGATGTAGTTTCCCTCAGAACTGTTGAACCAGATGTAAAACGTGAGAGAAGTAAAAAGTAAAATAAAAACCCTGCTCAGAGTAAAGTGTTTTTGGCATGTGGCTATTATATATGGGGGTTTTAGATGTATATCTCCACTCCAGCCATTTAAGAAGGTACACAGTACCATAACTTTATTGGAGCTGATTAGTGCCAGCTACTTGTGATCAGTAGGAATTTAAAAACCAAGGGCTGCCAAACACTAACAATTTACAAACTGTATGCCAGCAATGTGCTGCAACCGAATATTCTGTAGTGCACTTAATTTCAAAGTAGAGCCATATTTAGAACACTGAGGGGGGAAAAAAAGAAGCTAATATATCACGTCAGCATTTGATTTTCAGCACTTAGAACTCTACATGTTCTGTTTCTTACTGACAAAGAGAACCGGAGGCACAGAGTGAAAGGAATTCTTGCGAGGATGTCAAGCATTTGCACAGACAACAGGTACCGCTGTAAAGTAATTCTCCCTTTTCAAGCATAAAATTGTCTCGTACAAATCTCAGTTGCAGATGCGTGTAGGTATAGATTTGAGTTACAAATGAAGAGTGGTGAACAAATGCTTTGGCAGCAAAGGTGAGTCAAAGCAGGGTGACACGGAGGGAGAAAGAGCCGCGCTCTCAGCCCATTAGCATCCTGATTGTATCCCACTCCCCACAGACGGAATGATCACTTGCATGACATTCAACACTACCTGAGGAGCAAAGGAATTTAACCAACCGCCTGTTCTGAAGAGAGCAGGGCAATGATTCTCCTGTCACTAGTTTTATCTCTTTGCGACCCCTTTTTAGCCCAAGGAAATCACTCCTGATTTATTGTGCCGAGAGGAGGATCAGTACGAGTCTATTTCATCCCAAGACCACAAGTCCTCCAAAAAGTGGGGCTTCCCGTCTCCCAGGGACTTGGAATTTGTCCCTCCCTGGTGATTATGTGTCTATTAACATCCCAAAGACACTATGCTGCATAGCGCCTTCAGTTAGCTACTACGACATGGACTGCTCTAAAAATGAATATAATTGTGTCCACTGACCAAACCAAGAGAAAAAGAAGGGAAAAAAAAAAAAAACAAAAAAGCTATAAAGCCAGTTCATCCAATCATCAGGAATCAAAAAAAGGCTTCTCAGGAAAAAATGCGATGAGACAAAAATTCCACCTGATCCCAGGGGAAAGGAGATGGCTTTGTTGTACGCAGCACCCTGACACCAGCTCAGAGATGCAGAGATGGGCACTACTGACAAACGGGCACAAAGAACTGAATCTGCTGTAAAGTAAAGAAGGCTCCTTCTATCATTCCGGTCCATGAAAGATACCCATGGGATCTATTTTTTTTTTTTTTTTTTTTTTACTATGAACAAAAGACTTTCAGAGCTTATCAAGCCAAAAAGCCTCACTGAATTGAACCGAGTTAGAAGTAGAGCTAAAAAAATATTCACCCATAATCCTTGTAGTTGGTCTCTATCTACAGCGCGTTTTCTGTCAGTACCTAAATCCCCTTAAGTAAACACAACATACTGAAAACTCCATGCTTAGCCAAGCTCCTTCATAGTATGAGCAACTTTTAAGGGTTCAAGGAAGCAAAAATGCAAATCAGGCCTTTGATAACCTGGCTCCCTGATGCAAGACACGGGGCATGCAAGAACCAGGCGAAGAGCCCCAGCGCGACCGGAGAGCAACGAATGGCATCATTCCCGTCCTTGCTGACTTCTGGCAAGTGCTGCTTGGACATTTTAATATCATTGTAATTTGTAATTGTTCAAATTGATGACATCCCAGTTAATGGTGCTACAAAAAATTCCATGAACTCCGAGGCTCGAGGCTCAAAGGCATGCCTGTAGGATGGAGCGCGGGGATTTGGGCAAGGGGAGTTAAAGTGGCCTCTGTGTTTGATACGGGCAGATTTAAATAAAGGTCCGAGGAATGCTCAGGGAATGATTAGGGCCAACAGTCGCGAATCTTTCACACTGTGACTGGCAGGGCAACTCCAACCCCTCTCCACTGTATATTGCACACAGCTAGGATGGGAATCCCCGAAAACCTGTTTGGAGCACCTCGCCCTAGCGCACCCCGCTGTGAGCAGTGTGCTGAAAACCAAGCCATATCTCTGATTATTCATAACCAGGAGTGTCGCGCATTCCTCGGAAAGCACACATCATCCTTTGTACTCCAGAAGAGTCGTGATACACCCTGGTTTACCTGAAGGGCCTCAGCAGAAGCTGTGGGGTTAGAAACATACTTGTGATGACGAATGAAGAGATTTCTCAACACGTATTTTAATTTGGGGTTCTGCACTGATTTACCGCATCCCACTCCTAAAAAACACAACCTTAGATACGGCAAATATTTGGAAATATATGGAAATCCAGATGTTCTCTCATATGCTACTGGAAAAGATCGCTATAGACTATGTTCCGTAGATGCCAGTTATGATCTTTCACATCCATTTTTAGAGAATTGCTGTAATTTAAAAAAAAAATAATAAATTGATTCTAATGGTAAGTGACATTTTAGTTCAGTCACAATTACAATCAACCAGACTCACTCTTTGCCTTAGTAGCAGGATATGAACCTTAAGTTCATACAGGGTTAAGTTTGTCACCCTCAGAGATTTCTTAATGACCCTTGTTATCTAAACCCCAATTCAGAACGGTGGCTGTGTATTAGGTTTTCAATGCACATCCTCAGATGTATTAGGACACGAAGTGAACCCGACAGGGAGAAGAATATTTCCTTTCTCCTCTGATATGCCCCAGGAGGGTTTTCTGCAGGTGACCTCCTCAGACCTTGGCTCTACATTAGAGTTATTGTCCTGAGAGAAGATTCAGTTAAAACACCCAATTCATTTCATATAGTGCTCTTGAGTTTATTCTTGGTGGCAGCTAACTTGTAAAATTTTATTATGGATTCTTCTTTGGTTTGCTTGATGGAAAACAATTATTCTATCATCAGGTCTAAATGATAGACCTTGGCGGACCACACAATTTTCTTTCCATTACTATTTTCAGATAAAATGTTAATTTCTGCTTAAAAAGAAGTTCAAAATATCCTTCCTAACATGATATTATTCTGATTCTGTGATTCTGTGATATTATCAACATGGTAATTTAGACCTCACGCTTCTAAATGGCTCTGTTCAAACAGGTCTGATAGACAAAAATAAGCCTTATGACTTCTGAATACAACCTGTTGGCTAAAATAATGAATAATAATAATAATGTTGTTGATGATGATGATGTAGCAGCATGCTGGTGTCTCTTACAGGAGCAGAGCTCACTGTAAGCAATACACAGATGCTCGGTAAGAGTTCATCGATGCCTGACCCTGCTTATACTATTATCAGACAGACAGACACAGTGCAGAAGAGTCCTACCCTACTAAGTGAAGCTGAAGCACAGAAAAATACGCAACTTCTGCAGAAATAAAGAAGCTGTCCCCACAGATGTGTCCCCACAGCCTCACACGGCCCCCAGCTCACAGCCCAGAAGCAGCAGGGACCTGTGGGAGCAGCATTTCCCTGCTTTAGCAGCTCTGCTTTCTGAGCAGGCTGATGCAGCCGCGCCGCTTCCAGAGCCAGCCCATCTCCCAGTAACCCAGGTATCTCTGCTCTTAATTACGGAGGGTAGGTGTACCCCACATCACTCAGAGGGTTTGAGAAGGGCTATGCTGCCACCTAGAACCAAGACTTCTAAATCCCAGCTGAGAAGAGCAGCTCTGTCTGTTCAGGTGTGGGGGTTCTTCGGCAGTGGAATTTTCTCACCAGTACCCTGGCGTTTCAATGATGGCAGAGCTAAGCCCGTACAATTTATTTACATGCAAGTTTGGAGATGACTGTAGAGTGCACCTGACCTTGAAATATATTGCTCTGCAAAGACTTTGGCAGGGAGCTATTCTTACACTACAATAAAATTTCTGATGCTGCGATCCCACCCCGGCTTCACGCCATCGCCCTCACGCCTGCGCTGGGGTGACAACTCACCAGCTGAGCAAGGAGCTACAGCCACCCTCGCTCTTCCCTGAACGCTGCGTGTTCTCCAAGATAAGAGAAGTAAAAGTGGATAATGAATGTATCTGAAACCTCTTAAAACTCCATCAGGATTAGAGAAAAGGAGCCAACCAGCTGCAAACTGCAGTAGATGCGGTCCCTCAGAACCAAAGCTGCTTTCAGGAATGGACAAGTTTGAGTTGGATGGGCCTATTTTCTGGAAAAAATAGATCATTTCGGGTGTTATGTGCCCTTTCTCTTTCATGCAGACACACGCATTAGAAGTCTGATACGTTCACAGCAACGAGAAGTTCCCACTGATTTCACTAGGCTTCAGGTAAGGATGGTCCGTGCTTACAGGAGGTTGAACCCAAAATATTTGTATCAAACCTTTTCTTTTAAATTCCTGGGCAACAGTCATTTAAACCGAGGTTCACCTCTCATCCCACAGTTCTGCTGTTTCCACCTTGCTGTTTCTAGTAGAATTTTCTCTTGCAAAACAATCTGCCATCTACTGAAAAATTCACAGATACTTATAGAGCCATTATTCACATATTTGTTATATATATCAAGTGAAAAAAACCAAGCCACTAAAAAAATATTATGCAGTTTCTTCAGTGCACTGTACAGTCAGATTGCTCTGATGAGACGGCAGATGCCTAAGAAATTAAAGCAAAGCTAGTGCTGTGGATTTGTATTTAGAATCTGGTTGAAAGCACAAGGAACATCTGAAGCAGCTTTGTGCAAAGCCCATTCACAGGGATGAATCCTGTTTTGTAGCAAATATCACGGTGGGGTTAAAGTCTGTTGAAAAAACCCAGGTCTCCTGGAGGAAAATGTATGGGACGTGATTTTATTTAAGGCTTAGAATGAAGTCCTAGGAAATAATTCAGTGGGGTTTTTTCATGCTTGCATATACGTGAACATCAATTTGGAGGCATGCAGAATTTTACGGTCCCATGGAAATTAACATGTTAATGAATATTAACATGATAATTGGTAATAAACCTAAATGTGTGTCATGCAGTCGAGTGAGCCAAGAATGAACCAAATGTATTGTACCAACTAACCCCCCACAGTTACAAGACAGAAATGAACAGCATTTTGTAATTATACACAGTGACATATTTTCTCATATCTACTGCCAAAAAAAATATCACTTTTTGGAATTAAAAGAGAGAGCAGCAAATAGAAACAGCTATGTCATCAGTAATTGCAAACATGTTTTCAACTCCAGCTTCTGATAACTATCCAAAGACATTCTTTTAATTGGTAAAATTGACAACTGTCCAAAAATAAAGAGTCCTTAAGGGCCATATTCACTCCTAACAAGTCAGATTAAGAAATGGGAGTGCCAGAGGAGTACCTAGAAAGTTTTGAAAGGAGATGGGAATTAGCAAATAAGCAGCGCAACCGAAAAGTAAATGGAGCTGCTTGTAAAGGGACTTTTCAGATATTACAAGATTCTATTAACTTTGCCCCATGGGGCCTGATCAAGTTGCCCAAGAGAGATGGACAACAGATTGGCTTACCGTATTTAAAATATAACCCCCCCTCACAGGAACACTAAGAGGATTGCTTAAGATAAGTCTTCTTAACACACGAGCTCTCTAGCATGTGATAAAACAAGCTGGTGAAATCCAAAACAACTTTTCAGCTGATACAGAGTAAGAGAACTTGGTTCCAGAGCTTTACAACTAAAAGATGCTTTTGCAGGGCATTTTTCTTGGACGCAGGTGAGATCTGAGTCCGAGACGGTGTCTCATGTTCCTCAGGGATAGTGGGAGAAGCTGAAGATCACATACACAAATCCTCATCCCACTCACAGGTAAAGTGGCTTACGTAAATACGGTCTATGAAACGATCGAAAGGCAGGCAGAGGGAGACTCTGCCAGATCTCCTCTGCAGCCAAAAAGATACTTCACCAGCCTGATCATGTTTGAACATTAACCTCACTTACAAGGATTATTGCTCGATAACATCACAGGCAAGCAGGAGAGCAAGGTCCCTACTCTGAAGTTTCTTATCTAAAGAAATTTTGCCTTCCAAGTATCATACTATACCCAGGTCAAACAATGAAGCCCGTAGAAGACCACAGATTTTGGTCCTCGTGGACAGGAATTAGGACACTGAATGCCTCTAATACTTTGAGTCTAGGGAATTCAGAATCCCAAAATATCTGCAGGTCATAGATGACACAGAAGTAATGAAAAAACCTTCAGTGGTAATAGCGCTAGAGCAAATTCCAGCTGGAATTGACCTAGGAGAATTCTCAGCAAGAGAAACGTCTCTTTATTCACCTGGCTGAACAAGCAGGTACTAAAAGCCTGTATGATCTACAAATCTCTGTCCACTCACTGCACAGATATATTCCAGATATCCCATATCAATATTTTGCCATTTGCTACTGATGGTTGTGGGAGAAGTAAGTTGCAAGGGACTTTACATGTCCCGACCTTTAGGTTCAAAGACATCTTCACATTCTTGCTCCCTTGAAATCAGCATTTCTCCCCACGAGGAGTTGCCTCGAGTCTCCTTGTAGTGTTTAAGCTACTAAAAATACTGCATTCAAAGAGTGATTAATAAAGCTTGTTGGGGCCCAAGAGTTGCCACGGAGATCGCTTTGTGTACATCTTAAAGTATGTGTAAATATGTATTTGGACAGTTGTTAAAAACATGTATAATTTTTCCCAAACACCACAGCTCTTTCCAAACAGCATAGTTTGATGGCATAATGCACATTTAAAGATTTTTTAATAGTCTGTTTTATTTATAGTTATTTACTCAGTAGAGTACATCAAGCCTTCAAAACCTTTGTGGGCTATGTGTGAACTAAGTAGGCATTCACCCAGTTTTTTAAAAACATGTGTCATTTAGGCAGTGGATCGATCTGTAGAAGTCATTACAACCAGACACTGCACTCAGAAAAAATAAGACTTGAACGTTACCTGGGGAGAGTGACTGTGATACTTCTACATCAACAGGGGACAACTCTGCTCTCAGGATGCCAGTGTAAATCCAAAGCGTGTCCATTAAACCAATGCTCTTAATGCTGTTTTTCCTTCTTGGTAAGTAGCAGCACAATTCAACTCTTTCTGAAACACACGGAAAGATACAGAGGAGGCAGAGCGCACTGTCAGTAAGATTTCCAATAATTCAGTTCAAAATACAGTATGAACAAACATTTAGTAAAGGCTCTCAGAAAATCCTATTCCTCTCTATTTTAGCTGGCCTCTTTCATGTAAAACTTGAACTGAAATCTCCTTTCGTAAGTTTTACAACATGCTAAATTCAAACACAGTAACACATGTTGGTAAAGAAAGACTCCAACGAGTAGCACACCACAAGTTCTTCAAGCATAAATTATTTGGGACATGCTTTCCATTGAGTAGATCAGTCCCAGAAATCTGGTTTCTATTTCAGTACTGTCACTACTCTGTTGGTAGCATCCTGGTCATCTCTTAACACACCTCAGTTTTCTCTCCCTGCAAAGTCTTTTGCAATTCGTTTTGAGTTATAATGGTGCAGAGGCACAATAAATGGTTATAATTGATTTTGGTGTTGTTACTGTTGTCAAGCGAAGTTTCTTTAAATGCTCAAACTACATTTCTGTCTTGTGCAGAAACTACAGTAGTATCCCAGATACTATTGCATCACCAACAAAACTGGAAAATATTCAGAGCACTTAAGAGATTTGCAGAGACTCAGACCTAAGAGCGTAAAGTGCATCAAACGATCTACCACAGGTCTATCTATATATCACAGATATCAAATTCAACTTTGAATGTGAGAAGGGAAAAAATGAGAGATATGAAATTCATATACTGTAATTAAATGGAAAACACATGCAAACTGTAGCAGAAAAATAATAGAAACATGAATCGCGTATATTGCATCTGTCTGTTATTATGGTAGGAGTGGCAATGATTAGTAGAAATAGGGTTGCAAAACGATTTCTTATATAATATCACTTCCTGTGCCCACGGGGTAACTGTAATAAAGACAACTCGCCCTCAGGCGAGGGCAAAGGCAGAGAGCACAGCCCCTTCTGCTGGGAAAGAGCAGCACCCAGTCGCGCAGAAGCCTTGCCAGCCGAAGGAGGTGCTGACGTCTCCTCCTTTGAAGGTACCAGCAACCAGTCGTGGAGCCGGCGCACTCACTGGAGAGAGAGACACCACTGCCAGGGACCTACAGCCGAGATTATCCCAGTTAAGAATCTGCTTCACAGTCATCCCGCACAAGGGAGGAACGCTAAGAACGCTCTAAAAGCCTTAAAATGTTGATTTTTATGGACAGTGCTATGCAAATTCAGTGATGCATAAATATGAATTTTTACATATACACTTAGACTGGGAACTTGCCATTACGCACACATATGAATGGCCCTGCTGAGTGCAGCGAGAATATTCCCATGCTCAGCATTATTCATGAACGTTGTGCCATGCCTTTTTGTGTATCAAATGTAAAACAGCTCAGTTAACACACAGACATGGGTGTCTCTCGGGGTCCTTGTACACACATGACTTCAACAGGTAGCAGTCAGCCATTAACATATAATGGTGATGGGCTGTGCTTTTGCTTTAGGAGTTTAACCCCGAGGTCTTCCAGAAGCAGAACTTACCGCATTGCCTAAGCCCACAAGATAAACCAGTGGCAAGCTGGAGCTGGCAATCTGGGTGGAGGATCTCCCCCCTCCACCCAAGGCTGAGTCACTGCAGCTCCCTGCAGCCGAAATGTGAAGGGGCAAGATCTTTGTTGGTGGTTGATGCAAGCAATCAGTTCAGCTGCCTTTCGGAAGTGCTGAAATAGGGGACCTTTGTGGGGACACCTGAAGTTTGCAGCACTGAAGTTCCACATTGGGTCTTCTGTCCACCAGAAGGTAGGGTGGGCTGTAGTAGATTTGACTGACACCCTCTGTGCAGCTGCACCAACTCCAAATAGCGTGAGGGAGAGGAAGCTAAACTGGCTAAAAACATCTCTGCTTCCTCCTGATTCCAAGAGCTGCATCACTCGGGTACGTCACCGCAATGCCCAGCTATTGCAGACGTGTCTAGTCTTACAGATACGCTGCTACGAGCCCTGCTGCATTAACTTAACTAACATACATTAACTAACTAACATAACCCTCCCGGATTCTTTATGCGCTGTGCTGGGTTTGGAAAAGGTGCAGGGAAGAGGGTATTTTTCTGCAAACAGAATTTTTCATAAGAGGCATAGTCACCTTTTGCTATTACAAATACAAGAGCAATAACAATATACACAGGCCTGAGCACTAATGGAGATTCTGGCAGATATTTTTTCCCTGTCATAAGCACACTGGGCCTAAGGCAAGGTTTTCCTCTATTTAATAAAGAAAATGGAAAGGTAGGGAGAAAAAGAAAATAAAAAAATAAACCCTGCATTGCCTCTCAAATTACACAAGCTGCTAAATATTTAGGGCATTCTTTCCCACAAACACTTCAAATGGACGAGAAAGAGGTTTGTCTTCTTGACAGTCCACATCCTCTCGTGGGCCAGACTCATTCCTCTGGAAGCTCACTGAAGTCAAGGATACAGCAGCAGGGATGACAGATGAAGCTCACGCTCCACATTTTAGTGGTACCTATCTGCCGTTCGTACCAATCAGCTCAAGATTAAGATGCAAGTGAAGGCGCTAAAGGTTCGGGTTGAGGAGACAGTTAAAACAGCAGAAACTGTCTCAAATCTGTGGCAAAAGGGGGTGTGTGTTTAATTCCACGCTCAGTGTCTCAGCTAGAAGGGAACGGCTCGAACGATGTAACAGTAACTAACATTGTTTTTCAATATCTGCTTAGAGTGACTTGTATTCTTGCTGTTTGTTTGTTTTTTCCCCCAGTTGTAGTGAACTGCCATCAGGTACTCTCGTTGCATGGCTGGTTATCTTCATTGTACAGAACCAAGTGACAAGTGCTTACAGTTGAGGAGTAATGGGCCACCCTGCAAACAGCTCCTCCCCCTTTGCAAATCGTCAGTCCAAAACACTTCTAACTTCCTTCAAAACACCAAGAAAACTTCTCCGGCCTTTCAAACCGGAAATAGCAAATCTGATTTTAATAACGGGCCTCAGCCAATCTGAGTTTATTAGCAACTGAACTAGAAGTTCACCCCAAGTCCCAATGAAAATCAGTGAATAGTCATTAGATCAAGTAACAATGAAAGCAAAGAAGAGAAGAAGCCATAGCTGTAACCATCCATCCAAAATTAACTGATCAGCTATCAAGCAACTGCTATGTTAAAAGCTTTTTCATGTTAGGCCACTTGTTCATCATAATAATTAAAATACAACGCTTTAATAAAAGAGTTTCATTTATATTTCGATAGTCAAGCTGGCACTTAACTGGATTTGGGGCTGTTCTCAATTAAGAACTGTTTATGATCTCCAAAATCCCTTCTTGCATGTTTCTGAGATTCTGCACCAGAAAGAGGAGGGGAAAACTGGCAAATCATAATAGAGATGTGAGAACTGTGCTGGGGAAAAAAAAGCAAAAACCCCCTGGAATCTGGATTCTGAATTCAATCAAAGCCAAGCTGCACTGAAATGTGAAAGTTTGGCCAACTTCCTAAACTCTGGTATCATGATTTTCATTTACAGTACTTAGTTTGCAGCACGTATTGATTTCACGTTGGGTTAAACACTATTTTTAAGACAAATTTTCGATTTGCAAGTTTTTCACCTGCCAATTCCCAGTCCTGCCTACCACACCGAACATCCCCCATCCTGACCCGGCGTGAGCTGGATCCCCAAATCACACAGCCGCCCTTTGAACACCCCAGCTCTGCTGACAGCGCTTTCACAGGCGTGTTAGCACAGGGAGGATGAGGACACTCCGGCTCACGCTGGCCTCCCATCACCCAGTCTGTCTCCGCAGCTGGAGGCCGCCTCGCTGTCTGAGACGGTGGCTGGAGCTCAGCGGCACACACCCTCCGGTATCACCCTCCTCCGGCTGCTCCGCAACCGGGGAAAGGTGAGGACATGACAAAGAAGCAGCAACTCTTCTTCCTCACTTCAAAAGACAATACCATGCCACTAATAATCCTTCACACTTAAGTAACAGCCAGCTTTATAAACAGTAATTAAAGATGCCTTCTGGTGTACCTGCAAAGGAAACATTAGTTTTGTTCTCCACAAGGACCACATTTTCTTTAGTGACTTTTGATTAAAGGAGCCAACCTTGAGCACAAAAGGCTTAATTTTCAGGGGGACGAGCAGCTACAGGTCATATTGTATAACCTTCCAACAGTGTCTCCTACCATCAGCTAAAAGTTAAAATCTGATGTTTTCAGCAGAAAGCCTCACAATCCTTCATTTTAGAAACTTTCTGCATACTGCTAATGGGTAATTTTGAAAGAGGGACAGGATTCATACAGCAAAGCATTGTGAAATCTGTTAATCATTTTTACATATATATATGAAAAAAAAAATACTTGCTTAATCCCTTGACATCTCCTTGAGTAAACCTGCCAGGGATGAATTAAACCAGCATTCTGAGATTTACTATGTCTCACTTATTCAACTTGACACACGGGCTGTTCACCTGCTTGTGCTTCTCTCTTTATTTTTCATCTTCGAACTGGCCAAGGCTTTTACCACTCACCGTTTCCCTTCTCCAAAAATCAAGCCTTCTCCGAGCGCTAGTTGGAAGTGAAAACTGGTGACAGTTACGGCCCTGCCTACTCAGAAAACCCAGTGCAACCTGGGTGAGCCCAGAGACGCCAAGTCACTGCTCTGTCTAATTACAAACCCGAGGCAGATTAACCTTTGATGACTAAATTAATCTTCTAAATAAAATGAATATGCATCAGCCTGCAAATTAGGATTAAATGCTTAGCAGAATCTTTATGTGATCAAGCAGGTTTTGTGGTGCAGATGTTAACCATTAACATGAAGCAATAAAATCATTCTTTTTTCTTATAATAACACCTAACAATTCTAAAGCCACCTTTCATCTGAGAATCTCAAAGGGTTTCATAAACATAATTAATTAACCCTCTCAGCATCCAAGACAAGAGCGTAATAACATCCCCATCCAACAGCTGAAGAAACCGAGGCATAGCAACATCCTAGACCGCGTGCCTCGGACTCCGCATAGTGTGGATGCCCTGTGCTTTGAAGACGAAGAAAAGGCCAGGTTTGCGTTGGCTTCACCCCTTGTCTCACGAAGCACTTCTGCCAGGACTGGCAGGGTGCCTTCTCCCTAAGGCTGAACTACTGCCATGCACACATGTCCCCGTCCCAAAACTGCTCCTGGTGGCTCTATACAGCCCTTTAGGTCAGGCATCGCCTCCGCCGGCCGTGGAAACACAACGCGCGTGGGCAATGCTTTGCTCACCCCGGGCTACCCGCTGGTGGAGCAGGCACATTCGACTGCACCAGGACATCTTGTTACTATAAAAATGGAACTTGTCTCACTACTGACCAATTTCAAACAAACATTACATTTTCTAATCTACTACTAAATTCTGAAATAAATCACTCCGGGGTGAGGGGGAATCTTTTCTGGAGAAAAAACTGTTTCTTCTTGCTTTTTCCCTTGGGCATTGGGAACTACTAGTCCCTTAAAGTATCCATTCCTCGCACATACCAGCTACAACAACTTAGTCACAAGGGGACCCCGATGATGGCAATCCCACTGCTTTTTGACTGCTGGTGGAACAGTTGCCCCTCCATCTACGTGAAGTAAAATGCTCGCATGGAAGCCTACCACTGCCATCCGGATCCTGGCACTGATACTGGAAGAGACGTGGCCATGGTTCTTCCAGGCTCTCCCAGGAGACCAAATCGTTTCAGGGAATCAAGGAAACCGTCTGCTGAGGTCCACTTTCTCTGCTCCTTCTTCCAAGGGGATATTCGTTTCCACGTGGTTTACAATGAGGAATTCATCATGACTTTTCATTCATTTCATTAATTACCCCGATTTTAATTTCATTGGTTGAAAACATTATGCACTTGGTTATTATCAAACTGTAAAATTAAGTTTTAATTTGATCTATCTGAATCAAAAATAATGTAGGAGTATTAGTGAGCTATAGACAGGCATGTGAGAATTCATATTCACGGTAATTCAATTTGCTGACATGTTTTGTTGTCCAATCATAGCAGCTTTTCCTCATATGTAAGTTTTTCTTTCCACGTAAACTGAATCGATGGTGTAAAATGTCCATTACTGCAAATGTAATTTTATTTGCTTAAAAGGGAACTGGATGAGTTCTTAAGGTCAGTTTAAATTTCTTGGCTTCCAAAAGGAAGCTTAAACTAGAAATTTACAGTTATTTTAGAATATTCACATCACATATATAATTTTGACATATAAGTGACTTCCACAGTACTGGAAGTTTGACATTTAAAAGCATTTGTTGTTTTCATACAATGACTGCTAAAGTCCATGGAAAAATTCCAAGGACTTTAATAAGCTTTGGACTGGGCACATTATTCCTATGAATGTAATTCTTGATACCTCTCATAACATCCTAGGCCATGTGAGAAACTTAGGAAAAGCAATCAACATTCCTCCATCGACTTTTGTATTTACAATTTAAATTTACCATTTAAGACTTTAATTCTCCATAAAACTGCTAAAATATACATAACTTCGGTGTTATTTAAATGTTTTATGATCCTCCTGAAATGATCAGCTAATTAAAACCACTTACCTAATTTAGTACCTTAAATTTACCTTCCTTTATTTGGAAGGAATTGGATTTAATGTGCAGGTTTTGTTCCTTTTTCTCTCTCAGAAAATCTTAATTTGGAAGGAAAATCATGATTATATGGTAGGGAGGAGGATGTCTTTTAGGCTGCAAACTTTAACTAGTGGTAATCATTAGCTACCATGTATGACATGGCGTATATAATTAAGAAATAAATTTATTACAGAAACTTGGAATTATCAATTAAAAAGTAGTCAGTGCAGTCCCACAAGGTCCGATATGATTACCTGTGTTATCTGGGCTGTCACTTCCAATCCTGGTTTGAATCTCAAAGACCTCTGAGGGGTGCTCCGTGTGTCAAGTTGAATAAGTGAGACAGCCTTAGTGGAAAAATGCAATGATACAAGCGGGTGCAAACACAACTCTTCCAGAGGAGAATAAAGATGTCAGCTTCAACTTGAATATTATTGGCAAACTGTTCTTCCTTCCTGCTGTACTTCTGAATGGACTGACAGGACCATTCAATTTGTGGCTGTACCACAGTCAGTTTGATGGGTAAGGGGGGGCAGAACCTCAGAGGCATTAAAGGACGCTCCAGCCTCTTACATTTTTTACTTACTTATTACCTTTGCAGACTTTGATTTTTCCTCCTTCAGAGATTCCTCAAGTTTAAGGCCCGTTAAGTTATCTAGTCCCACCTTGTATATATGCCAGGCCATTAAGCCACATTCACTGACCCACCCTTTACGAACCCTTCTCCTTTTCTCTAAGCTACCTGTCATAACACTGATCTACACATATGTATCAATGATGGGGCAGTAAATTAGTGTAAAAAAATAAATAGCTCCTCCCACCAGCCGTTCTCTCCAAAATCCCAATTCCAGCAACATGATGCTGTTGCTCACTCGGAAACGGAATGAAAAATTTGGCATCCTCTGCTGCATCAGATTTTGTTTTCTTGTGCCGAGCGTCTCACATCTCTATTGCTCTGGGCTCCAGCTTGGACTAGAAAAAAAATGAACAGAAAATACCATCTCATCATATTTTCGACCTGATTGGGGTAGATGGATCTTAAATACTTTATATTCAGCTACGGAGGCCGGGTACACCTCTTTATGAATTCAGATACAAACCAAATGACGTTAAAATCCAAGTTGTTCATCCACAAGCTCAAAATAAAATCCTATTTTTTTCTAGTGCTACGTAACTTCTGCAAACCGGTACACATCAAGAAACCTAACATACTCTTCACAACTCCAGTACCCGCCTGCGCACTAAAAATTCTGACATTTACCAGAAACAGGGAAAAAGAAAATAACAGTCCCAAACTCATGATACCATTATTTAGGACACAAGTTGAAGACTGTCTCTTGGCTCTGAAATGAAGACTACTGTAGGCGCAAGAACACTGGCAGACAGTGATGGTCTCCTCTTTTAAAGCCATGCTGACAGCACCAGCCACTGTTCAATTTGGTATGAGGGAGCGTCAGTAAGAGTGAAATACGGTTTACCTCACCGCATCATGCAAAACATAGCATCTGTGATTCCCTGGATTCGCCCCACGAGCGTTCCAAAACGTGCACAACAAAACCACATGAAACTCAGATGATTTCAGATCACGTTACAAAGTCAAAACACAGAACAGATTCACAGAAAGATTTGCTAAGGTTCACCAACCTGTTGACTGAACCTGGGCCCCGTTCCAAGCAAATCTGGATTGATTAATGTTTTCTTTAAATCAATATCACCTGACGTTCTTTGCTACTGATACGGATCTCAGCGTTTTCTTTTCTCTTTGGAATTTCGGATGGCTTTAAGTATGGAGCTGAAAACAGTACATGGAATGCACATCCATCTATGTACTGAGGCGCATGTAGCACCGTTCTTCCTGCAACGCAATGAAATATTGCAAAACCAGCATCCCACCGACCTCGGCAGTATTTTGCACTATTATTAGCTTTTTGGTGAGGGCTAAAGGTAGGGCTTTTTTCAAATTCTTCACGCATTTAAGTATATAGCAGTAAAGGAGCTCCTTCTCCCTTTCAAACACGGGACCAAAGCGAGATATACTCGGCTACACAAGGAACTGAACCTCTCTCTAATGGACCCCCTGAAATCAATGGAACTACTTATGGACTCATACACCATAACCTATTGTGAGTAAGAGCTACTGTAAACGAGCTTTGGAAACTATATTCCAGTTACAGTCGCACTTGGTGGTTTGTAATATTCCAGCACTTGCTAAATATAAATAAATGAAATAAAGTGGGAGATAGTGATACTCTGACTTCTGTTAGCACCGACTGTACGTTTGTTCCAAGTGTCTGAGCAATCAGAACACTACATAAATACCTTGCCATGCCTGTGGGATCCCATGCTAAGTTATAATCCATCACTGAAGCAGGCAGCCGCTCTTGAAGACATGCTAAAGCATTTCTGAGGTTGAATGTAATTCATTGCTACACCCTCTGGTTGCATGTTTATTTCCTCTAGCAGGAAGACGCGGCTACACGCAGAGCAAGTTGTATGCTGGAAATTTCACTTAAAATTTGCACCATATTAAACAATTATTGACCAAAGGCTCTGGAATTTATCAGCTGATTTATCTTCTCCTTTCTATAAGAATTCTTTGTCAATAACTTTTACATTCAGGAACTCTACCTTGACACATAGCTTATCTGTATTTATATCTTTATTTGAAAACTGCACGAGTTTTCAGGATGGAGACAGGTAAAACCAGCCAGATAAACAAGAAGAATCTGTCCCTCCATGTCCTCAGTACACACACATAAGAACACGCATTATGGGTGTATGAAAAAAACCCTGCTTATCGCATGGCTCTTGTATTTATTGTCTTCATTTCTGACTCCTGGTTTCAGACAAACAAAAAACCGAGGAAAATGTTAAAGAACTGCCAAAGATTCTGTTGGAATAGAAAAGGAACAGGAATATTGTAAGACAGCCTGTTCCCTCAATTTCTTCTGGCCAGTTTGTAGTCCCAGCAGATTTGCACACACTTTGAACCCGCAGAGAGGCCTGGCAGGGCTGACACGAGCTCAACTCCTCTCGCCTTGTGAAATTCAACCGCTGCGACTTCATAGGCGGCTTTGGCAAAACACAGAGATCAACCCAAAAGAAAAAGAGATTTAAGACTGACTGTACTCTTAAGAAGAATTTTTGTCAGCAACTGAAAACGCCCCCAGTGTTTCATCAGGGAACTTTCTAGCAGCTTAATTTTTCCCTTATTTGTTTGTATTGCACTGGAGCCCATCCCCAGTGTCCTGAGCTCCTGCTTTTCCCTTTTACTACCGATTTAGACGTCAGTGTCCACTAATGATCTAAAAAAAGGAATCTTTAATGTTCAGGCTGTAAATATGCCAGAGTCCCAAGAGCCTAACATATGTCAAAGGCACGAAACGATGCCCATGAAAGGGAACTCCGCATCTGTGTTTGCTTAGCGAAGAACTGCAGGACTGACCTGTGGACTGATGTGGCTGTTTAATATGGTCTCCGCAAACCGTTCAATAACATCAGAACTGCTGTTTAATCCTCTTACCAGTACCATTGACATTATTTCATGTTCTACTAATTCCAGCCCATCTGCAGAAGAAATACTTGCCTCTCTGGCAAGCCGATAGAGAGGGCCAAATTTTTTAAAAGGCTGCAGCTATAAAGTTCCATGTATAATTTCAAAACAAGATTTTTTTTCCATCAGAACGCCTTTACAAAATCTTATAGTCTGAGTCTCATCTCACTTTTACTTTTGCAAGTCAGGAGTAAAGGGAACGCAAGGTGAGGATCAGAGCCCAAAGCTCCATGAAATTGAATTTTCTGAAACAAATATGCAAATATATTTTGACACTGTAGCTCCAAAGGTGTTCAGTGTAAAAACCTCAATTATTTGGCTACTGGAAGAACAAAAAATATATTTAAAATGGAAAAAAAAAAGCGGTTGGTATTTGAGAAGCTTCAGAGGTATCTATATTTCTACTTTGCAACTTCTTGACCAGTTTTTGCAATGTTCTCCCCTTATATTTGTATTTCCTATGGAGAGTTTGTGGCAATCATAAATGGGCACGACCAGGTTTTTCACGTGGTGATTATCAATTCATTGTTCAACATTACAAAACACACTTAAAATTACTGAAAAAGAAAGAAGAAAATTATTTGTTAATAAAACCAGTCTTATCTTCATGATTTCCCCATGCATTTCCAGAGAGTCACAAAGAGTGCTAGACCTTGAAGGGGAAGGATTCAAGGGAGTGAAAACTTTCTGGCTTTGGAATGAACTAACGTTTTTGATGCTGTACAATCATTCTTACCTCTCTTTGCAGCCTTTGGGGACTCACAATCCATCCAGGAGAATCAATTATTGAAGGCAACAGTAAGAGCCTTGTGCTACCATTCGTGTCACGTCACTGTCTTCTGTCGGAGAACACAAGTGGGTCTGAAACCAAAGCAGACACGTAGTGTGAATGAACTGCAAAAAACCAGAATATTTCAAAATCTGGAAGACTAGTTAACACCAATGTCCTGCTCAGAGTATTACACACCACAGAAACTGGTTGAGGAAAGAATGTTTCTATATACAATACACTCAGGCTCCCACTATCACTTAATCCCTCTTCCAACTATGCCAAATTCCAGCTGCAGTCCGTACTCGCCTCCAAAGAACCAGAGCTAATAGCAAAGTAACAGTTGTATCTATTGGCTCCTTCGCCAGCATTTCACAACAGATATCATATGATTAGGTGTTAAGTGGGACTATTTGCACTTTTGCTTATGGCACATATAATTATGTAATTCTGTATAATGCCAAAATGACTGCTTAAGTAGCAGCTGCACAAAACAGAGATACTGGTTGGACAGCACAGAAAATACAATCTTAAATAAAACCAGCACAGTAAAAAATACACACATACATATATATGTATTTATATACCTTCAGGGCTATCTAACGTGGAATGATTTTACAAAAAGATCGCAGCAATGGTTCTTAAGCAGGACTCTGCCTCTCTTCTTGCCTATGAAAGTTTTGCCAGTGCCAGTCCCAGAGTCCTTACAATACAAAACGTGGTTTCACAGATCCTTAAAATGTCGTGGATGAAACTCTTGGAGTTCATGATCTCATCCATCAGCTGTTGCTGGTGTTTGTCACGGAGCAGGCTGGCACTAGATGGCTCCGGCAGTGTTTTAGGTGAGGTGGTGTAGCACATGTTTGTGCACTGAGTTTGCCAATGCTTTAAAGCTCTGTCTGCAAAGAACCTTACAAGCAGCACAATGGATGCAGACAAACCATATACAGACACCCTCTGTAGAGTTCCTCCTGGGGAATTAAATGAGTAACTGTCCCTGCTGTAAAAAATATGGAGGAAGGTACTTTTAACTTACTTTTATTATTTTTCAGAGATGTCTCCTAAGTTCATGGCACAGTAACAGAGCTTCCATGAGCTCTGATTAAAGTAATCCCAAAGCATCAAGGTTGGTTAGAAACGCTGTTATATTTTAAAATACATCCTTCTAACCATATGGGTAAGGTGGTGGCAGTGGTAGGAATGCACCACAGAGGTGCTCTATGGAGGTCAAAAGGAGATCACCATTTGTTTAATTTAAATAAATCGATTTGTTAAACAAGGAGCTGCTGAGATTATACAGTTAGAGGGTGGAGAGCAAAGAAAGATAATTATTTTTGTTTGCATAAATCATTTTCTTATTACTTGGGGATCAGAGTGGTATCGTTTGGGTTCGAGAAAAGAGGGCAAAAGAAGATAAGTATATCAATTTGCTGATCAGGGTTACATGGGATTTTGCTGCTGGGGCCGGAGAAAGGAAAGAAGATCATTATTTTTATTTAAATAAATCAATTTGTTGTGATCAGGGATCACACGGGGTTGTGCCGTTTGCAAGGAAGGCATAGGAAATTCTCCTTTATGGATAGTTAGTTGTAGAACAAATGTTCGGGCACTACTCTATCAAATGGAAAAAGGACAAAAAACTTCAAGACCACGGAGCTGGATTTCTGTTTCTGTTTTTTTGAAAGACCCTGTCTTTGGCACGTTGTATTGGTCTTCAGTTTGAGTTGAAACAATAGCCGTTACACTTTTAACACTCTGAATCAGGATTATATACATGCATCTGTGTGTATGCGTATATAAACCATGTATATAGATAATGAGATTGAGAGATAGCCAAATAGCAGCTAACAGGGCCTGATCCTGCCAAAGCCCGTGTACTTTGAGGCAGTGCCTGCTGCAACTACTGGAAAAACTCCGATCGCCTTCCCAGGATGTAGGATCAGTCCTCCAGTGGGGAATATTCATTTAAATCAATGGCCATTCTGTGCACATACACTTCAAGGGCCTGATATTTGTTGCTTCTTTTCTGAGGCAATTAATGAAGCTCTGTGTGTAATTTTAAAGGCCCTTCATGAACTAACTGGAAATCTACAGCACTGAACATCAGTGGACTCATATCCAAAACTAATAGCTTCAGTATCACTGCCAAAAATTGACTAAGCTCTCTTTGTGCCTGCAAATGGGGTTCTGTAGGCAGTATCCTTCTATCTGCCTTCAAGGGATAATCTCCTCTTACAAATAAAACAATTGTTTCATTTGCTTATTGCAATGGTTGAATGAGGCTGCAGAAAATGCATCTCGCTGGTTTTGAATGTTCCCAAGTCAATCGAGTGAGGATTTGGGGAGTGGGGTTGCTTTCAATTAACATGTGTTGCTATTTGCAAAACTAGTTTTAAAAAACGTATTTTCACAGGTTTGGATGTGACTCATGCAAAGTAATAAGCAAACCATTCCTCTCGCTATACCCAATTAAAAAAATGGCTTAAATGTAGTGTACAAGTATAAATCTGTATCTGCAGGATCAAGGTGTCCGATACGTTACCTTGGAGTAAAAAGAAGGAATAGTCTAGTTAGCTCTTTAACAAACGAAACAATGTTTAAGTAATTACAGAAAATAGTGGGCCCCAACCATGCCTTGGAGGCTTTCAGAGCCAATGGCGTAGTCCAGGGGCTGAATTTGCGTTTGTAACAAGAATGATAAATCTAACTAAACATCTTTATTTTTACAGTACCTTAAAGAAGCATTTTTATTTAGTGCAGTCATATATCTCCACATTATTTTGAAGTATGCTTCTTTATTGCTTTTACATCTTCAGAATTGCCTGAGGAAAGCATCCTTTTCTCCCTGTGTTTCATTGTTGTTACCCTTGTAGAGTATAACATGCACAAACTTGATTATGATTAATTGAGGGCTCTGGCAAATTATGTTTTTATTCCTTTCCATCTAAGTCTTCCATCTGCTCAAGGGGAAAAAAAAAAAAAGGAAATTTTACATTTATAAGGACACTCAGGGCTTTCTGGGTAAATCATCAGAACAACTTGTTCAGCAGTAATGGCTACAAGTGAAGAAAGTCTTCCTTCGCTCTTACATCATCGACCCATTAACGCATCTCCATCCTACAAGTAAGGCTGAGAGACGACAACAACTGGTCAAACCGCATTTGATCCAAAATCTTGCTGCAGAGCTGGAGTTGCAAACTGAATCCAACCAGTTTAGAATATTGCTCAATTAGATCCTACTGCCAAAGAACCACTTAAAGCAGCTAAGTATTAAGTCGGTAAATATAAACACCTGTGTCCTTCGGCATAATGCATGTAACGTCAGGCATGCTATTTATAAGAGGCTCTGTTGAAGTTCTTACCCAAGGTGATGCAGCTGCATATACCAGCCCATTAAGGCTGGTGTACCACATCAGATAAGGCCTTTCCTCCAGGGTTTATGATTCAGGTATAAATGCTTGCCAGCCCCTGGAAACTGGCAAATGAGGTTGCACTTGGCAGTCTGGGGTTTTCTTAATAGGATGAATGACAGAAGCAAGAAGTCATGTTTAACTTGTACAAATGGGAGGAGGAAAAGGCAGGGCTTTTTCATTTAAAGACGGCCTTGTTCTCCAGCCTTGTTAGCGCATGGCACAGAGTGGCCCCTTTGGCTGATGAGAAAGCAAAATTATGAGGAATTTGCTCCTCCGAGACCACGGAGTTGAAATAACAGAACGCCAAACAATTTTAGCAATCAGAATGCAGATACAAAATCGGTCTTTAGAAGGCTGGTCTGGACAGCTGGTGGCATGGGGACAGGGGCTGCGAATTCATGACAAGGTCAACATCAGCGGCGTTTTTCTTGCTCAGCCAATAATGTGAACTGAGCTGCTGGCCTTGGTCCAGGCCTCTGTGACTAACACTCCAAATGACTAACACCACACCACTCTTCTTGAACCACCACGGGAGAAGGCAGGTTAAACCTGCAGACCTTACGCTGAAGTGAACGGCGGAGCTCTGGTGTGATCTGTTACTGTAAATCAGCTGTAAAGGTGGGGAGTCCAGCAGGAGGGATAATAATCATCATCAAAGACAAGCATAAATGTGGGTCTGATTGCCTGCAAAGATGACATCTGACGACTAGCAGGGAAGTTACTGCAGTGTTCCTGCACACAGGTGGACAGAGTTGAGGCTGACTAAGTGCCAAAACACAAGGAGTCTGTGGTTCACCTGAACCAAACTAGATTTAGAGGTAGATACAGAAGCTGCACTTCCTCTGCCAACATTTGCAAAAGATCCTTGTCAAAGATGTATTGACAGCAATGCTGCAAAACCTCTCAGCAGCACACTAAAGATTAAATTCTCTGGTAGCCTCGCAGCAGACGAAGAAACCACTTTGTGTAACAGACGTAGGTTTTTGTAGCAAAACCAATTCTGTGGAAAGGGCAATATGGATCAAGCGTCCTCCATGGCAGAGTGAACAACGTGCAGAGCAACAGATAAACGCCACATGGCCCACTCTACAGGAAACATCACCAGCAGACACTGCTTAGCAAGAAGGGATGTTCTATTTATCAAGTCCAAAAGGGTTTTATCCCCAGTTGAGCCTCCCTAGATCTCAGTCAAGTCACTTCAGCCTTCTGGTTTCCAGGCTCACAAAACGGAGAGGCTGCATTTACCCACCACTGCACAGGGACCTTGGTAAGAATGATCCAGCAGAGAATAAACTTTTCCAGGGATACATATGGCCTTTTCCTGCTGTAATGCCACAGCTGGGCTAGAAGTGAGGGGCGTCTGATGACTTCACCCCTCCCAGAAGCAATCCACACACGTCCAGGCCCGAGCAAGACATCACATGGAAGATCTGGTGAGTAAACTAATCTGGTGACAAAGCTACTGGAATCTCTGGTCAGAAACCCCTGGAAACGTTGTCCCAGCTTGCTACGGGGACTACTACAACAGGAGCGTCCTGCTGCAGTCCTCCTCCCCTCCCTGTGCTCACACATCAGGTCTACACAAGGGCACAAGAGTTAATTCTGTCTTCTGTGGGAAGCTCTGCATGAAGCCTCTTTAATTGGGCTTCATGCGAGTGTGTGAATCTCATCCTGATACTTCCAGGGCACTCAGGGAAACGTTAGAATGGCAGCACAGCAGAAATGGAAAACGCGTTATCATTCATTGGCAGCAAATAATTTATTCGATATCCGCCATCCCTTTTCTTTTTTTTTTTTTTCCTGCTGTCTGTGTTTGTGATTGTATGTGAAATTAATTTCTGAAGAGTTTAGCTAATAATTATTGGTGAGAAGATCCTGTCAGTCTCTCAAGATAAACAAGAAATGGTTCCGGCTGACACAGATTGCATGTCACATGACTATCCTATTTTTCTGATTTAATAAATATTAATCTTTCTGCCTTTTGGGAGCATTGTGCAATATTTTTTTTATCTTCTGATTTGACATGGGAAATGGCTGGTACATGCCAAAACCACTCCTGATACATAAAAAGGCAAATTTTCCTTATTTCATTTCAAGACGAGACATTTTTCAAATTAAAATTAATATGCACACAGATTGTATCTTCTCTTACACAAATCTACGCAACATGCTATTTAGGGTGTGCCTTTTTTCCTAACCGCGAATTCTTCTAACATCAGATAAACGAGATTTATTGTCATATTCCCATTTTATCTTCTAAATTTTGCCTAGTGGGAAAGCGTAAAGGAGACAGGTGACCCCCCCCAAAAAAAACTGCAGAAAATGATCTTACATCAAGGCACTTGGCAGAAACTCGGATCATCTCTTGGGAGTTGCCAACCTTGCTGAAGATCTTCCTCACTGCCTTGAGCAAAGTCCTTTCTTCGTGCCTCAGTTTCCGAGCTGTAAAGCGAAAGGGACAGGAAGGTGTAGTAGTTCTTTCCCTTGCTCCTTCTGTCTTATTCCTACTGCAAACTCTCCAAGGCACGTCTGATTATGCATTTAGCAGATGGGGGCTCCAAACTCAGCTGGAGCCTTTAGGCATTACTAGAGTATAAATAACAATAATGATGATGGAGTGTTAAAATAGATGGAACTTGTTCTTTGTTCTCCCTAATGTGAATCAAACTGTGGCTGGACTTATATTTAACACCACCGGCGAGTTTATTTATGAGAGGATTTATCAGAAGTGGTTGGGTTTAATTTCCTCTAATTCACACTGTATGAAAAATGGCAACTGTCTGATTTTAATCTATAACCCGATGATAGGGCTTCCCAGAAATAACAAAAATACCACATTCGAGGTATCCAAACAGTTCCCGCAGGAGTGCAGGATTGCGCCTGCTGCCTCACACCTCTGCTCCATCGCCTCCCTGCCTCCTCTCTTCCAACCATATCTGCGAAGGCCAAAATCGCCGAAGCAGTAGATAAATTATTAATGGTAATAAAAAGAATTTCAGGAGTTCAAGTGCCTCCCTCGGCACGTTGATTCACAGAAAGAAAGAGTTAATCTTTTGTTCTTAGACTGGCCTTTTTGTTTTTTAACCAAGGGGATACGTGTTTGTTAAGCTGCCTTTTCTAAGGTGGAAGGAGGAGGGAGAGGTTGTGAAAAAACACTGTCCTTTTCAAACGGAATAAATGCATGAAGTTAAATATAAACGTGCCTTGACAAGCTCACAGATTATCGTGGGGTAAAAAATAATAATATAAAAAAGACGGAATTCCTTTTCAAACCAACAGGAGAAAGATTCCAAAAGCGGGGCAATCAATACCACCCTGTGATCAACAGGAAATGCTAGGAATAACTGTATATCATGTGTGGCTTCAAATTTACAACCAGGACATATAATCTCATTGTAAGAAGGGAGTCAAGTTCAAGAACTTAGCCTCTACAGTAAAGCTCTCATTTTAACTAAAGAAGCTGAGGTCGACGGCCTCTCAAATGAAACAGATAAGGCGACATAGGGTTCTTGTCAGAAACAAATGTTATGTCTCTCCCTACTGAAAAGCTTAAAGATATTATCAGCAAAAGCCTAGTTGGGCCTGAAATGGGTCCCAGAGAAGTAATATTAACCAGGCTCCTGGCAGATCATTTATTTATCTCAAGCTAAATTCAATAAAGAGAGCCATATATAAGTGAGGGAAAATAATGCAGCTGCTAGTAATTTATCATTGGATGGAAAGTCATTGTTATCCTTATCTCTCCAATGATGTTCTATTTCCAACTGGTAATGAATTATGGGGCTTGCCACATCTTTACTATGTGACAGGTCAACACTACCTCATGGGTACTGTACTGTATTTATGCAATCGATAGAGAGTTTGCTGAGAAAATATTGGCAACCATTTTGTGAAAGTGACCCCGAGCTGCGTGGCCTTATGATCGCTGCTGGTGGTCAGTGGCTAGAACAGCGTTTCTATACTCCTTTAAAACAACCATTTCACTGAACGCTTTAGAAGTATTTTTCACTTTGCTCTTTATAAAGCCAAGCATGTGAAGTGAACCACCGGATTGTTAATTATAAAGCATTCTGCTCGTTTAAGCTGGCTCAGCCGCCAAAGGGATCTTTTCTGTTCCTTTGTTCCACTTATTAGAGGGATTTATTAAATCAAACTTCAGTAGAGACTTATCCAAAATTATTTGTGCCTGTGGTGTTTGGGGCACAGCAGAGGCATGAAGAGCAGAGGTTTGGCCAGGCTGCTGCTGAGATGGAAGGGCAGGCTAACGAGCAGCACCCGGGGCCCCACAGAGCTCCCAAATCCCACACGGAGTTTTAAGGTGGAAGCCACGCAACTCAACACCGCCTTCACCTTCCTCAAATCCACACCGAGGGACCCTCCCAGCACGAGCCCTGCAAGAGAGGCAGGGAAAACCAGTGCTAGCAGATGGGTGGCTTCAGGAGGAAGAGCCCTGCTGTAGGGACACTGGGCAAGGGTACGGTTTCCGGAGTAGTCCCTTCTCTGGAGCTGCTCTCCCATCCCCAAACCGATTATGTCCATGTCTCCTCTCTGCTCTACTTCTCCCCATTGGGTTCAGCTTTCATTATTCACAAGAAGGGCTCATGTGGCCAGGAAAGTTTGGATTTATACTGAAAAAACAGAAATACGCTTTTTAAATTTTATAGGCGGGGGTGTGTGTGTGTGTATCTATCACAAATGACTTAAAAATTTGGATTTTGAAAAACACCTTTCAAAAACAACAAAGAAAATTTCCAAAAACATATTTTTTCAGGAAAAAAACAATTAGAATAAGCAGCCTTTTGTCACTAAAAGTTAGCAAAGGAAAAAAAAACCAACACAACCACCTTTTTGGCCCAGACCTCATTTCTAGATTAGCCCACTTGTTCTTCATGCCATTTAGTTCAATGCCTTCCCTCGAGCCACTTTCTCCATTGAAATTCATGTGACTGAGACGACCCATTTGTGGCCACAGATTGTTTCAACAACTGAACAATCCAGAAAATCCCATTTTGATTTTTTTTGTTTTCTTTTGTTTTGTTTTATTGGGGGGGGAAGGAGGGGTGGCAGGTTGTGGGAGGGTTTGGGGGTGGGTTTTTTGTGGCTTTTTGTTAGGTAGAAAAATACATCTCCCTCAAGGCAGAGTAGGGACATATATTTAAAAACAACACTTTCACTGAAGAGAAGCAGCAGCCAGCCACGGTGATGGTAAAAGTCACTGATTGCAATAACACATGGATTTTTAGCCATGCAAGGGGATGTCCAGATGAGTGGGGTCAGGACGCTGAACCCGCAGACCTTTCTAAAAGAGCACAACAGGACAGGATCGTACCTGCGTGACATCCAAATGAGGAAACGAGAGGAAAAGTAAAGCTGTCTTTTCCCATTATTGTGGGAAAAGGAAATTTGGACACCCTGGCCAGCTAAGGTTCACTTAAATAATGCATTGGGTGACCTAAATGATAATAACTAAGGTGGCTAAGATTAACTCAGATCAAAAGCAAACGCAGATAGCTCTATCCATTGTTAAATAACGAGTGTGCTTCCTGGTCACAGAGACATACTGTGCCTTCTGGCATGCATGCATGCGTTAATACGTCTCTTTGGCTCCATATGTTTAGGAAAGTCTTAGTAATGGAAAAACAAGGGTGTTGTAGGTGAAGGCTGAAGTCCTTTGGCAGAGCAACGTGTGCAAGAGCTTGACCAGAGCCTGCTGGATTGTACTTCGGTCGAGCCTGTGATAGCAGTCTGTCAACTCCGCGAGCATTAACACTCATTCACAAAGATTCAGAAAGTCAATGAGAGCATTACCATATCCTGGAGTAAATAACGTCGTTTCCCCACGTACCGACAGATATAAATTCCATATGGTTTGGCTATACCAGAAAGGGTCTTGCCCAGATCACATTAACATATGAAAGCCCCGATACTTTCATAATCAATTAACTGAAGGGGTCATCTAGCTGATGCCAGGAAGATCTTGCCTTTCTTTTAGTAGTTGAGAAAGTATGATGGATTTTTATAATTTCAACATGTAAATAGCAAAAAATAAAAAATCTATGTGTCATAACTCATATAAACCAAGATAATCCAGAGAAATATACCCCTTGAAATCAACTATTGACTTCTGAGTCTACCATAACCAGCAAGGAGTCTGCTACTTGTCAGATACTCTTTCTCAAGTAGTTTCAAACACACTGTCAAACTTGTGTACAGCTTCTATCTCCCAGGCCTTCTACTCACATACCAAACACTCAATTCACTTTTTAATTTCCATTGTTTGCAGTCCTATCCCAAAATTTTTAAAATTAAAAACCAAAAAAACCCTAAAATATCGACTTAAAACTACTTAGGTTTACAGAGGTACAGTCTGGTAAGAATGATGTATGTGTTTAATAATATGTTCCCTGGCTAATAAAATACTAGATTATTTTTGGACTACAGAATTTAAATGGAAGGAAGTTTAACCATTAGGAACCTGTTTACTATTACCAAGAGAATAGCCAGTTGGCAGGTCAATAGCTATCAGCAGAAATAAAGAACCACAGCAGCCACCTGTGCTTTAGGCTTGTCCCTATTAGGAAAAAAAAAATAAATGAAAGGGCAAAAACCAAGAAGCAAAGCTAGAGCATGCTGGGGTTTTTTTCAGCTTAAAATTAAAAAATAGAGGACGTTGCTCTGGGACTACTGATTTCAGAGTTCAGTGCAAATGATAGCCAGCTCTTCCAGGCTTTTAAGATAAAAAAATGGGCAGTAAACACCTGCATTGAACTTTCTCTCTAGATAAACAATTGAACGTGAAGCATGTTGAAATATCTCAGACGGGTTCTTCGTGGCACGAGGATTAGCTGTGAAAGGAAGTGTGCATGCAGGGACGTTTCCCCTTCCTGTGGGAATAGTCCCACCGCTGAGCCAGTTGGAGATTGGCCATTTGGAGTTGAAAAGGCCAGTAGACACCTGTGTCAAGTGCATCCTTCCTTTACCAGATGGAAATAATTGGAGCCTTGAGAAAGTGCTCACTTATTGTCATTTGAACGGGTCAGAGAGAATCACACCTGCAGAAGAGCTGCAGTGTGTATCTCACGGACCAATGCACACCGGGTAGAATCACAGTCCCAGTACGTCAATCAGACTTTTGTGGTGGAACCTGAGGATGAGGCCATCTATTGCCAACAGTGAACATTTTCAGAGGCAGTGAAATCTCATTCCTAGATAATCTAAGATGTACATCAATCCTGAAATTAAATGCAAAGCAGAGGGGTTTTCCCCTCTGATTTCTTACTTCCACATGAAGATTATTTTTCCCACTTTTAGCAGTCAGCTACAGTCAATATGCTTTTCTGTCCTAGAAGCTTCTTTATGTACATATGCATGTATGTATTATATTGGCATTTACATATCATTAAAAATGAATTAGCATCATGTGGTGATTCAGATATTGTCTAATGTAAGCACCGAGAACAACTGTATTAGTAAATATAAGCAACATTTTAAAAGCGAGTATCCTACATAACATGTAAAACGCTCCTTATTAAAGACAGAGAAACGTTATAGTCCCAATACCAGCTAAACATTGAAATATTGGATGTTTAGGTGATGGATAAACCTACAAAGGATGTCATTTTTTTTTCTTTTATTTCTTGCCAATGAAACACCAAGACACTTGAATTCAGTTCAAGTTTGCATCGTCCAAAGATGTTCCATTTCTCAGAAGGAAAGAAATTTTCATTTAGTAAAAACTGGACTAAAAAAGCAGTGGAGATGCTTAAAATTACAAAGAAATCATTATAATTGATCCAGTCAGAAATGGGGGATGCTAATTTTTTCAGAACATTTCCTGTAATTACAAATTTTCTATAATTCTGTGATTTGATACAGGGGAAATTTAGGAAACCACTTGCTACTTGGCTTCCATTTTAAGGCCTCTGCATGTCGTACAGATGCAGTAGCAGCACCTGCAGAAGAACACTCTTGTGCTCCTGACCACCGCATGGTGAGGGTTCCTGAAGGTTTGTTGAAGTCAAATGGCACCCGGCCAGTTTTATACCAGTTATCCCATTCACAAGTTCATAGTGGCTTAACAGCTGTTACAGATATTAATGGCTAATCAATTGCTATTGATGCAATTATTCTTCTCATCCACCAGCAAAGTCTTAAATAAAGGGGCAAATATTAACTTAGGCTCCAACTGATAAGGTTTTCTTCACTGTGCTTGTATACTATTGGCTTCCCTTCTGAACTTTGATAAGATGTTTACTGAGTAGTAAAAAAAAAAAAAAAAAAAAAGGAAGAAAGAACTAAGTAGAATGATTGCTGCTATGGGCAACCTTTATTTCATTATCACAGAACCTTAACCTGGACCTGTCTAACATTGCATAATGTTTTGGTACCCTGTCCCCAGTTCGTACACTTGAAAGATGACTAGCAGTGAGAGCATAGGCTTGTTCTCTCGGCTGAGAGCCAGCATGCCACCCAAGGAGCCCTTCAACATGGCCTGTGACCAAAGGAAACTCTTCCACAACGGTCCCAGTTACCAAGGAAGGCAAAAGATGATGTTGCCGGCAGTTTGCTGGTTGCCAAAACACTATTGGCAAAGGGCTCAGCAAAGGTTGAGAACACCGCTCTACAGCTCGTGCCACATGTTCCCCTAAGGAGCAAACAAGCACAAGGCGAGGCATGAAATCTGAATATTGGGACATCATTTATCACCACAGAAATGAGCGCAATGGTCTCCATGAACTTTCAGATGGACAAGCTCCCAGGGGTTTGACTGGCTAACAAGGCGACAGGTCTAATTAGGCAGAGGTTGACTGCAGCACACCCAACACAGATGAAGACACTCTCTCAGCACATGCGATACGCATTTTTTTCTTTGAAAGCAAAGTGTCAACTTTCAGTTCTGTGTTGGCTTGCTAAACGACATCAAATTTCTTCAACTTCACTATTGCCCAGAATCAAGCCTCCAAGTATATAAGTAAAGAAACACTTTAACTGCCAGAAAAAGTATGTTTTTGTGTAACATATAGGAACTTCACTGCAAATATTTTAAAGAAAAAGCTCCAGCTCTCAGGGCGTCTTGTTTTAATGTGCCATTTCTTTGAAATTCTGAAAATACTTGTGTACTGATTTGTAAATATATCAATATATGCAATTCTTAGTCTCATCTGGGGTAATACAGGGTTTGTGGAGGGAGACACCATTACATTTTGCTTCCTCTTCTTGTACAATCTAAATTCTATAAGCCAGATAATTGATCTGTGAGAACAAGCCGGGATGAGTGATAAACTATCCAGGGCAAACCCCCTGTCACTTGCGTTTTTAAATCAAGGTTGAATGTATTTCTAAACTATGTGTTCTAGCTTTACCACAAGCTCGATGCAAGAATCACTAAGCAAAATCCTCTGGCTTATGGGAGTCAGCCAAGATGATTGTAACGGTTCCTGATGGCCTTAAAAATCAGTAATATAGGTGAAACAGAAACTATGGCTGAAATTCATCCACGTGCAAAGCCCTCTGATAAAACTTTGAACAGAATTTCAGCCAAAGTGCTTAGAAAGTCTTAGGCCACCCTGCACCCAGTGAGATTTTCAGGAAAAGCCCCCTGAACTACACATGGAGAAGAGGAGCTATGTCAATCCTTATTAAGGTTTTGTTTTGCATACTGTGAGAGGAAATAAAAAGCATTGCCTTCTGCCCCAGGGTTGCCGCTGGAAGAGAAAGACCAGCTGGGACCTCTTGTGGAATGCAAAGGAAGCTTAACATTTATCTGCTTTTGCTCTCGTTGGTATTTGTTGGAGGGGAACTTAAAATGTGCATTTCCAAGAAAAAAAAAAACACAAACCTCTAAGGAAGCTCTTTTGACCTATCAGCAAGTTTTGGAAGGGCTGGAGTCAGCAGTGGCTTTGCTACGTATCCTCTGGGCTCACAGAATAGCCAGTCTGTGGTGAATAATGCGAAGGCGCCAGCGTAGGAGGACACGCACCTTGCAGCCTGCTACCTGAGAAACTCTGGTCTGTGAACCCAGTAACTTCTGCATTTCAATAACGCCTATTGGAGAATAAAATTTATCAAGGGAAATGCTGACTCCACAACTCACTAACATAAATCATCTGTTGAAGGGCAAACCACATGAAATTGCCTTGAGATTTGGAGCAGTTTGGGAAGCACATGATTTTAGCATACTGCCTTTGGCCAAGGCTTATTCCTGCCTCCCGCGAGGGGCAGGTGCCCACTGCTCCTCCCGCACGAATGCACAACCCGGGTCAGCGGGCAGAAACTGGACGCAAACACATTCACACCAACTGTACGTGGCTATTAGTAAACACACAGGTTCCACCATAAAGGGATTATATGACTCTTTCCTGGCGTCTGGAATGTGCATTATGTTACCAAACAAAGCAAATTATGCAAAGATAGGCCCAGAGGCAGAATAACCATGATCCGCTCCTACTTGTGAATACTGGGCAAATACTAACTAGCCACAATTAATTACCTGCCTCTGCTCGTTTTGTTAAATGATCAAAGTAATACATCCACTGGTTGCACATAAATGTGACTATTTGTACAAAATCTCATTTATACAGTAGCGGTGCAGGGCCGGATCCTGCAGGATTTGCCATTACTCACATGCAAGTCGCCTCATTGAGGGAATTGCTTCTAATTACTTAGCAGCAGGACTGCAGGACGTAGCCTGACTTCTGCAATATTAAGGTGATAAAGATATATAGCAGAGCAAGGGTAAAATCAATTGTTCTTAGATTTCTTCTCTTCCTCATCGGCCCACCTGACACACGTGAAATATTTGTGAAATCAATTTCAGAACGACCAGACGAGGTACTGGAAGTACCACAGTCAGTTCATCAGTTGGCTCTTCCAGGAACACTTCAGGAATTAGGATGGAAGTATATTACTTCCTTTCCCACAGGATAACTGCAGTGAATACAATAACCCTTGTTCTGAGAGATACCGCCGCGCACGCTGCCGCACACACTCTATCAAATGAACATCGTTTGCCCCCATTCAGCAACAGCTGTGCAAAGGACCCTTGTATATGCCTTAAACTTTCTTTCCTCATTTCTTCAGCACCGTGCGGGGTTTTGTATCAGCCCTGAATCACGCCAAGGTCCTTCAAAGTCAGTTTTTGTGGCTCCATTACCCGCACGCAGTTGTATTTACCCCCCCACAGAGCCTATGTGGGCAGTCTGCCTCTTGCACGATGCAACCAGAGCTGCGGCTCTCCTTCCTCAGCCGGGCTGTCTAAAAGGAGAACTGTGTTATCAGCCCACCTGGAGCAGAAAACACACAGGGACAAGGACACTAACAGGGCTTGGTTGCTGGACCACTGAAGTTCTTCGGTAGTTTTCTCCTGCCCACAGTCGGTTTTGGAGGCTGACTGTTAGATTTCCGTCTCAGGCCATTCAGTCCCTGTTCGCTCACAATAAGGCAGAAGAAGTTTCACAGGCCTTAGCAAATCCAGCCCATGGTTTCACTCTCCTTATGCGAGCTTTGCATACGCTCTCCTGGCACAGAAAAAGCAAAACTTTGCAATAAAGGTAGGGAATTAGGTTCGCCAAGAATTTTGATAAAAGTGCGTACAAAAGCAGCTCTACTTAGTGTCAGTGCAGACCCTTTAAAATGCATACATGAATATTTATGCAGTTTCCCTTTCTTTCAAGAATTGTTTGTTGCTCTATTTGATCATAGTACTTCTCCAGCTCCTAATATTTTTGGATAATGTTCTTGCCTTCATTTGTAATCACTCTTTATTCGGTGTAGAAGATGGATTTTTCCAATTTTGTGCTATTATATACCTTAGCATGGAAAGGATTAGATGGGTTTTTCTTTTTCCTTTTAGTCCTTATTTAACTGCTTGTGAGCTTCAGGGATTTATATCCCAGTAGGTCTAATTCCAGGATTATAGGTATCTAGATATCCAGTAAATCATTTAGCAGCATATAGGTTTAAGGCAACTCCAAATAACCCCTCCAGTTAGCTCTCCAGCTAAAACCAGAAGTTAGCTAGAAGCACTAGATTTGAGTCAGAGTTATAAAGCAATGCAGAATCACTAATTTACAGTCTGATTATACTTCCTTCAAAGGCACTGACAAAATTTATACCCACTTCAGTGGAAACATGGCAAGGCCTTCAAATCCTCTTGCTTTAGACGCTTTCCCTCTTCCTAGCCAAATACTAATCAAAGTCTCCTCCTCCTCTGATTTAAGGTTCAGCTCTCATTCCCATAACTGTTGCATTTTTATTTAGATAAACACTGTCAGGTTGAGTTGACCCAAAA
The DNA here is from genome assembly GCF_028500815.1 of Rissa tridactyla. Taxonomy (NCBI): domain Eukaryota; kingdom Metazoa; phylum Chordata; class Aves; order Charadriiformes; family Laridae; genus Rissa; species Rissa tridactyla. The sequence continues at coordinate 88,590,685 of NC_071469.1, forward strand.
TTTAGATTTATTAAAAATGAAATAAAATGTGCAACAGAAAGCTTTCTGTATTTGTTTTTCTAAATTCCAGTGAAAGCAGCTTCTCGGTTTGGACTTCAATTTTCCTTGGCACCATCTGCAGCCTGAACATTGCAGCACTGTGCTCGTACATGAAAACAAACAGGGGGCAGACAAATGTGAAATTGAGTTATAGGTTTTCCTTGTTTGGGCTTAGCGAAAAGTAAACGTGTGGTATTAAAGATCAAAAGCAAATCTGTTTTTTTAGGATCTATCATTCAGAATAATTAAAAGCAATAGTAATAGGCAAGATAAGGAAATCAGTGCTTTTAACTGTGCCTTTTAATTTGCTCGTGCCCCTTTAAACATGGCAGAGTGAGTGAGAAAGCCTTTGTCCTGGCAGAGCAGTCAGTACAACCAGGGACCCATGCCAGTTCTCACCAGGCGTGTCTGAGGGTTTGTCACGCCGTGGTTTTAGGTAAGGCATTGTTCCACTGGCACCAACACCAGCAACGCTGGAGAGGCACAGGTGTTTCAAGGTCAGGTTTCTGGTTTGGTTGGAGATGCATGGAGGTGTTAAATCCATCATTTGATATATTCGTAGCACTGGCTGGTTCTCTCCAACCTGTGCAAGAAGGTGCTTTTGTACCCGACAGTTTTCTTGCAGTAGAGAGTATTACGGAGCAAGAGACTGCGAAGGGACACAAACCCAGCACGGAGGCCACTTACCACACACAGGGAAAGAACCTGGTTGTTCTAACAGGGCCTGGAGGAAACCAGGACTGCATCTGGGGTGTGGTAAGGTGATAAAACTGAGCATCCCTCCCACTCCTAAGGGTAAGTGCTTGTTTAAACTCTCTTTATATTGGGTGTGTCAGAGGTGTGGGCCTAGAGGATCTGCCATAGCCAGAATTAACACGTGTTCTTCTCCTGAAGAACAGATATAAAAAGGCCTTTCCAGACAGAGGCTTTTTGCCCATGTGAGTGTCAACACAGAGTTCATTTCAGGCGAGTTCTGTGGCGAAGAGAAAGGTAAGGTTAGGTGAGGAGCCCTTCCCATCAAACCAAACTTGAAGGAAGGCCAGGACTGCAGGGCTGGATTAGGACTGGGCACATCCCAACACACAGGGCAGTGAGTAAGATGCATCACCTCAAGGAGGCACTGATTCTCAGAAATGCACCTTACATTTACAGTTCCCTTACTCGTACAGGATGGGAAGGTGGGATTTGAGTATGCACCATCACCCTGTGCACTGGCTCAGGCAATTAGGCCAGTGAATAAGACGAACAGTCAATCCCAGTTCTCCTTGCCACCGTGTCCATCCTGCAAGGAGTGGGCAACCAAGCAGGTAGACTTGTTTACTCCTGCATGCCTGGATCCGTGGGCCAGAGAGCCAACAAAGGGGACAACAGAGCCTCCAGTTCATTTATCTTTATCCCCTGGGCAAGCGAAATGAAGCCTCCTTCACCATGTAGCCTTCTTTTACTCAATCTTCTCTGCAAACCATTCCCTACCTATGGCCACAGCACATTCAGCTAGCTCAATCCTTTTAAATGGGCTTGAGCAAGTTGATTTATAAACGAATGAACAGTGAACACGGAGAAATAACACATTCCATTGGTGCCATGTCATCCTGGTCCATCATTCATAAAACTTCATGTGCAACCAGACCCTGTCAACAGTCGTGCCTCAGAAAGCGTGCAGGATCAGCAGTCTCTAGTCTCAGAAACAGACAACATCTAAATCCACCACCAATTCAGTAACATCTCTGCCTGAATATGATAGATAAGGATTTCAGGAAGGCATGTCAAAGATAAAAGGAAAGCTACCCCTTGCTCTTGTTTAATTTCCCTTCCAATTTCCTAAAAGGCCTGTTGCGGGAATGACTGTCACCAGAAAGATACAGGGCCCAATTTACAGCCCTTGCACAGAACTGCAATAAGCAGTTGCAGTCTATAATTTTCAAGTAACACCACATTTATGAAAACTGCAACAATCCCTTTTGCCGTGATTTGTGGACTCTGATGGCAGAAGAGCCAACCTCTCTCTCATGCAGCAGAGAGCAAGAAGAGAGAAAGATGAAGAGAAACAAACTGGCTGCTGCCTCAGCATGTAGTCTGCAAAATAAATAAAAAACAGTCTTAAAAAGTGTTAATAAAATATCCGCTAAGAGTAGAAGGGGAGATTAGAGCTGACAAGTTGGCCATAGGGCCTTCTTCAGGCTCTTCCAGTTAGAACTGAGACAAGATGACAAGTTGAGAAACTGAACTATGTTGACATGGCCTGCATTTTCATAAATTTCTTGCTCCTTTTTTATATATTAAAAAAAAATATCTTCAGAATAAAAAGGACAGAATTCAAACAAAGGCCTGTAATACTATGCAGTTCTCCTAAGCATCCTGTACCAAGCTTTGGAACAAATGCAAGGGTAACTGAAAGACCCATAACCGACAGTGCGTTATATTTACGGAGTAATCATCTCTAATTTTTTTCACCAAGGATTCTATTTGAGTGGAAAGACTTGAGCATGAGTTGGATGAGGTCCCAGATCATCCTGCAATTTTTAGGGAGAGCAGTCTTACTACTACAAGAGCGAACCAGAAAATATAGTGGTTAGAGCGTATTATCTTTTAGGCTTTTTTCAAAATCCTATCAGAATCAGCAGAAAAGCTTTCATTAAATCTAATCCCTTTCTGAAAAACAGTTAAATTCTTTCTGAATTGGGATTAAAATTGCAACATTTGTGAAACATTCATGAAGAAAGCAGGGATGCTTTTATAAATGGCTGAAACAGCAAGCATTTACTCCCCTTACACCTCCAAAGAGTCAAACTCAGAGTTCCACATTATCACCTTTTCACTCACTCTGTGCTTCAGGCAACTTTAATGTTTTAAATCTTTAGCGTCTCCTCTTTTTCCCCAAAAAAGCAACTCCATTACTAAATAACTGATAACTATGCCTCTAGTTTTGCTGTCTGGGAGTTTCTTTCCCAATCCAACATTTGGGAACTGGGAGTTCTTCTCTAAATTGCTCAGACGAAGCATAGGTAACATGAGAGATTTTCCAATTACATCATTTTACTTTTATCGTCATCATCATCATTATGATTTTTGTCATGATCTTTTCTTCGGCATTTTAGTTATTACCTAACCGAGCCATACAGTGCAGCACAGCACATAGTCGGCTTTCACATTTCAAATGAGCACAGCCATGCAGAGATTAGAGGTCCAACAAAGAGTTTATCATAAGTGCATCTAGTACCGTTTGTAACCAGCGAACTGCACAACACCAGTACAACTGAGCTGCAGGCTGGCAGGTTACAGAAGTCTTCCTCATGCAGTAAGCTCCGGAACAAGGATGTTTCAAGAGAATGGGGTTTTATTAGCTTCAGTCACACTTTCAGTTGCATCGCGGTTTTGATGTTCCCTCCACCTTCTTTGAGGGGGCAGTGGAAGATGCAAATCTTAATCCCTTCTGAGCACAGAGGGCTTGAAAGGCAATAGAATAAATGTCTTCACCATATTAGGCATATTAGGAAAGCAAGGAATAGAGAGTTTACACCCTTGTAATGAGTTCTGCAATCCTAAACTTCAGCAGAAGAACTTAAGTCATTGGTCCCGCTGGAGAAACCATGCCTGAAAGGGATGACATTTTGACAAGGGCCCTCTTAGAGACCTTTTTGTTAAGGTTGTGTCAGAAACTGCACTCACCTGTGCTGGAGGTGGCCTTTAAAAACTGAGAATGCTCTAGACTTTTGAGAGATGGTAAGAGATCTGGACTTGGTGCCAGCCAGGCTCCTGCCTTGAGTTTCAAGCTCTGGGAAGGCCCCGATCACAGTCCCTTTGCTAGTACTTTAGGCCAATTTCTGCTTAATGAAGTCTAGAGAGATGGTAAATGATTGTCCAAAGGCTGCCAGTTACATACAGTGGACACCTTCTTTGTGCTAGAACATCAGAGGTGCAAAGGGGCAGACCAGCAACAAGCTTTGGCAGCACAGTGACAGTGCCAGACCAAGCAGACCAGGACAGGAAGAGCTCCCTTGCTCGCTGGCTTCAGTCATTTTCTTACCCAAACAACCAAGGCTTCCTCAGACTCTCAGGTGCGACTCTTAATGAAAGAAGTTATGTAAAGGCAGAAAGTTTGATTCACCAAGCCGCCACACTGGCAACACGTTTACACAACTTCTCCACCCAAAATCAAGAGGTTTAACCTGTAGGGATAATTGCACCCCTTTGGCAAGGGCGGTGGAGAGCACTTAAAAAGGCAATCAAAGCAGAGAAAAAGGGAAAGCAACATCATTTTGGATAATTGGAGCAAAGAGGTAATACATATCTCGGTGTCACAGGGGAGATTGGCCAATGCAATATGCATTTATTCTTATCTCAGAATTGTATTTATCGAAGTAAACCATACTTAAGTTAAAAGGAAGCGCATAAATCTTCTCTTATTGTCATCTTGCAACTCACAGCAGCTGCTAATTATATTATAGATCTTCCAGAAGTATGTATAGTAATTACCAGTTTCAGCCACATTATTAGACTTGCAAATAGAGTTTGCTCTTTGCAAGCCTGTCAGGAGCAAAGGGTCAGACCAAAAAGGGGGTAAATCAGCACAGACTCAAGAAACCAAGTGGGAATCTCTAATTGTACGGACCTACTCTGATTTGCACTGGACGAAGCCACCACTTTTAAGACATACACAGGTTTCCTCGCTGAACTCTTTCATTTTGGTGTGCTCAGCCAAGTTACGAGCTATGTCAGGCTTTTCTGAGTGGCTAACTCGTAGCAATTATCAGGGTCTGACCTGGGCCCAAACTCACTGTATTGGAATCAGTGACTGCTCTCTTTAATCTTAAAATCTTTCAGAAAGAAAAATTCATGTTATTGTTCTTAAAGCAGGAGTAAGTTCAAGGCTTCTGAAGTCCGCGAGAAACCCTTGATACTGCATCCATCTGTGGATGAATGGATGCACCACTCTGTCACTGATATAAATTGGCAAAGAGGAAACTTAGTTAAATAACCGGCGTCTGGTTACACTACCCACTTTCTCCATATACCATAGCTGAAGATAAAAAGCGCTATCAGGCATAAATCTTAAGTATTATTTGTATGTGCATACATACATGGGAAGAACCACTTGTATTACTAATTTGTTCTCTATTTGTCTGGGTTTGATATGAACGGAGTACTGACTGGAATTCTTAAACCAACAGGAATTATGCAGGCAAATGACTGAAAGGTTGGCATGCAAGGTAGAGTTTTCAAAAGCATTACGTGACTTACAAGGTGGACTTCCAATATGAAAAGTTATTTTTTTGATAAAGTACTCAAGTCCAACATATTCTTCCACAGAAAATACAGAAGTACTAACATTTTTCTATTCAGAATTAAACTTCCTTCCATTACAAACCCATATGGAATCATTATTCAAATCTCTCGAGGGTGTTTGAGTTTTCCTCAGAAGGGTGGTAGAAATGCAATAGTGACTAAAATAATAGACTAGACAAATTGTTAATATTTTCTGTTACACCAGTTGGGGCATTTAAATACCATGATCTCTTCCCACCTCAAGCACAGCTTATTCTGTGAAGCCACAACAATAAGACACAAGTATTTGCTGACTTTGTGAAATATAAATTGCAAAACATTTTGATACCTTTACTGGAAAGGTTTAACGTGACTCCAAAGCCGTTTTATTAATGAGAATAAGCCATACAGTCATTTAAACAAAGCCATCTTCATATCGCTTCGCAGGTCCAGTCTCTATTCTTGCAAAATACTGAGCTTCCACCATTCTCATTGAGAATAAGAGTTGAAATAAAAGTGGAAAACTATGCCCAGCTGGATGGGCAATGTTTAATGTGTAACACCCTCCTTGGGAAAAGAATCTAAAGAAGAGTTTCAAGATTAATATCCAATTTCCAGGCTTTTACACTACTCGGCAATCACTCAAATCTACCAGTGAGCCAAAGGGAAAGATGAAAAAGCCAAAGGCCACGAACTTGTTTAAACTAGTATAGTGGGTTCAAAGTTTCCTCTAAGATCTTGAGCTATAGTTTTCAGATATCGCTGAAGTAAAAAACCAAGGCAGCCCCACAGATAAGCTCCTATTTACTCTAGATGAACCAAAGAACTATAACGAACCACACTTTGGACCTTGTTCTTAGCCATAATTAAACCTGATTATTTTGGTTACTCACTGAGAAATGACTTCAGTATAACCTTTCAGAAGTGTTTAGGAGCAAAATGAGCTGCAAAAAAAAGAGTTGCTGCTGCTTATGGGGAGAAAGATGGTGGGAAAACACTTATGCCTCCTTGCCAAAGTGGAAGTGCGTTGAAGTGTCTGCAGTCATGATATTCCTGTTCTCGCTGAAAACTTAGTGGGAATCCCACTGACTTTGGAAATTCCAGGAGAGAGTGCTCACAAAGAGAAGCGTATGTGTGAAAGAAAGCAGAAGGAAGAAAGTAGTAATAATGCAGAGTCCTTACTTACCTGTGCTTAGCATCTACAATCCCCTGGTTGTTATACTGTCTTGACGTAGGATTGGTTTTAGTTCTGTTACTGGATGTGATCCAGATCCTTATGTTCCAGCTTTCACCAACGGGGATGCCATTAGGAATTCTTCCTCTCTTTCCAGCCATCTTACAGGAAAAAACATAGTACATTTTGAGGAAGGCAAACCATTTAACTGTTGTTTAAATAAAGCACACTAGAAGTCCATTTTACCACTCTAAAATGTCAGACGCTGAGCCTAATGAAGGTAGAAGAATATTTATTATGCTCCAGTAGTACACAGTTCTTTATGTGACTGCTCATCCAAAATACCAGGTACTGAACACAGGTAGAGCAAAGAGTTTAAACACACAAGGAGAAGTAGCAGAAGAGGAGACAGAATACAGCTAAGTCAAATACAGCTTTTTTGAAAAGTCCGTTTCATTCCCCAATGGCAAAATACAGAACAACTTTTTCCTTTTCTTAGAGAAGACCAAAAGCTTTTTCTCAGTCTGAAAAATATTTGTCTATCAGCTGATGACCTCAGCTGATTAACTGCTGAAATCCTACTCTGCACGTTTACCGCTACCTAGGCTATGACACCTTGTGTCAAACTACTTTTCTCCAGCCTGCAATCCCTTCCCTATAAAAGAGAACTAAACTAATCTTGCTGATAGTTAGGGAAACCCAAAAGCTTTCAATAACTATGAAATAATCTTATATCTGAAGACGAATATCTGTCCTTTGCAGTAAGATGCACAGGATCTCATCACTTGGCAGCTGAAAAATAGTTGTCACAGCTGGGCAGGATCAAGTTCTGAAAAATGTGTGTTGAGCTTCAATACACTGACTCCACGGTCACCAAGAAAACAGTTCAAAACAGGAAACATCTCTAACCCTATGGATTATAGAGATTCCATGTAACTTTAACAAGTGCTTACAGTAAATTTCATTATAAGGAACCTCCACCAATAGCTAGAGCTGTAAACCATTAAAAACAGGGGGTGTGTCACTTGATTTTTGAATCAAGGACCTGTCTTAAATCAATACGAGTGAACTGGAGGGGATAAAGACTGATACATGGACCATTATTTTAGTCAGATCTTACCTTTTTAATAGAAATTTAATACCAACTAAGTCAGTTTTTATACTGTTGGGTCCCACTGCACCGTCCGGGAAGAAAGAGCTGTTATCAGTTCAACAGGTCGGGACTTCATTGTGTATTCTCAGAGGACTGTCACTGACCTGTCCTCCCCGGCCCGGCTGAGCAGCGCAGGTAAACAGCCATCGCCTCTCCCTGTGAGCCGCTCTTGCTGGCAGCTACTCCCAGTTCTGGAAAACAAATTGCAGACCATTATCAGCTCTTCTGGTAATTGCTGCAGGATGGAAACTGAGAGCGCAATAAATCACAACATCATTATACTAAGGCCCAAATGGTCTGGCATATTTTTGCTTAAGATGGTTAATAGAGAAGTGGTGTAGACTACAATGGTAGATAAAAATATCCTATATTGACTAGTTTGCATGTGGGCTTTTTTGTACTTGTTCGTATTATTCACAACATATTTTAAATGAATAAAAATAACCTTGTCTTTAGCTACAACAGTAACATCATTTTGCTTTTTAACTCTGTGGGAAGAAAATCCCGCGGTCTTTAAATATGTGAGCCTTGAACTCTGCACAAGGCATTACATCTATTATGGAGGTACCACACATAATGACTGTGGGCTAAAGGTTGGTGTATTTTCCTTGTTTGTAGTCTGTCTTTAAGGCTAATGTCCAGTGACCAACTATATCTCAGTCTTTACATGGACATCATATTGTTTCCAGCGAAGTTTTTCATACCCAGGCAAAAAGAAGTCACCTGGGCCAAAGTAAAGTTCTCTGAAGCCCAATGTAATACATGAACTTCTAAACTCAGACGTTAAAAGAAAAGAAGCTGCAAAACTTTCAAACAATCGTTAGGTCATGTGAGCAGGAGTTTGATGGGATTTCCCTTGGGATATTCCAAGAACATGCACAATCCCAGGCGCTGAGCCAACAGGATCCAGGCATGTCACTGAGGTGCAAGACAGGGAGGAGTCAGCAGTCGTGTTCAAAAATATGCATTTAATGTTCAGCCAAGGAGCAACATTAACGGCACTTGCGGATTTGCCAAGTGCCCAGGGAAAAGTGCAAGGATGGAGTGGAGGGAAAGGAAATAAATAAAACTGGAAGGGGAAAATGATATATAATAGAATTTTGCTTCTCCCTCCAGTTTCAGACCAGCTCATCAAAGCCAAAAGGTAATTCCACTCATTGCAGTATCTTCCATCTTGTTCAGATTTCACCCATGAATAAGCAACTGGATTTCTACCAGACAACTGGAAACCTACCAAATGCTCAACCCTCTGACACGCTAGCAAAGCTGGAATTAGATAAAACATTCATGAAAGACCCACAGATTTAGTGGATGTGACTTTCATAAACGCTGGTGTTCAGAAAGAGCAGCTTTATAGAAAACATTTGCCCCTAGTTTACAGCCTCTGATGAAACGAGTTTAAAGTACCTCCGTATCAAACGTATCTCCTTTTTTTTTTTTTCCCTTTTTTGATGATGGCATTGTTATTATTTTCATCCAGTTAAAAAAATAAAAGGCTCTGCAGGACTTGTACTAAACAGGTTAGGATTATTATAATCAAATTTTGATTGAAATGCTATTAATGATCTGTCCTGGGAATATAAAGTATGATTTTTGGGTTGATAGCATCTTTGTGATGGAAAGCACATTTTTTTTAATTGGATTCTTGGAGAAAGTACTGTAAAGCTTGTTCAGTTTATGCTTTAATCCAGACTGCCCTGCGCGCATCTATGTGGTTGCAAATATTTAATTATGTTCGTGACTACGTTAGATGTATTTCACAAAGGAAGAAGCCGAGGACAGAGCAGCAGACAAGGTAATCTGCCTCTTTTCAACCAAGAAAGTGCAACGAGATGCTACCACGACCGACAGTAAGCTTGAGGCAGAGGCCAGAGGATCAGCAGTGCCAGACACACCTCCCTCGGGCCATCGGCCGCGGTAAGCAAGGCTGCTCCCTCCCTGCTCTTCAGCCACGAGTATTTTTTCTGACCCTTGCACAGCAATACACCTCCGCTTGGGGAAGAGGCATTAGGCATTTTCTTTCCTGTTAATGTTCACTATTTTGTGGGCTGAAAACAACTGGTACCAGCAAGATGCTACGAGCGGCACTATGTACACTGGTAGTTGCTCTGGCACTGAAACCAACAGGCTCGCTTATCTAAGAGGTAAGGCAAAACGCTGTTATGGAGCGATCCTGATTTAATTGAGAGCCGACAGCTATTTCCATCACCAAGGATTTAGCCGCAGTGTAACTGCTCCTACGACAAGCCGTGTAGCTTTGGACATTGGACGGTTTACCTCCAAATCTTTTACGCTTCGACAGTCCTCCTAATCATGCAGCAAATAAATTGTGGAAGTTCCCAAACGGCATTTTGAAAAATGACAGTTTTACTGCTACCGTCTTTACACGAGCTACTCCAGGGTGACTATTATTTTTGGACTTGTTAGGGTTTTTGATTATTTAAGGAAAAAAAACAGGCTGCTGCTAGTACTCCTAACCCAATAAGCACTGCCTCTTACACACAGACAGTGAAAAACTACTTATGTTATGGAATTGTCAGTAATGGTGGCTCTTATACAACCAGCTACCTACGAAAAATGCAACTTCTGCTGCTGGTGAGACCTAAGATATTATATTGAAATGCAGAATACTTGCTACCACTTTTGCCTTGTTTCAGTGTTACCATATTGCTCAAACTAAATGAAAGTCAAAGCAGAAAAATATGACACATCCAGTCTGAATTTCTGGTATCAGAGAAAATACTGCAAAAATGCACAATTCACAGAACTTCTCTTTCTACAAAACATTTTGCTGATTGCAATTATATCAACAAAAATGCAATTCTTATTTACAGGAGTGGATACTGGCAGGGGAAATGCTAAAACAGCTTTGCTAATTCCAACACAGTCAGATATTCCAGTTTGCCAAATACCTGCATTGATTTCTGAGTGTCTCCCTCCAGCATTACCCTTACGGTGACCATTCCCACTCCTAACGTTACTGATGAAAAACAATTTATTGTGACAATATTCAGCTAAAATCAGCAGTGCCTTTTGGCATTTGGGCTATGTCTGAACTGTAAAAGAACTGCATTCCCTCAATCTACTCATATTCTTCAGCCATGCCCCCGATTCCATTTTAGGCCGAAATCCAGAAACACACCACAACTTAATCCTCTTGCTCTTTTTATTGTGGAAGGAACCCAGGTGCATGTGCTGGAAGGGAGCTTCGACGGATGCCCACGGCGCTAGGATCTCCTGGCACACTACGGCTTTTACAGGCCTTGCAGTACAACCATGGTCTCAGATATGACGGTGATGAGTGCTGCAGAAACCCAGAAGACATCAGCACTTATCAGAGCATTATTGAAGCTGGGGAGTTGGAAGAAGCTGGACAGATTGGATGAAATCTATAGCTGCCATCTAGTTCCAGTTTCTTCCCAGGCAGGGCTATTGCCAACTGTAGATCAGACCAGGCATGGCTCTGTCTGGCCAAGTCCTGAGAGCCTCCTTGGATGGAGATTCCAGGTCTCTCTGGGTTACTTCTTCTGGAGCTGCGCTGCCCTCTTAAATACAGCAGGGCACGGGAGGAGCTGGGTAGTTCAGCAGTGCTCACAGAACCAGGCTTCTTAGCCACAGTCTAAATACATTTACTTAGAGCTGTAATCAGCTAATAAAAGATTTCTAATCTCTGAGCTGCATAAGAGACACGATTCCGTCGACAGTGATTGAAGCATTTATCACTTTACCACTTGTTTTCCCTGCTGAAGAGAATCATTTATCTGCAACGTCACCTGGAGAATGGTGGGTGTTGTCAGAAGATCAAGGTCCAGCATCAGAGTATGTAACAAACATTAACCACTTCATCCCACTTCACTGGGCACTATTTTAATTTCATTTTTTATTGAGCCTGATTATTAGTTTACGACAGGCTGTAAATTATAGAAGAAGCAAACCTAGATCACCTCCTACAGGCCGAAGAGAGAGAAAGCTTTTTTCCTTCACATGAACGTTCCTGCTCCTGAACATCTGTACTGCACTTCTAGTTTCTGCACCTTTAGAGAGCACTGAGTCCAGCAGACTGTTCTAGCTATGCCGAACTGCAATTATTTATGTTAGCGTTAGATCATTATGGAAGACTACCTTCTAACACTCTGAATTTGGGGGTTAACAGCAGGTTTCCCTATATACATGTACCAGCCGGTACAATAGGGCGCTTCAGGAAATCAAATGAAAGGACCCGTTAGTCGTCTGCCCACTTTATGCAATCATCAAACAACCTTTGCACGTGAGTCAAGATTATTTTTTTTATTATTTCTTGGAATCCTTTTCTGTAAAACGGGGTTTATGCAGGCTATTGTAAAACACTGTGGGGGAAAGAACATATTAAAAGTATAATATATTCTCTTTACTGATCATGATCTGAGAGTTAAAGTGTGTTTGAAATACTGTGTTTTGCAATCCAGTCTATGTGATGAGTGATAAGTTATATAGCCATAATAAACAGTAGCGATACACAAAATGTATTACATTCTGTACAGCCCTATTTGCATTGCAAAAATCCCTATTTAGATTACAATGAACTCTAAATTACAGAGTAAACAAGTTTTGGCTACATCTTGAGGCCCAGCAGGGAGGAAGGTATCACTTGCCACCCCAGCAGAGGAATGCTGTTTACATCCAACTGGACTGAACTTGGAGACTTCACGGCTTTAACACACGAGGGGCTGCAACCAGACGCCCTCAGTCTCCATGCTTAGTGGTTTTTACTGGACGGCTGTAGGCTCCAAACTCAACATCAGAAGCTTTCAGCAGCGCTTAGCTTTCCCAAAAGCGGTTAGGGCTCAGGGGATTAGGTTGAACATAGCCCACCTTTGAGTCAGCTTGCTGGGCAGCAGACAGCTGGGTCACTGAAATGAAACACTATTGTCTGCTTTCATAAAGAAACAATTCTGTGAATCCATTTTGGACTAGTAGTAGATAAGGGACAACAGGATATTTGCTTTAAACTTTCTCTTGTCTTATGGAGAGAATCTTCGAAATGGAGAGAATCTTGCGAAAACATCACAAGATTCCAGCGACTCAGATCACCTTGACCTCTCTCAATCTGTGCGTCAGCTTGGGCACGGTTCAGGCTACGATAATTGTTTTGGTTGATGATCTCTTCTTAGAGTAGTATTAAGAAGACGGTCACTTTCTGATATCCAAACATTAGCAAGTCACCTATGCGGATTTGACACCATTATAAACTCTTCTATGCTCTAAGAGGGGTTTTTACAAAGTTCCAACTTTATGCTTCCTGTCATTAAATAGCACAAGGCTATTAGGAGTGAGATAGCATCAATGCTGATGATGTCAGGATGACAACAGTGTGTCTTTTTTTGATCTGACAGGGTAAGATCTGGAAGTGGCACAGATTGCAAACCGCAAGCAGAGAGGGCTTGCGTTAAACTCTGCTCTGGAGGCTCCTCTGTATTTGAGGCCGGTTGCCACCTAGTTTCACAACCCACAGAATCTGGAAGATCCCATTTCTTTTGGACAACCAGCTTCCCGCAGCTTTTATTCACTTGTTTCCACCACCACCAACGTAAAATACTCTTCTTTCCTGTTGAATATCATGACCCATGTTTCATGCAGTGATCTCTCGGGAGTCCCATCCTCAAGTTATCCAGAAACTGTAGGTGGTTCAAAAGGCATCAAGTCTCTTCTCAGCTATAGGTCCCTTTGGAGAGCCAGACCGTACCAGACCAGCAACTCAGCACCTGCAGCACGCACTGGAGTAAAGTTCTGCCTATCTGCAAGATCTCGGATCACCACAGAGCGAGCCACACGCCATATGACCCAAAACATTCGAGCTCCAACCCATTCCATACTCAAGACTAGGAACTTCAGTGTCATTCAAAGACACTTGACATAGGAATTTCTTCCCTCCCTTTGTCCAAAATAGCTTAAATTAGTTATTCTTCCAGATATGCTGCAATTTTCTTCTCTGGAGAAATGAAAAAGAGGCAGGAGTGTCTTCGAAAGAGAAGGAATTGTTAAGCAGGGTAGGGCATTTTTCTTTTTTACTTTGGTGTATATTATTGATACGACTGCTGCTTTTTGTGTTTAACCTTAAATTATGACCAATGAGGAAGTGCTGGGTTTTCGATACTTGCTATAAATCAGCCCATATAATTTAGATTTAGGAACCTAACTTCGAATGCTCATTTTTCTACAAATAATTTCTATAAAAATTGGAGCTGGGATAAAAGCTTGACTGACCAGATATGATTCCTGTTCTTTGGAATGAAGTAGAACATTCCACCTCCCACCTGTGCGCTCATGGTGCTTTCTTCTGCATCCTCCCATTTACTGTTTGAATGGGGATCTGAAGTGCAGAAGAGGTCTAAGCACATGAATGCAATCAGTTTAAAAAACAAAATAAAGGGGGGAAAAAAAACAAAAACAGGTTTGGCGCATAACCTGAGGTGTATCTATGCAATAAGCAGGCACCAGAATCTCCTGGTTCAGGTGACAACAGAAAAAAATAAAACAACTTGTTAAAACATAACCTGAAGCAGAAGTTTCTAACTCCGTGCCAGATGTGGTACATGCTTGAGCAACTCCTTTCAATTAAGCTATCATCCCAGAGATCCCTCGTGGGTGGTATGGCTCCGTACTGTCCTCAGTGTGGGCTAGGTGCTCTACCACATGCCTTTGCGCTAATTATTATCTTCACTGTCGTCTGTGTTCATCAAGAAGCCATGCTTTCATCATCTCAGCACCCACTCCTGCAAGGCAGGTAGGACACACGGTGGAACTGGATGCCTCAGCGACACGAACAGCCAAAGCGAGGAAATATGCTTATCACAGCACAGCCTGCTCTTCTGAATTTGTCCCGAAGTTTCTTTTCAGATTCCCTCATGAAGCAGGTATGTGCCACCAGGGACTGCATAAACCAGCAGTTCCCAAGTCAAAAATGAATTTTCCATGCATTGGATTTTTAATGTCAGGGACAGGATTTCTTAGCAACTCCTGTACTCCTTGGCTACTCATTCCCCATCTGTTGAAGGCAATGGCAAAGTAACAGAACAACAGACTTTATTTTGTCTTGAAAATCAGGAAGACTTTCTGGCTGAACAAGCTTTTCTCTGCTGTCTCTAGGAACAAATATCAAAATATACCTAAAATATAAAAACCAAATCAATTTTACTCCTTTTCAGTGGAGAGCAAGGAAATCGCCTTTTCTGATTTCGACCTTCTTCCAGTGTCACAAACCCATCAGGCCAAGTAATCTCCTAAAAATTTACCACGTGTTCCAATTGGAACCTGAAAATGAGCTTATTTTCTGTTTAGTCTGAGTCCAAAGCCACAGAATGAAGCTGATGTTCAAGGTACCTGAATCTGGAACCTCTCAAAATGTGAAGGGTTTAGGTCTGTACTTGTAGTGTTGTTTTCTGTTCCATTTCTAATAAAAGATAACTTGAAAAGTAAGGATTAACGATTTATGGGGTAGTAATCTTTAAAAAGCTCTGCATCCAAGGTATTAGAAAGCAATATAAATTCTTTTGTGGAAATGTAAACGGTATTTAAATGTAAGTAGGTATTATACCCAGTTGGTTAGATGGGGACAGTGAGAAGTCTCTGACTGGCTTTTCTGGGAATCAGATAGGTCCCTAAATCATTAACTTAGTATTAAATCATCTTACAGATATAAATAAATTGAGGGACTTATTGAAGGATGTCTTGCAGAACATAAGTAGTTTCTAGATGAATGACTCAGAAGATCAAAGTCATGGAAGACACCCATTTAATTAGGGAGGAAAGTCTTGAGCAAATCTGTAACAATACCTTTGCCAGGGACAAAACTTTTCCTGTATGCCCTCCAGTTTCAGCTACTTGTTCTGGAACACAATTGCCCCAAACTACCCTACAAACACTGAAATGATGCTGAAAAGCAGCTGATCTAGGAATCCTCCTCCTAATTCCAGAACACTGCAACCATCAATAAATATTCAAAGGTTTTTTCTACAGTACACATTATCCAACAGAACAGGCTTGCCATCAGAACCTAGCCTTATGCAAGTCAGCCTTTAAATTCCACGACAACCTTACCAGCTCTCCCCTTCAGCTGGCAAAGTGGCCCACGTCCGCAGCACAGTTCAGCGCAGTAATTGCGTGGCTGCTTTGTCTCACAGATGATCTCTGTCTGGCACAGTATATTTTCTCATGAGATAATCAATCATGTTATTAAGGAACAACTCATCCTTGATGGCTTATTCAGAGCTAACCAGAAACCACAAAATTCTTTCGCCATTCAAAAATATGCAGCATTTTCTTTCCTCTCTAGACAGCCAACGCATTCTAGCTGATACCTGAGGCAGGGCAGTTAGACTCACTTTCCAGTGAATTTTCAGAAATTAAAAAACTGAGGCATTCTTAAAGTCAACACCCAAAACCCCCCTCTTTGTATTTCTGTATTTTGCATGAACTAGGAAGTCTGGCATGTCGGTAAAGAGAAAATGTTATTCATTCTATGAACTAATGTTTCCTCTGTTGTAGTTATGAATTTCGTAGGTGTGTCTCCATTACAGAGTGGAAAAATCATGCCTCACTTTTATACCAGCTGACCTTATTTCAGCGATTTATAACTACGTTCACAAAGGATTGTTACTGTTGGGTTTAGTACCCTGGCAATTGAAAAATGAATATTCTCACTGCTGAATTCTCTAGTTACACATACTTTGTCCATTTTGTTCACTCCCATTGCAAGATCTTGTTTTGCTGATCATTCACCCTGCATCCACGTTGGACAGTCTCTAGGTCTCTTCTGGAGCAGAACAACCAGACTGCGCTAAATCTCTGCAGTGGTTTGGTTCTTTGATCTCTCCAGGATCCAGCCGCTATAATGTGCTGCTTATAATTTTCAGTGGCTATCACAAAATTCATCTGAGAAATCTGTTGCAAAAGGGGAAGTTCAAAAATTAACTGCAATTTGTTAAAATCTAGTGCATGACTGCTTGCAAAGGGACTTCCTCGGATCTGCCTGCTAGCAATACTTTGGAATCTATTGTTTTCATGTGAAGATGACATTAATATAAACTCAACTGTTACTTTCCCACAATCCAATTAATTTTGTCAAGCAATATACAAAGTTTCACTTTCCTAAAGCGCAGAAATTAAATAATGGAGGATGTTTTATATGGCCAAACTTTCAAGCCCTTTTCCAGGCAGCACTTAGCTCAAAAATTCTCTTCTCAGCAATAAATATTTTATGGCAAACAAGGATCTGCACTGAGAACTAACCCGAGAAACACGTGGTCCAGCAGAAGCGGATCATTTTTTGCTGCTAAATTTGGTGTCATCGTAGGACTGCTGTACATCTTCTCTCCTGCTCCCTCTCACGTTGGCCCATTTTTCTTTCATTCAGGAAATGTGTAAGTTACCCTCACCTGAAAACTGACAAACATGACAATCTGTTGGACTGGCTTTTCCTTTAAAAATCACATCTACTGTTGTCCCCCCCCCGCCCCATCCTTCACTAGAAAGTTGATTTGGATTTTCTAGTAGAGTCAGAGTCTGAATGAGAGATCATTCAACAAAATTACGGTGGGCTGTCGACTGTCTGGACTGAGCACGTTTTGCTGAAAAGCCAGTGGTACCAACACCAGCAAAAACCAGGAGAATCTCAGCAGCGTTTAAGAGAGTATGATGAAGACAACTGAGATGGGACTCGAATATAGTCTGTGCCAAGATTGGACACAGATTACTGTGATCTTTTTCAATCACGTTTTCACTCCTCATCTCTCTAGAACTGCAAAATGTGAAGAAATAAAGATGAATAAAAGCAGGAGTAAAAAGACAGGCACTTCAGAGAACGTCGGGAACAACAAAGGAGTGCGAGTAAAACAGTATCTCAGAAAAAAGGACACATCGGTAAAAGTAATTACATCTTTTCCTTTATTTTTCTGTACTTATCTGGTATGATCCTCTGCTTTTCTATGCTTTGTTCAAAACAAAGGTATGACTGTGCTGATCATTCACCTTTCTACTACTGCTTCCTCTCAATTTTGTAATTAAAATCAAGAAAATACATACAGCATATCCAAAATCAGACGTACAAAATAGGTTTACCATTTGCCACATTGTACATGAAAGCCTGGCATCCCACAAACGTTAAAAAAAAGAAAAGGGAAAATAGTTATCTGTTACCCTAATTTAAGGCGTGTAATTAGCAAGGCTGGAATGCAAACACTTTCTCTGCTCAAGTCACTGTGGGTGTACATCTGTATGACATATCTAATAAGAAGCTGAGCATCCAGCCACTAAGATGCTCCTATAAGCTGTACCACAATCCTCTTAAGGATTTAGGGAAATCAGAGGCTCAGCTTTGCCATCTGTGGCTTAATAAATATTTTCTTCGGAGGCTTTGTGCCTTGTTTTAGCAACCAAGAAAAGAGTCATACAGTAATTTCTGAGACACAGCGTTACTACAGAGCTCCTTCTTCTCTTTCCTCAACAATATGTTTCGCAAGTGGACAACCTGTGGTAGCTGTACTGTATGAAGCACTTCAAATACGGCTTTCAGGCTTCACTGTGTGACCCAACAAGGCTGTGTTAGATCAAGGGTTTCTGTGCACTCTGAATCCCTATCTTTGAGACAAAACTGCTCATAAAAGCAATATTGCCAGGTCCCTTTGAGTCCCAGACGGGCTCACAAACCAGCATGGTCCCACAGCAAAGCAGAGGGATCTCCGAGCACCTCTGACGCAGACCACTCACAGCGTCAGCTCTGAGGAATGTGACATATTAGAGGTGATCGTCTGAAAATTTTGGTATATGACTCAAAGGATCCAAAATAACCCCTTCCATTTTTGCTCAGAGTCAATAGACATACTATTTTGACCAGTGCTGTTTAAGCAGCATCAGCAGACACAAAGCATTTCTACAGCTTTGTAGTTTCTTCACCACGTTCAGTGATGGGGCCTCATCCAGTACCACCTCCACGGATGAATTCCAACTCTGCTTGCTCTAACCATGCTACCCATATCCCCAAGCTCTGAAACTTCACAACTATCCAAATCTGGCTTACAATAAAGGAAATCAGAAGAAGTTGGTCAGCTTCTAAGAGAAAGACAAATAAAGGAAATAAAGATGAATAGCACTTCCCTCTGGAGCTTTAGATGAAGATAAAGAGGACTTGTGTAGGCCAAGAGATGTTAGCATAAAAGGTGCTGGTATTTAAGTGGACGTAAGAAGGCTTCCTAGGGAATTAAAAAAAAAGTCAATAATTTCCAAAGTTTTACAAGAACCTGGAAAAAGAGGGAGACGAATATAGGAATAAATGTACAATAACATACGGAAAAAATATATTATTGTATCGGCCTACTGGTAAGAGCAAAAGACCGAGAGCCAGACCTAATTTCCAGCATTGACTTTGCCACTGCCTTTGTGTATGTTGTGCTTGGTGTATGATGTTGGGGAAGTTACCGTCTCTGAGCCACAGATTCCCTTCACACGTGTGTTTCTGATGTAATCGAGCTGAAAGCTCTCTCTTCTTATGTTTCGTATTTTGAGGGGTTTCAATTTCTGCTGCAGCCTGAAGTTGTTACGTTATACTATAAAAATAAAGGCAAAACAGAATGGAGACTATAAAATATTGTTGGCTGGTTTGTTTTGATACTTTAACGGCTTCAAAAGTGATAGTACTCATATAATTGCTCTGGTTTTGGGGTCGGATCTTGGGCTTGTGCACATCGTAATTTTTGCGTGTATTTTCATCAGAGCATTATGCACAAGGAGGCTGTATTTTAACTTGAAAACACATTGTGGTCGGAGTTTCAGTGTACTGCACTTAGCACATGCAAATCTTAACAAGCACATCTGTAACTGTTTCAAGAAATGTTTTGTGACTAGAACGACACGCGAACAAAATGCTGCCCATAGGATATTTCCGAAGTTTCTCTTTTCTGAAGAGCCATGTCCTGGATTCCTTTGTACTACCATACATCAAAGGGAGGGGAAAAAAAAAAGAAACAACAATTGAAATTCCTCTGAATAATTTGTTCTAGGAGAAGATATTTCCTTGTCAAATGAATGCACCTCAGTCTATAATTGTCAATTTTAAGCAATGACTGAGAGATGCCATTTATTTAAATTGAAACAAGTGCTTTGCTCTGGAAAGCGGGCCACAAGTAGAGGCAGCAAATCAGCTCCCCAAACCAAGGCACGCAAAAGACAACAGCCTTCCCACTTCGCATACCCAAACGGACAGTTCTGACAGTTTCTGTGTGCAGCCATGTGAACTGCACACGTAATCATGGTAATTGCATGCAGAAATTAGGTGCAAACCGCACAGCTAATTTGTTTTTTAAAAAGGGAGTAATCCTGCAACACTGTATACAAAGGAGACAAACAATAATTACAACGTGCTTTTCAAGCCTCTTAGAACAAACTCAGTGTTTCCATGCAGTTGTGCTAAAATATTTTCCAGCTGTCAGTGTGCCTGCACTCTGATACGAAGAAACTTTTTCTTTTTTTTTCTTAAATCGCCAGGAGAGATGGATGAATTTCATTTGCTTGACAGAATGCTTGTATAGTATTTCTTAACAAAGGGTATCAACAGCAGCTTATATTGCTGGTCTTAGGAGCGCAGATCTGTAGCAGAGCTCTTATCAGATCCATAAATGCATTAGAGAATGTGGTGAGAAGTCAATGGAGCCAGTGCAGTTTGCTGGGAAGGCCTCGGCTGAGACTGGGCATTTTGCCTGGGATGGCAAACTGAGGATTAAGGGCTTTATGGGACATGTGAACTCCACTCAAATGCAAACATAAGCATGATTAAAATTTAGCAAACTATGATGTACGAGCCCTTGGGCAAAATCCAGTAGACACAGCTGTATTTATAGGTTGATACAAAGAACTGTTAGACCTAACAGCAATTCAGCTACACGGAGAACAGTGAGGAGTCTGAGATCTCTCACTGCCACACAGTGCTACGAACCTCAACCTAATGCAGTGTATTTTTCTTTTCACTACTCCCTTTGGCAGCTTTGACCATACAGTTACTACACGGGACCATTTTCCCTATGGATCAACGCATTAGCAACTATAATTAGACTCACAGGAGAAAGCGGCATTGCTCTTTCAAAGACCAGGTGTCTACACGGCTATTTAGGTCATTTTAAGATGTTGGCTGAGGGATGCACCTCAATGGTCTGTACTGATAACGAGAACAAAAGAAATTTGGAAACAATAAGAAAGATTAATGGAGAGAAAGGCACTAAATCCAGAACGGCTGCAGAGAATCACATACAATGAAACACTTCGCCAGTAGTAAAGGCACTGAAATAAGCAGTAATGAGGTGTTAGTATCACCCAAGAAAATCAAAACTTCTGCTGCCAGTTTTCTGCAGCAGGAAGAAACCTGTAACTTCAGCCTCTGGGGGAAAAAAAACCCAAAACCAAGCAGTAGAGACACGCTGGTTATGAAACCTTCCCCTTCTTTTCTCCAAGTGAATCAACTTTACTGCTCTGGGGAAAGGCGGGAAACCCACTTAGGAATAATCATGGACAGTACCTTTGTGACAGCAGATTTTGAGCCACCTCTACCCTAAACAAAACCACTTGTAGGATAGTCACCTTGTTCTGACGCAGTGATGGGACAGGGCAACCTAAGTGCTGCTTGCACAAAGAAGCAAACATCTCTTAGTATCGCCTTTCAGGTACAGTTGTACCTCGCCTTGCTGCTCTACTGGTGTAGAGCTGTTTTCAGGGGTCACTCAGCTTCTCATCTAAATGAGGAAAAGCGCTTTTGGGTTGGCCAAAAAAGGCTACTGCATCGGGGCACGTTGAAATCCCTTTGGGTAGCATGGGCTGTGTGTCTGCTCCGCTTCGTCTCTCCACAGCATCCCTCATTAAACTCAATACTTAAACTGTCAACTATCCTGTGACGCCAAGCTATTTAAGAAATAACACATGAGGAATTCATACATCTCAAATAAACAAGAAAGTCCCTGCATTAAACCCTGATCCATTCCCTTTTCCTGTTCCCTTTTCTACACTGAGCTTTTCATGACTGATAACGTTGGCTGTTAGTTAGGCTTGTGCTCTACCCTGAGCATAAATGACTGCACAACAACTAGGAAAAACCAGGTTCCCACTAGTCTAAGCAGCAACGTGTCACCTCTGCCTTGCATGTGCTCTCCAGAAAGTGATCTTGATGCTTCTCTTCTCCCTCTGTCTGAGGAACAGCATCAGCAAAAGGACCATTATTCTGATTTGGATACTAATAGTCTTCAGCATCCCAGTTTACTGCAGTAAACAGAATTGCAGGGAAAGAGCAGAGTGAAAGAGTCATCCTGGAAGTATCTCTGCCTCCTGCTGAGTCTCAGACAGGAGCAGACGTTCACCTGTGCCGGAGTGGCACTGGAACGCAGCTTTTTCCCTGAGATAGAGGGCTGCGAAACACTGGATTACATGGTTGTCATCACTACTTACTGGCTTTTGTT
Source organism: Rissa tridactyla (assembly GCF_028500815.1). Classification (NCBI taxonomy): domain Eukaryota; kingdom Metazoa; phylum Chordata; class Aves; order Charadriiformes; family Laridae; genus Rissa; species Rissa tridactyla. The sequence goes on from NC_071469.1 coordinate 88,612,787, forward strand.
CTTCTCACATAGCAAGGCAGCAGCGAGCGGAGTGCCACAGTGCCGCGCTTGGATGTCTGAGGAGAAGCTCGTTGTTCATTTATTGCAAAAAGGCATTAAAAATAGCAAAAAATAAAATAAAATAGAGCCACTTTCCTCTTGGAGCACCAGGAGCCAGGTGCACAGCTGCTGACAATGACGGCAAACAAATACTGGAAATGTTTTGCACTTCATCAAAGTAATAGTATTTAGGAATAGATTCAAGTGACCTTACTGGTACTGAGCAACATCCTACAGTCTTCTTGCAAATGGTGCTGTGTTCATGGAATAAGACATGATTCTACACTGGTAAAAATATAAGAAAGTATCAGTAGTATCAGAGGTCGGATTCTTGCATTCCTGTTTACACAGATTAGCGCATGTGCCAGTAGAAGCTTTAATTCTTGTAATGAGGTTTTTCTCAGAAAGTAAGGAAAATACAGACAAGAATAAGAGTGGCAAAATATAGCTTTCATATACTATGAAAATACCCATGATGTTAGATTGTGTGGCTTATCTAACTATGGCTTATCTTGGTATCGTACTCCCTTTTTGGCAGGTGAGCACCTCAGGCTAAAGACTTTCCATTAAAACAGAGGGCTGTATAATTTTTCTAGAATATACAGCATTCTGCATACTACCAATATTCTGTATGTTCTGAAGCAGAGTACAGTGCATGCTGGTAAAAATAGAAATTCAGAGGAAGCAACAGTCATCACAAAACTATACCAAGTAATAAAAACTATACCAAACAGTCAAACCAAAACGAAAGAAAGATTGCAAGGAAGATGAAGTGAGGTTTATGCCTTTACCAAACATAGTAACTATGGCAACTCACGCCACTTCCACCGGAATCTTTTACCAAAATAACTTCCTGTGTCAGTGCATTTCAGTGCTTAGGTGAAGTTTGGGGCTTTTTGTGTATATTTAAAAGCAGCCATAGGCAGCGAGAGATTGATCTAATCATAAGAAGTGGCCTGTGAAGCACTAACTGCGGAGACCGTGCTTTTACCCCAGCAAAGATGCTCCCCTTGATATCTCTACATGTTCCACAAAGTGGTCAGCGTAAAAACTGGGTCAGTTACATACGAGATATTTTCTTATCTGCACCAGGGCTCCCAGACCATGAGCTCGATTCTCCAAGCTTCTGGATTGCCCTCAAGCCCCCCCCACCTTGGATTCAAGGACATCTCTCACCTAGACTGAATCCTCATCTTTCTAGAAAGGAGATACATGTTGCTCTAATACACCTAATTATAACTGTATCTTATATACAAGCACTTCATCATGCAGCATTTATAGGCTCTCATTCTGCATGTTTTTGTTATTTCATTCTATTCATTTGAGTGTTGTTTTTTAAATATTTTGAATAAGCTTCAGAGGCTGACTTATTGGTAAGGGAAACAGAGTCAAAGAGACTCTCCCTCTCCAGTGTCCGTGTGAGCCAGATGGCCACGCTTTAACCATTTCGCTTAAATCAAAAAAACAATTGCAAGTCAAAATATATTGGGGCAAACACGTCAGCTGGTGCAAAGAGTCCTAGCTCTACTGACTACAGGGAGGCAGGCAAATTTATAGCGGGTGAGCCACTGTCCCCACTCTATGTTGCAACCTCTAGTGATTTTATTGAGTCTCGCAATAGCTAATGGCTTTTAAAGTGTTGCTCAAATCAAGAGACTGCATAAGAATCTAAGTGTGGGTGATTTTTGTGTTGGCTTTCTCTTAAGTTTAGATTTCTAGTCCATACGGTTGTAAAGAAAGAGTGGAAAATGCTAAGTGATTGTTACTACGTAAAAAGAGCTGACAATTTTAAACAAATCTCATAGTCGTTATGCTTTTTATTCCTGGCATATGTTTTTTATTTGTCAGAGCAAATAAGCAAATATTAAATGCAAATGGAAAAAATAATAAAGACATCTTTAAAAACATGTTCCTAACTCTCTCTGGAACTTTAACAAAACAGGAACGAAGAGTGGTGAAGCTGGCAAAGTGCTGTCTCACTCAGGTGACCATCAGGGGCAATTTCACTACAATTAGCAGGGCTGGAAAGGAGGCCAGGATGTAGCAATAAGACCCGTCCTGCTTTTAAGATAGGAAAATAATTTTTCAGACAGACTGTGTTACCTTCTTGTCCAGTTCCTTGTGCTGTACAGATGGGATACGGGTACGCAGGTGTTCTGCTTAATCTTTGCAGCGCTTAAATACAAGCAATACTTAAATACAAGGGAATTAAGAATGGGAAGGGCAGCATTTGAAAACCGATCAGCTGAACTGCACAGGAGCTGCAAGAAGACGTGTTGGGATTGCTCTGCTCATGAGCTCTCCTGCAAGGACAATGCTTATAATAAGATTTGAAGTTCCCCTGGCAGCGACCACCTTTTTTTCTTCTTTTTTTTTTGTGTTTTCACCCCTCCCTCACTGATCGTACAGAAACCCATGCAGTGGAGTACCCTTCAAGGATTGGGGATCAACGTGTTAATATAATTCAAATAGAAGATGTCAATAAAGGATAAAATTCACTATTAGGAACACACTTAAAATACATCAGCATAGCACATAATAGGTAGAAACTTGCTCTTTCCCCAGCCTGCTATCTGTTTCACTCAGAACACTAAGTTAAAATGGTAGAAAACAATGCTCCTTTCTCCTCTAAAAATACACAGCGCATAATAAAAAAAGTAACGTGCAATCAGCCTCTTGATGTTTTTAAGGTAGTAGCAGGAACTGATACTGCCCAGAGCAGCAATGACTTTCTGAGTCCCACACATGGTAAGAGAAACTGAAACAAGGGATACATGGAAAATCCATTAGCAGAAACCTACGTGGAGACAAAACATTTTGGTTTTCGACAGATCTCAAGAGGTCCAAGCACAGCATGTTAATGTTTATGATAGAAGTCAGCGAGTCTCCAAGCTTATGTTATTTTGTTTTGCTAAAAGAATATGAGATGTTAGAATAATCACTGGTATTTTTACTGACTAACTCTTCTTAGTAGCTTCTCTCAAGTGTAGCTGGTTTTAATTTGTGGAATGAGGGTGGGCACAGCTTAACATTTACACCGCTCTAATCCAGAGCATTTCTCTCGCACAGAACAATAACACGACATTTATTTCTTAGAAGTTTTAAAATTAGATGTTTTGATTTTAGTTGGCAAATTTTGGGAGTGCTGTTTTTTTGGTTTTTTTTCTAAATCCTCTGCTTTTCCATTGTGACTAAATCCAAAATGTTTGTACCATTAAGATGACAGATGACACGGCCCAAAGGCAAACACCCAGGATCATCTATCAGGTGCTTGGCTCTGCTGTGGTTTGCTGTGCGCTTTGCCAGCGAGTCTTAGCACCTTTGTGTGCTTCTGCTTCCTTACCTGTAAAATTGAGATAATGACACATACCCTCTTTGTTAAAAGGTTTTGCATCTGTATAAAAATGTATTTCTACATAGAAGTGCTACACAGCACGAAAAAATAAATGTAAATGCTTAGATAACCCTATCTCACTACATATAAAGGAGAGTTGATAGCGGGAGAAACAGTAACCTTTGTCTCAAGGGATCTGGGGTTGTTTTTGGTTTCTAGTCTCTATTCATTTCTTTTTACCTTCCAGAATTGTCTGAAACATCTGCTGAATTGGCACAATGTGAATGGAGAGATTTCACCTCATCCTAATTTTGTCCTGATGCAAAACTGTCAATGTCTGGTGTTTTCAAAGGCAACAATTTTTTTCTGAGTGCAGTGCCAGGAATAATCTCCTGCTCTTTGACTCAATCTGTAAGCCCACAGCGTTATGTATTTATTTACTTATTTATTTTGATGTCTCCAAAATAGCAATGCATGTTACTCTACCAGACTGCATGCTGTAAAACAGTGGAAGCAAATAAACTGCAATTGTTAATGTTAATTGGTCTTACTTTACCATGTCATTTCCAATTTTTTTCAAAATGGAGATTAAAAAGGGTTGGAGAAAAAGCTGTGATTTTGTCGTAAGCAATCCAGTTAGCGGAGTGAACTGAAGGGATTTGATTGTTCAAGCTCTGCATAACCAACGAACCGCGCAAATTCACATTAATCTGTCTGTCCACACCCCCTCAGCCTTGTCTGCGCAGACCCATGTTTCTCCACGCGGCGATCGCGCTGCACACCCATGTGCAGAAGAGCCAAACCGTCCTGCGCATTTTGTACAACTCATCCTTTTCACAGACCTTGGAAAGCGTAGATGCTGAAATTTCAATAAGCTTAAAACTCAGTGAAGCCTCAGGTGGCCTCTTCGGGCCAAACGGTGAGGACAATTATTTTTTTTTCACTTGTGGTTGACATGGGGTTTGCTCTGTGGAAAACTTCAAATAGTAAAAACCCAGTATCTTGCAGACTTGAGAAGTTCATACAAGCAAAAAAATCAGCTCAACTCACCCACCCTGCAGTACGAAGGCAGAACTGCATCCCCACAGCACTGCGCTGAGTGTGTTCCCCAAACTGAATTCAAAAGACTCAGGGGAAAAATGTTCCAGCTTAAATGACCTCATTCATTCAGGATGTTTTCATTAATATCCCCGCTTCAATTTTCCAGTTGATAGCTTCAGTTGTATTCTTCTTAGCAACCCCTTAATAAAACCCGGTATCGTTTTTTTCTAATGCCACAGTGTTTATGCCTTTCACATTCCTAGACGCGGTCTCTACCCACTCGTATACTCGCCCTCAGTTCTCAGAGACTGAGCCACTGTCACTTGGGTGCAAAAAAACACATCCACACATGTACACGTGAACTTGCTGATTTTCTCTGAATTTCCACCCAGTCTAGTCTTGAGGTGCCCAAAACAGAGCATACTGTCCTGAGAGGGGTTATAATTCTGGTCAAAAATTCCTGCCTCTATTCTCCATCCCATTTGGGACTTTCTTGTTGCTATGTCATTGCACCACAAATACATATTTCATTTTCTGTTATCTATCACCTTAGGTCTCTGTCAGCAAAACGTTCTTCTAGGTTTCTCCCTCAGAATGAGGTTTTCCTCACGTATTAGCTTCTTGTTTTCCACGTTGCATGGCGTTGTGCTGTTTTCCGTTCATGGGCCCATCCTCTATAGGTCTATGTGGACATATCTGGGCAGCTTCACCGTCCACTCCATCTCCCAAGTGACTGTCATCTAAAGATTTTATTAGCGCGGCCTTCTTTCAGATCATGACCGGTAGCTAAGAATCAACATCAATCCCATCTTGGTGCCAACCTCTGGTAAACACCTCCCCAAAACACGATACGCTGCTGTTAATAATTATCCTTCAGACAGTTTGCAGCCTTTGTGACACAACGTTTGTACCCAAACCAATGTGTAAACTTGTTTTGCAAGCAGGAATGTCATGAGAAACCACATCAAACACATTACTAAAATCCAAATCATCAGTAGATCCAGCAAATTGCCTTTTATCCATTGATTTTGTAATTCTGTTTTCTAAAAGAAGTTTGGAAAATCTATTTTCTATTCTTCCTTTGCTACTAAGGCTCATTTTTTCCTTCTACCGTAAAAAAAATTTCCATAGTAGTTTCCTTTTTCCACTCCTGCATTCCTTTTCTTAAGCTGAGATATTCCCAAGACCTTTCATTAATTAACTAGGAAGACAAGATTTTTCGTAGTTTACCCTGCATCACAAAAGCCGATGATAAATTCGATGTTTGTTGCAGCTGCAGAACAGATGTGGGCCCTGAACTCTGAGATTTTTGTTCCCTCTGTGTAACACAAGTCATTTAGAGAAACGCATATGCCAAGTTACCAGAGCGTGATACCTGAAATGCCTCAATATTCATCTTATCGGGGAAACAGGATTTAGCTAGAGTACCTCAGACGGTGAGATGTGCTCTTGCCGATGGCTGCAGGTCATGTCAAAGAGCGGTTTCGGGCTTGGATCCTGACCTTGGAGCCTGGAACTGGACACTGGCTTCCCTAGAATTGTATAGGGCTTCTGGCACAGTGGAGATTAAAGTCAGAAATCACAAGGTTACCCTGAGATTTCTAGGTAACTGGCATCTCAGTGCTACTGGAAGACGACTGAATTATTCACAGCTTGAACTCTGGGCCCCACATGCAGAGCAGGAGACTACAAAGCCCCCAAATGACAATGTGACTGCAGATGCAGAACGATCAGAGACTGCCCGTTCACATCATTCAAGACCACACATTTTGCCCTATTTGATAGAAAAAGAAATCTTGTCATTACAGAAGAGGAGGAAAACGGGTAGGAAGTTTGTCAGGTCTGGAACTGGGTTAAAAAAAAAAATAAGATACTCTTGTTAGAGAAGATTCAAGCTCCCAATTCCAGTAAAAGTAAAACGTACTGCACCTTTGAAACATGTGGAATTCTGCCTGGAAATCAAATATAGGGAAATGGAAAAAGGATATGTACAGACCCCGTGATCATGTGGCCAACACATGGAAATCAAATGGAATAGCTACTGGTTTTTAAGTTCCACAAGAGCAATGAATTGAAGAAGAGCGAGAGACCTCTTTCTCACCCTGTTTATTTCCCCGCTGCTTCCCAGCCCTCGCGGCACACGTAGCCTCAGACTCTTCCGTAAGTATTCTAACTACTTTCCTGAGCAAAACCACGCAAAGAAGTAGCAGATGAAAGGCAACAGAAGTATTGGCATGCAGTTTCCTAAAAAAATCCCCACAACAACCTCACCATCAACACTGGGCTAATTCTTACAGCTGGATGGAAAGAGCAGCATGTGAGCATCACTGTGCACACACGCACCCCCAACGTGTTTATTTAACCACACATATATACAAGCCTGTTGAAATCAAAACATATCTTAAGCCTAGGCAAGCAAAACGTTTTAATTAAAGGAAACATATTTTCCTCATTAATACATTGTATGATGTATCAACGACCATGACATACTCCTGTGGCATGTTTTTTTCTTCTCTGTGTGTGAACATCTGTACATTTCCCCAGAAGCCGAATTTGACACATGTGATGCAGGAACAGAAATGCCTTTTCAGTGGAAGTCTAAAGCAAGCAGATGTGTCAAGCATCTGCCAACAAGTTATGAGGAAGTTACTTCTGCTCCAGGACATAATAACCTATGCACTTCTCCTTAGAAGAATGTTTGTCTTTTGTGGAAAAGACAACTCCATACCATGAGCTGCATTTCCAATTGTATGGGAAATACTCACAGGATCACCAAATCATGGGGTTGGAAGGGACCTTCGGGTGTGGACGTGTTGGAGCAGGTTGAGAGGAGGCCATGAAGATGATCAGAGGCTGGAGCACCTCTGCTATGAAAACAGGCTGAGAGAGTTGGGGTTGTTCAGCCTGGAGAAGAGAAAGCTCCGGGGACATCTTACTGTGGCCTTTCAGTACTTAAAGGGGGCTTATAAGAAAGATGGGGACAAACTTTTTAGCAAGGCCTGTTGGCCTGTTACAACAGGACAAGGGTAACAGCTTTAAACTAGAAGAGGGTAGATTCAGACCAGATAGAAGGAAGAAAATTTTTTACAATGAGGGGGGTGAGACACTGGGACAGGTTGTCCAGAGAAGTGGGAGATGTCCCATCCCTGGAAACATTCAAGCTCAGGTTGGACAGAGTCTGAGCAACTTGATTTAGTTGAAGATGCCCCTGCTCATTGCAGGGGGGTTGGACCTTTAAAGGTCCCTTCCAATCCAAACTATTCTATGGTTCTGTATCTAAGCCCAGGCACATATATCTGTATCGGGCACCAAAATAAAAGCAGGTTGCTATTCCAAGGCACCGCACACCTCCAGCTCCCAATGGAGAAAAGTGGAAGTGTTATGATTAAAGCCCTATTTCATGTTTCCAGGTTGCCTGCAGCAGAGCCTTCATCATCAAATTGTGTGTAAATGGAGTCTCTGTAAGATGCTACATTTCAACCAAGCTCTAACAAGAACCACTCAAGAGAAAAGTGCATTTCCTTCCAGTTTATTCCTTTGGTTTCAATTGTGATGAGTTACAAACCTATTGTAAGATAGATACCACACAACACAGGGGCGTGCAGCTCTAAGATAACTCATCCTAAAACAGTGATCTATATGGAAGGTTAGATAATGCTGCATTATACATGAGAATATCAGTTTCTTTATGAACAGACCCCCACTGCCGTGTGCTGGGAGGTGTGAATTAGACATGATGAACATAATAAAGCAAAGACATCAGTGTTTAGGATATCTTTTTATAAAGCACTTGCCTGTCCCTGCACTTAGAATAGGTACCTGCATCCATTCCCTTATTAACCACCACAGACCTTCATCATTCTTGAACTCTCCTGTTAAGGTGAATAGCAAAAAAGGGAAAAATAAGATCTTACTGCTAAAGCCCAATTCCTGGCCCCTTGGGGTGCCTACTTGTACAAGACAGTTGCAGAATGTAAATGCAGAAATGAGCACCACAGAAATGCTTATGGATGAGGAAATAATATCATGAATTGTGTTATGTCAAGTGAGACCCTATTTATAAACAGACAAAAAGCTTCTTGGTGTGTAAGTGATGGGAGGCAGGAGATTGTTCATTGTACAAATGAGTGCAAAATATGATAAAAAGGAACTGCAGGGCTCTCAGGAAGAATAATGCATGTGCCATTATCATTTTGACATGGAGGACAGAAGCGCATCCATCAGCACTGAGTTGCAGAGAACCTGTGCCTACCCTTTGTGAATCCTGTGGGAGGTTATGTACATGGTATGTTTTTGGGGCAGGTCTTTGGAAGATCCTGGAGCTCCCCATCAACAGCACGATCGAAGCCAGGGCTTGTGTATATTAAGGCCGGTTTGGCAGAGAGGCACAAGAGTCCTGATCGGAATGTGCCAGCTCTTGCTCTCCATGTGGCAGAGACGTGACACATGCTCACATTCCCTGGAAAGCCATGGTTGGAAAAGCACAAAAAGGGCAGGAGGCAGAGAGCGGTCAGTGCCTCAGAGAGCAGCAGTGGCTTAAGCGGGTTATGGGGGCAGCTTTTTGCACTTCAGACAAAGCAAGGCAGAGACTCTGCATGTAAGATGCTTGTTATTTTTTTAGTGGTTTGTAGCATTGCCCCCTTTATCCCCCCCAGGTAAACACAATAGCATGTCATACCAACTCTCTGTTAATTTTCTTTCCACTTCCTTCCCCATTCCCCCTCCCAAATCAAGCAGTCACAACTTGGACAAGACTCTTGAGAGGGGAGCACTCAAGCAAAGCTGTCTATCTAGGAGTTAGATGCCAGGGTAAAAACCCAGACTGATTGCCAGCTTTCAAGATGTGACAGAAAGCTGCAAGACTTGACAGTCAGTGTCCAGACTGAGTTCAGACTCTGCAGGCTCAAAAATCCCCATTTGCTGAGAGCAGCATGGTGAGTTGAGTAGATGCTGCCACAGCACTCACTCACAGAATTGGGGTGATGGTACTTTCTGGCACCATCATTACCGCCTACAACCTACACAAAGCTCCTAGTGCTTTGAGGAAAGCTAAGGCCAGTGCTGTTCCATCGATACCGTGTCCAAGACAGATGTTACGGTGCCCATACCCTCACACTGCCAAGGAGCAGCTGTTTTTGGAAGCTGAAAAACACTTTCAGATGGAGGAAATCTCCAAGAAGGAATCAAAGTCAAGTTACTCTGAAAGACTATGGTGCCTTCACATCTGCTGCACAACACATACACACACATTGAGTTTAACTTTTCCAAGGACATCGATGGGACTTGGAAATCAAATCCCATTCAGAAGTATTGCAGACACATACTGCAACTGTAGTGCTACACCGACCACTCCAGACAAGATGTAAACAAGGGACAGTGGGTAAGACGCTGAGTTTGCAATGCTAAATATATGTGTTGTTCTCTGTCATTGCTTTAACAGGAGCCACTATAAAGACATTTTCAGAGTCACTGATTTTTCCTGTTGCACTTTGCTAACCTTGCCAATCTTTGAGTTTGGGATTATAGCAGTGAGTAGTTTATCTCTTCTGAAGAAGTAACAAAACGCCATGGCTTTCAGACCTCCTATCTCATAGACCCTTATCTTTTTTACTTCCAATTGTGCCTGGGGAAAGGATGAGGAGCAGATGAACACCCAGGAATTTAGCACGTTATTAGTATTTTTTTTAACCTAGGGGCAAGGAACAAAACAAGCGAGCTGAGTGCTGTGAAGTAGCGCACTTAACTTTGTCTGCCGCTCTCTGCATCAAGCACATTAAAGGATGGTGGTGCCGTTTGATACCTGCTGCTGCTAAGAGAATGCATAATGATAAAACCACCAGCTAAGCTCTTACATCATTTTACAATCAGGCATCTCAAAAACTGTTTATCTGATCAGCACCAAATTCTGTCAGAGCGTTGACATGTGCATTTCTAAATAATTTCAGTATGTCAACCTGAATAGACACACAGAATCAGAGAGTTAATTATCTTTGACAACTTTGCCAGCTAATTTCCTATTTATATGTACCAAACTAGGGGCCTCTTTTATCCTTCCTTGTCACAAAGAGTTTATCAATCAAATCAAGGCCTAAAATTGGCTGCCAAGGCGGTCTGCCATCCCAAAGGGGAGTTTATCCGTTTGAAATCTTTCCGACTACCTAATGACAGCAACATTGACATGGAACATAATAGGCGATGTTTTTTGTTGTTCCTTCTCTCTCCCTGCCCCCTTTCTTTTTCCACTCAAAGCGGACATTGCCTCTTTGGGAGAAGGCGAAGCTCAGGCTGGTACCTCCCCTGCCCTCCCGTGGCTCCCCGCTTCCTAACCATGCCCGCGCCTGGATGCAGCTGTCAGGACCGGGTTTCGGATGCACGCAGTTCACCTCTGGATTTCAGCTGACAGAATCTGCCCGTGTCAACTCCATCCTTGTCTCTGCCAATTCAAGCACGTTCGTTGAGGAATATGAACGATGTTAAAAACTACCCTGACAGGCATTAGATGGCGGAGCTTTCGGTGCATGTTGTCACTACTTTTCCCTGACAGGCAGTTATGTTTTACTTTAATAGCCATATATCTCCTCTCCGGTTCCCTTTAACTGGGTGGGATTTTACAAGGATACCAAGAGGTTGTCACTTCATTGGTGCATGTCGGTGCTATCCCTCATCGGGGAACTCTCCCTTACACACATCGTATAAAAACATGCTGCATCCCATGGCAAAGACAACAGAAAAAAACATGGTCCTTGCTGATACAGTGCTAGGATTTTCCACCTCACCATGGGTGAGGAAAGGCCGAGCCAGCAGGGGCTGAATCCTAACCGTGAGGTGAACCCACACAAGCGATTTCTCTAGGGAAGTTATAAAAGAGGAAGAATTTCCCCTAGGACCAGGATGCCACAGCAGGACTTCTCAGACACAGTGTGTGGGGGGGCGGGGGGACGGGACGGACACACAAGATTCATCACACATGATGCTGGTATACAGTCATGACACCCCTACTAGTTAAAAATAAACAAAAATATAGAACTCTTTAAAAAACCTTGAATTGTTGCTTAGACAGTCACCACTCTTGGGCCAGACCACACAAGAAAAATGATCTATTGTGTGTGAAAAAGACAAAAACCTGGTGCTATTTGCATTCCTGGAGAGGGGGCCATTTCTTTCTCACCAATACAAACACGCTGACCTAAGGTGGAAGACGCTCAGCGCTCTGCCTTGCATGCATGCTGTGCACTGTAGATCCAGAGGAGATAAAATGTCTGCTCTGGTGCTCTCCCTGACCTCTGAGTGTCAAGGCACTTATAGCTCGAGGTTGTTCCCCCTGAAGCGAGCAAACGAGAGTCAGAATTGCACTTTTTTAACACTCCGCTAACCTCTTAAATCTGCGGGTATTTTCTGTCTTTAGAAAATAGCTCCCTTTCTAATTCCAACCTTTTATCCCCAAAGCTATCTCCTCATTCCACCAGTTTCAGAATATGGTGGGCACTGCACAAGCCAGTACCACTGGCTGGAAGAAGAGCAGCTGAGCTTCTATCCTTCCTGCAGCTGAAGTAGGCGGTCAAGATACGCACCCTGCCCCTTACAGGAGGAGGTCTCACAGAAGGTACAAAGCATCTGGAACAAAGTGCCTCATTGTAATGAGGTCCTGAAAGCAGATTTTATGTTATTTTATTACTTACTATCTAAAAGAAGAGGTGAGAAGGGGGGAAAAATGACTGGCAGATTCTTTAATGTCACCCAAAAGCCTCAAGGGCCCAATTAATCAGGAAATGTGTTTGGCTTTTGGACTTCAGTTGCCCATTCCCTTGGGCTTCTGCAGTGCGGGGGCTGGACATATGTTACTTGCTCACGCTCTAAGAAATTATATTTGCATGGGGAGTGATACCTGCTAGTCCAGAATTAAGATGTCAAGACCTTCTCTCATTCAAATGCCAAGGCTCTCAGCTGGAATGTGTCTGGAGAGGGCCCACAAACCAGTCGAACAGCTTGGTTCATAACCTTCGCCATTCCCACGAGAATCTGCGTGAAGATCCAGCTGTTTGGGTAACACAGTGGAATAGGAAATAGGAGAATGTGCATTTTTACACCCTCCTCGATTCTCACTGAAGAGTATAAAATGACTCACCACCAAGTAACTCGGGCAATAAGAAAAGAGATTCCAGGAACTCATGAAACTGATACTGATTCAAAGTCCTCTCCAGGCCTGCTGAGTCAGTGGAGAAACCTCTTTCACTTTTGCAATCAATGACAAAACTAGAGCAGGAAGGGTATTTCTCCCCAGATATACAAGTCAGGAACGGCCTTAAGCTGTTAAAGCTGCGCTGGTTTCTTCGGAAACAATTGTCATCAACTTAAAAGTTTATGAGTCTTTCTCATCTGGGCTGCCTGTCTGGAAGATTTGGAAGTTTTCAAAGGTGCCAACAAAATACAGTCATTTTAGCACCATTAGAAGGCCAGCTTGTATTCACAGAAAATACTCAGGCAGCCTAGAGGTACCTTTCTACAATTTATTCTGGGATGCACAAATAAACTTTTCATCTGCTGCTTGTTCCCAGGAACATGCACTTTAGATGGTAAAACCCAGTGACTGCTGGATTGCTTTGATCTACTGAGGCATCACAACAAATCCCTTTTCCAAGCTCCCATTGCCTGCAGAATGGCATGTTTTCGGCAGGAGCAGCTCAGGGCCAGGCATATACAGAGACAGGTGTATTCAGAAATATTCACTGTATTCCAGGAGACTTCCAGCGACGGACCTCACGCTGGCTCCAGTGGCAGAAAAAATGGCTCATGACACAGCTAGGGGAGCAACAGTGGGGGTTAATACTGTCTGTGCAATGGCTATTATTTTTATTTCCCTGTCTCTGGAAGATGAAAACTCAAAAATATTCTTAAATATGGAGTGAAATGACTGTGCCCAGACCCTAGAGAACAATCCTCGGTGATTAATACTGGTGCCCGGGTTGCCAGTAGTCCTGTTAGTGCTGTGAAGGGCTCCTTACAGTTACTGAAGGATTGCTAAGGTTTCACCGAACGCGCACAAAAGTCGCCAGGCAGGAAACATTGAAAAGCAAAGTTCTCATCTTTCCACCGCATTAATAAAGCTACTGTAGCAAAAGCGCAAGGTCTCATATACCAGACAACCAATTCACAGTGGGGAACTTACATAAAAAGGAGGAGATTACTTCTTGATGCCGCCTTTGCCGAGAGCCCCAGCACACGCTGTTGGTGATGCAGATGCTTATCCAGAGAAGCTGGGCAGAGATCAGCAATTCATTTCACATTAGCCGGTATTGAACTTCAGTCATTACAACCAGTACAGTCCAGATTTGAGCCACTGACCTAAAGGTGAAAGGCTGCAGCTTCCCAAGCCGGCAATCATTACGTTTTGACACAACCAATTATTCAAAAACAGTCACTCAGAGCTCAATTAAAATTTCGGTAACTTAACCTTTTCCTTGCATTCTCCTTTGTCTCCCGCACATCGCGTTCCCTGGTCTAAATAAACTGAACGCTTTGTCACTGCACTATATAATTCCGCATTCAAACTGTCAGGACCTGCCGGAGTCACCTCTGTCACTGTCCCTGCCAATCCCAGGGCGCTCGCTCAGGCCTCGGAACGGCGTTAAAGCGCTCTCCCTGACAGACCCTCGGATAACGCCACCAAGCACATGCATCGAGGCAAATTCCTTCTGACAGCATTCACTCAACAAGCCGAAAACTAAAGAGGTATCTGGATTTGTTTTAGTTACCTTGCTTGTGTGATAGATGTTATAATTAACTCTCTGTTTAATACTGAAAAGCTATTGTTAAGTTTCACGGCCTTTGAAGATTCACATTTGTAACAGCAAACCTCTCCAATGAACACATTTAGCAATGACTGCATTTTTCAGTGATTTCTTAATGTTGCCAAACAGCAGCACTGAATATTTATAGAGTTTCTGTTAAAAAATTACACATAGCATTGCTTGTTTTTGCTTTGATCTAGAATTTATTGTCTATGAAGTAAAAAAGACACATACGCGCACACACACCCCCCCGCGTACACCTCCAGTGTGTGTTGGCTGCTTAAGACATTGTGTAGAGGCAGGTCATCACTGACTCCAGTACAAACCTAATTAAATTAATGCAACCTCTTGGACAACATACAATCATTATTGCCGCAACCATTCTAACATTCATCACATCTGCCCAGCCATCCATCAGAAACTAAATGCTTAGCCTCCTACTCTGTGTTCACCATAATGGATCCAGTTACATTTTTTTCTCCCCAGCAAGAGCAAATTATTACAGACAGACTCTATGCTGATGTGACCACCTTCGGTATTACCAGCAGAGCCTGCATTGCAGTTTAACGAGTGGGTACTCCTGTCCCAAAAGCTTCCTGCCAACGCAAATACTCCTGGAGCCCTTTGGGGGTGGCGAAGGACGTGGGCTGACACCAGTTCCCAGGGCTGCCCCAGGAGGGGAGGTGTTTGGCTGGGGAAATTACCAGCTTCAGAGACAGCTTAAGCCAGGAGGACTCTCAAACTCCCTGTGTTACGCAGTGGGAAACTGGTAGGGAGGAATTGCAAAAAGCAGCTAAGAAGAGTGTGGAAGTTTATGTCAAAATAGGTCTCTGTTTATTGCTGCTTTAACCTCCATTGATTTAGAGTCCCTCAGACGGCCCTACCAACATATAATGGTGCAATACCATAGATGTCAGCTTTGGATTTGGCCCAGTAGGTGACTTTCTTACAGGGTCCCCGGTTTCTCTTTTGTATGAGAACGCATGAGGATACGGCAAATCTTAGCACAGAACACACGTTTTTCACACTGTTATGTTCCTGAAAGGCAGCCCTAAGGAGAATGTCTTTGATTGAAAAAGCTAAATAATCCCCTCTACATGTGCTGATACTGCCACATCACCTGAACTGTTGTTCCTCCCACTTCTCCTTGGAACACGGATGAAATCAGTTATTCTGGATTTCTACCTACCAGGGCAAACATAATGAACTCAAAGGGCTCCAACCGTTGGCTGCAGCCCCAGGCAGCACACGCAGGTCCCAGCATTTCAGAGGTCACCTGCTGCCCCCGCTCTGCAATCCTCCACACTGACAGTGGGATCTCGGTCCTTAGGGCAGCCACAAAGTGCTCAGCAGCCACACTATTCCCGGCTCCATGCTGCAGGACTTACTGGTCAGCGGGATGTGACAACGGCAACTATGCAACTGGCAACTTTAGTTTTGTGATTTTGAAAATAAAGGAAAAAAAAAACCAAATTGCAGTTGGAATTTACTTCCTACTCCCAGTTCTGTCCCTTTCATTACCATTGTGGGTCTTTTCCACAATTGGCTTCACAATAATCTCATCTTCGTTAGCTCTCCGGGCTATCTAAGGTTTTTAATAGCTACAGCGACAAAACCAAAGACACCCCCAGCCTGCCTCAGGGAGACGACGGTCTGGCATTTTA
This sequence comes from Rissa tridactyla, assembly GCF_028500815.1. Lineage (NCBI taxonomy): Eukaryota > Metazoa > Chordata > Aves > Charadriiformes > Laridae > Rissa > Rissa tridactyla. The sequence continues at coordinate 88,628,653 of NC_071469.1, forward strand.
AACAATTTGACCACACACTGCTCATATTTCCTATAGAGCTACTTAAGAGCGTGAACGGTGAGGATCATTTTTCTGTACCACCTTCACATAATCAGTTATTTAAATTATCTTCTTTTATTATAATGATTTTTTTGTTTAATCTTGAGATTGATTTTACATGAAAAGCTGTCACTAGCCTTTTAGCAGAAAGCAATATATGAGGGTTTGGTTTAATAATTATTGTAGTCCCCTAGACTACCTTAAACACAGACAATAGTCTTGTTCTGATGAAATATAACCAAAGATTGATGACAGAGCTGACATCCTCGTGTCTTACGACCCAGGTAGGTGAGGTGCTGTCATTTTGATTATAAATGTGGCACTGGAGTTGCGTGTACCTTATCACCATAGTAAATATTGCGTCCACGTTTCCACTGAGAAACACTTCTTTTGGGGTTTATTCTGTAACTTCCTCATAAGCATCTGCTTGAAGTTTGGTGAAGTTGAGGAGAACATGATTTTAAAGAATAGTAATAATAAAACACTTCAGCTTCTTTAAAGTACAAGAGTATTAAGAAAACACAAGTTAAGCAGTTTATGAAGCTTAAATTTTTAGAACTGTTCTGGGGTATTGGTATAATACTCAGAGAAAGTTCTCTCAATGTACTTTTCTGCAAATGCATAACAATACCTGCTTAAATTCAAATTTACCCAGGAGACCAGAACATCTCTGAATTGCTCGTCTGCTTTATCATGCAAATTTTTTATTTATCCTACAAACATTCTTAGGGATAAATAATACACAGTTTAAAATTATATATTATACTTTAAATATATGTGCAATCTTAGAGAGAATAAAGACTGTGGATTAGGTTTTCTGGGCCAGTGTAAACTGAGAGACTTCATTCACTACAATAACGTGTTTTCAGAGGTACAGTGGTATCCCTAAAATAGGGCTGTGGATTCTTTACAGATTATGGCCTGAGATAGACGTGTTCGTTATATTCTTTCTAGGATGCGCTTTATGAATATGCATTGCATTTCGTCTAGAAACGCTGCATTAAAACTTGGTGTTCTTAATAGGCCTTAGCCTCAGAAACAACCGGAGCCGTGACCAGCAGCTGTGTCTGCTCCCCAGCACAATTTCACGCACAGGGATATCTCCCGAGACGAGGAGATTCCTTGCGTGGAGCTGAGGGATGAGCCGGCTGCAGCCTCTTTGCACCAAGCGGCACAGGGGAGACATAATGCAACAAAATGCTACCTGAAGCTCTGGTTTGGGCATGGAAACCTCCCTTAGCATTTGTTCACTTCACTCAGTATTTAGGCATCTCCCGAGATGCTTGCTGATTCAGATGTTTGGAATTAGCTATTCTGCTGCTGGATCTCCTGCTTTCACCTTTGCACATAAAGATAGGAAACATTTTTTTGCTGAAGAGGCATTTGTTTTTTAAGTTATTAAGATGTACATTTTTTATTACCAGGTCTCGTTTAAACTGGTGAATGTAATCGCATGTATGCCTATTTGTGACTTTATTTCTTCCGGGACATCCTTGCCCTCTGACCCAACTCACATCAGATAGGGGTTTTTTCCCACATTTCTAAAATGATTCATCTTCTCGCTTCTTCACTTTCTAATGCGATAGCTGAGCTGGGAGATGCTGGGATTCTTCTTAGCCCTGGGTCAGGTTTTAATTTCTTTTTTTTTTTTAACAGTCATTAAGTCCTTTTGTGATGCTGGCCAATGCTGCACACTTTCTCTGGTTGTTAGTTGAGCTGCCTCTCAACTACTAGATGATATTATTATTCACTCTTAGGTAAGGGGAAGCTTCTTTGTTTCTTGTCACCAGCTGGTATAGAAAAAGATTACAAAGGATTTACTGCACCAGCCGCCCGCTGGCTGAGAATTTAGCTGACAGCCCATGATGTTCATGATGATCAACGATGAATTCAAGAGGAATTCAAACATATCCAAACAACCGCCTACTTCCCTGAGATTCAAATGGGTGGTAAAGAGGATGTTGCTGCACAGGTTAACGACTGAGCTTCATCAGTCTTTAGCACTTTCAATTTCAAATTAAAACCATTTGCCACCACCCTCTCTCAGTGAATGAAAAGATCAGAGCCATCTGCCTGAACTCCATATAGATGATACGAGCATTCGCTGCTTGTCTTGTCTATTAGGTTTACATTAAAAAAAAACACCTACAAATCCCTTCTGAGATTAAATGATATTTTCGTATTTGGGAAGCAGAGCAGATAGCGTACAAAAGAAGACAGGACACATTTTATACTTGACCGTTAGGTCAAAGAACATTAACCAAAAAAGAGTGCATTTGCATAATTAATCGCCGCTATCATAAATAGGTTTAAACAACAGTAATGTAAGAGAATTCATAAGGAATTGAAAGTAAAGTTCTACATTTCCTTCTCCTAGTAATAATACCACTAACTAAAAAAATCTAGATCTCATCAGCAACTCTGTAATGATTATTTGGGGAAAATTGTATATATTCATTTTGACCATGCAGAAAACTTATTTTAAGACCAGATTTTGTTTAACACTCCAGCACCAATTTCAGGACAAGGCATACATATGGCAATACGCCCTATTAAATGAGACGTAAATGGGCTGCAGGTTCTCCTTAGCTTTTGTACCACTTGAGTGACCAAGAATAAGCTACATATGATAGGAATTTGGGACAGGGCTTCAGGGAAACAATAAACCAAAGCAGGAACAAGGAACCCAAAAAGTTGCACCTTCAGCCTCCTAACAGCATATCGCTGCTAAGCCAAGTCCCACCCGTGGTACATACACGGTCCTCTCACTTCCAGTCTCATTTGCTGGAATAAAGGACAGAAAACCCATATATTTTCTAAGTAATTCTGTTTTCTGCTGCCGAGTCAAATAAAATCTTGCTATCTATCTGCCAAACAGGATCTGTTGCTCTCCATTCACTCCCATTCTTTTCTCTATTCCTTATTTTAGCTTCTATCCTCATCCTCTATTGCTACTTAGGCATAATAATTATATAGTATAATTACACTATTATATTCAGAGTTCATATTTACATACATATAATTATTAACAGAGTTAATTTTTAGAAGACCTTAATAATACTCAGCTGCTTCCTTTTTGTCCACTATTCCTAGGTGGATCCCTCTACTATCCCCTCCAAATTATCTTTGTCCTAGGAGACAAACTTCACAACTTTAAAGTGCTCTCTAAGCGAAAATGTAGTAAATTCATACACTATAGAAAATGGACACAGTCAATAGCTTAAGTACATTTACGGAGATGTAGGATTCTTCACCTCCAAACACACAGGCTCTTTTCCCTGTCTGCTAAATGCAGATCTAGAGGCAAAAGGAATGGAAAACAGACATCAAACTAGCTGGAAAGCCGCACAGAGCGGGTAAGCACCTTGGAGAATGTAAAGCAGCTCCAACATTTAGTTGTTTGCTTGAAACAGTCTTCCAAGCAGCTTCTCACTAATGCATACTTTTAACTCATTGCAACCATTGGAACCAAAGTGGCTTCTTTTTAATAATGATAACCAACGACAACAAACACCACAGCTCACCATCCTAACTCCCACACGGCCAACACCAAACCCAGCACTGAAATCTGACTTCGGGAACATTTCAAATCCCATCCTCAGCTTCTAGAAGTCCAAACAGTTCTATATCCTTCAAGAGAGTTGCACCGATTTTTATCGCCTAAGAATCTGACCATTGTAACACAATATACACAAAGGAAATCCAACATTATATCAGATAACACGTTAACCAGCCCTTTGTTTTTCTCTCTGATATCCTGTCTCTTCAATTGCTGCAAGCAATTAAGTGCCCACCACTTGTTTGAACAACCAAACCAAAATAATTACAAATGCATGTTACACTACAACAATTGCATATTAACAAAGGCTTGGGGCCAATTAATCATTACACCATCAATATCTAATTTGCATAAAACTATTCTCTTTAAAGACTCCATGTTTGGGGTGACAGGGTTACCTCATTGATTATGTAAATTCCCCATCAAGCTTTGCAGAAGCAGTCAAGAGAAATAAAAAGGCTTGTCTGTTTCCAGCCAAGGCAACATCCTGCAGCTACGAGGCAAGACAAAATTGGGGGGAAAACAAAAGAAAGAAAAAAAAAGAAAGGGGAAAAAAAAAAAAAAAAGGAAAAGCAACAATGTAGACTTAAGTTTTAAAAGGCTGGGCTACAGTTCAGACTTAGGAGCATAAAGCTGCAAAAAAACGAATTGGGAGTATGCCAATTAGCAAGGCACTGGTGGACTGACTTCCTTACAGCCATGTCATGTCACAAACCCCAGTAAAACAGCTCAAAAACAGTGTTATAATTTTCCATTTTACCTAGAGCTTCCTTAAAGGTACATCCTAAAAGGAGATATATGCCTCTTAGGACAAACCAAAGCCCTACAGAAGAACCCACCAATGAAATGATGTATTCCCCTTGTGGTTTGGGATATTCATTTTCCTGAAGGTTTTCTCTGGAAGAATGCTGGTTTCTTAAGTTAGCAATTTTCTCCTTGAATCTTACGAAGAATTCTCACACTGACTGTGGGAGACAATTATAATTGCAATATTTTTCCACTTGCACAACCAGACTGTGAATTAAACAGGCCACGAGCTCTAACCTCTCTTGCTTGGCTCTGCAGCAGTTGCCAAGGGGTCCGTTGCCTCGTCACTCACAACCCCGACACCCCAAAGTCATGGCCACGGCACAGCTCGGTGTCACCAGTTAGCTGCTGGGACAAAGCAAAACGAGCAAAGGACTGCCTGCTCCTGCTCATCCTTCCCAAATAGAAATAAGGTATTTCTTGACTCCAGTTTTGGGCTGACGCAAGGCAAGTAAGACTTGCCTTTTTTTCCCAGGCCTGTGCAAAGTGGGAAGTACTTAATATTGTTCTTTGCGGAATCTTTTTCCCTTCAGTGGCTGGGAACTAACAGTCACCACATAAACAGGCCTCCTAAAGGATAATTAAGCCCTTTCCTATGGTAAAGAAAGGCACAGCAGGTAGATTTATCTTTCCCCAGAGTTAGAGAACAAGCCTCTAACATGAAAACAAAAGAAGCCCTCATCTCTGAAAGCTCGGCTTCACTGTGCTTGCATGCTTTTAGTGTTGCAGGGTGGTGCACAGCAAGATATAAAACAGCTAGAGCAGGTTCCGCACTATCCAAAGCACACATATCTAGAGAAGAGACCAAATATTTGGAAATTCAAAACAGCAAGAGGCCACCAAGTAGGGAAAGCAGAAGACTTCTCATGACAAGTACTGCAAAAAAGCATGAGTGTAGCATATATTATACCTGTGACATACTTCATGCTCTATTCTCCGCGGAGAGCTTTTCAACACCAAAATGGGGGACAAGGTGAAGAGAAGGGAGTTTAAAGCGCAGGCTGCACTCTCTGCTCCAAAAAGCACACTATGCTGATTCAAAAAAAACATTTTCAAAAATGCCTGTGGGTAAATTTGAGCTGCCCACAGCTCCCCAGGGGCAGTCGAACTTGCTGTCGAGCCATTTATGTGGATTTCAGTCAAATTCTAATTTTAGTGTTCATTAAACATGGGTAATTCCCAAGCCAATCCCTGCATCACCTAGTATACATAATACCTCTACAATATAGGTCATCCTAGCTTAGAAAACATATACAGACATCAAAGTGCAACCATTTCATTATAAGTATTAACTTTATAAATAATTATGAACTTCTTAATTCTTTACAAGATGCTGTATAATCACAAATGTTTAGAAAACATTACAATAGGAAGAGAGGTGGGTGGTTATGGTATATAGGTATATGTATGTATGTAACTCCCACACACACGCGTATTAGAGAAAGAAACGAGGTCTAAACAGGCATGTGTCTGTCTACCTGAGGCAGAAGGAGGGATGTTTTCCTGTAACATGGGCTGTCGAGGAGAAAGTCTGGTCTCTGCTTCAACCAAAAGAAAGCCTCAAACCTGCTGTCCTAATAGGTGTTCTCAGCTTCTCCCTCTTCTCTACACAGATCTTCTGTGCAGGGAGATCCTAACCAGTCAAGGTGCGGGTTTCAGGTTCCTTTGAGACACTAGGGTTGAAGTAGAATGCAGTAGCAAGATTGGGAGCATGCTGCATCAAAGCTTAGTGCTCGTGGGAAGTCTCCACGGAGGTGTATGAAGTACAGCCATATCCTTCCTTTCCCTCTCCCCTTCCCGTCTCCAGCCCTATGACACTGATGCTGCAGGGCAGATGCTCCACTCCGTGTCTATACCAAAACGTAGCACTTCTTTTGTGTGTCGCAAAGGAAGCTCATGTTTTTACTCACTTTTTGGGTGCTGCAGCTGAGGCATAGACAGACTTGTGTTTTCAGCAGCTCCCTGGAACTTGAGCGACTGGGCTGAGCCTTATTGCCGGAGAGAGAATCGCTCCATGTCTCTACAGAAATGAAGTAGAAGGGAGATACTTCAGCACTGTGCTAGATTATGCCAGAACTCATAAAATAATTAAAACTGGAGAATTGTGTCAGACCAGACAAGTCTGACACACAAAGCAAGGCAGAAGTTGTAACACTGGAAGTAGTGATTGTACTGAAATGAACCCTAAAAGAGGATACACTTTCCAAAGGACACGGATATATCATTTAGTGTTAAACACTGTTATTTTATCAGAAGCACGGACATCTCCAGTGAACTTCAGAGAGCTACAAAGATGCTACCTTGAAGCCAGAGGGGATGAGTTGGGAACAAAAAGATGTCAGAGCAACAATGAAACTCAGTCCATTTTTTGTCAACTCCAAAGGTGGCTCGAAGAGTCAGGTGCCAGCACAGGGCTGGTCTGGGCGCCTGCGTGGCTCGGCTGCCCAGCTCCCAGCGGCTGGACCTGCTGTGTCTCACCGAAGGAGGACTCTCAGCTGCAGGAGTCAGGCCTGACTCTGCACACAGGTCAGAGTCGCTCGCAACCAAGCGGCTGGTGCACGCGTACGGCCCAGACAGACTACGGCCCAGAAGTCTGGGCCACCCAGACTTCTTCAGGTGGCCCCAAAGAAGCCCCCCTCCAAAATAACTCTCCAGAAGAATCATTTATTGTTTCCTTTGAGCAACATCTGTTACTAATGCAGGAGTAGCATTTTAAATATGCACCCTTGCCCAGCATTAATATGAGAAAATGGATTAAATACAGTTTGACTGCTTGCATCTTAACAGCTCCACAGCTAATGTTGTTTATGGCCTGTTGGGTTTCTTTTTATTAATTTATATTGATTTTAAGTGCTCAGAAAAGCAAAGCCTGACAGAGTGAGCTCGAGCCAGGCAAAGCCGTGACCAGCAGCAGGCACACATCCCCACGTAGCGCTGCCGGGTGAACTCATTTGCAGAGAGCAACATACCTGCTACTCTGCGGCCAGGCCCCCTAACGCGAGCCTGTCTCTCAAGCCAAAGCGTACCCTACTCTTCCGCAAGGTGAGCCAGCAGCACCCTAGAGATCAGGCTGGGGTTACCCTGCTTCCCTTAGTCTCGGTCTAACCCAAGAGTGCTTTTAATTCTGCTTGCAAGAACGCAACATAAACACATGTAGGTCTCATTTGAGAACGAAAAGCAATGGCTATTGCATGAATATGTCAGAAAATTAAAAAAATAGTAAATTCCTGAGCAAAGAGCTGCCCCTTCCATTCACAAAATTTCTGCACCGAGTAGGCGACAAAGAGGTAGCAATTTGCACAGAAACTCTAGAGATGCACAGCTCATGGCCAACTGCTTTCCATCACCTAGAAACAAACCCAGAGCTTTGTTCCATCTCCTCCTTCCAACACTTTTGCTCAGCTGGTCGCTTGTACAATCACACAACCTCGCCATTCCTGGGCAGTTCAGGGTAAATGAGGCTAATCACTGCTGCTCAGTACAGCTGACTCTTATCCCTTCTCCAATCTTACTTAGGAAATTGCACTGGGATTGATTATTTGGGATGGGATTTCAACCCCTCGTGCTCCTTGCTAGGTCACGTGTTATGGTTTATTTATATCCACCTCAGTCATCCTAAGGACAAGTGGAAATTTGTCAGTCACCATCCTAGGGATTCGGACAGAGTCAGAGTCGAGTCAAACGTAAAGGATGCTTTTAGATTTCTTTCTGTCCTAGCCCTTCCTTTGCCCTGGATTTGGCTGCTTTTGCTCAGCTCTTGGCTAAACCGGCCTTGCCACTCACAGGAGTACTAAGATTGTAAACAGAAAGTTGCAATTGAAACTGAGAGCATTACTAATTAGCTCAGACGGACACAATTAGGAAAGAAGGAGCCAGTGGGTAAAATGGTGGGAGAAGGAAAAGCAGCTATTTATCAACTCTAACTATGTATAAATAAAATAGATAACAAATAGGGGTGGAAAGAGGAAGAGAATTGAAAACTACAGATAAAAATGAGAAACTAAGAATTGTGGAAAACTGCTAAGAGAGGTAAAAGTACACAAGGGTCAGCAGAATTAACAGCAATAAGAATTTATTTTTAGTATGTTAAAAACACACGGAATCCTAAGAATGAAATGGAAAGATGCCAAGAAAGGCAGATATGTTCACTAACAGTAACAAGCTTTGTTCAAGGCTGCAAGAGGCACAAACATTGGCAAATTGACAAATATTTACAAAATATCTCTTGCAAAGTGAAAAAAACCCCAAAACCATACAAGTTGGGCAAAGCAGTATGTATTGAAATGTCACCTTCCACGCAAGAAGAGGCGGGCTGAGTTTAGCAGCTCTCCTCGCGTGCAGCACGCAGTGATCTCAGGCTATAAAGCCTTCACAGAAACACCACTTCTGTATTAATCTGTATGGAACCTACCACCGTCCAAGTCATGCTGATGGGAATGCTATCACTGCTGTAAAATAAATTTGAGCCAGTGCTAACAGAACACATGAAAAAAATAAACGTACTGGGAAATCCAGAGTACCTTTCTGATCGAGTTGTGTGAATACATACAATCTATTCTGTCTCTTGGTTTTCCAATCGGTAAAATGAGGAAAATAAACATCCCTATCAGGTAAGTTTCTAAAGTTAAGGAATCACCTGAGATGCTCTAGGATTGGCACTTTAAGAGTGTTATGCACGATGCTATACATTCACAGCACTTCAAAGGACAAAAAAGAGTAGGGAAAAAACCTCCATTGAGGCCACTTAGATTTTCCAGAAAAACCAAGAGGAAGTATGCCCCGCAGGTCCTGACTGCCAATGGGAGCTGGGAACCTACATCCCTTTGAAAACCTCAGCATCAATATTTCTTGGTTTTGACCCAATAAATTCTGCAAAGAAATGAATAAATACCTCACTTCAGTTCCTATCATCTCCGCTTCCCTCCCTTGCTGGCAGCCCAATACTGACTTCATTAAATTTCATTAAAATATACATCTGGTTCCTGCTTTTACAAGGCTATGAAATCCACGGGTCTCTTTGCAGAGCAAAAATCAGCTGTTCCCTGTTTAATACGGCCTTTCTGGCATATGGACCCTAGATTGGAGTTAGAGATCCCCCTTACTCAGCTGACAGGGCGTTCCTGGGATACAAGCACTAGTTCAGCTAAAGATTCTGGTAGATTAAGGTTGGCTTAATGATGATGAAGTTTGGCGCTCAGGGCAACGCAGCACTAGAAAACTACAACTCCCATAAGACACCCTGGCAGTCAGGCTAGAAAGAGATTACATGTCACCGGGACCCAAAACATAACCTGGTTCTAAAAACCACAAACTCAAGAAGTCCAAGTGGAAACAAAATACTTCACTTGCTTTCCCCAATGGAGGATGAATATTTTTTCATACAATAATGAAATTTCCTCTCAGAAAATGCCATAAATCATGTTTTTCTACCAAAAAAGAAATATTCAGAAAAGTCTGTGGTAGAAAGTTTCAGCCATAATTGGACGCCTCGTGGGATGCTGCATGCACTTGCCTAGTCTGTATTCACTCTTAAATGCACATAACTGAAGTGAATTGCATTAACGCCGACAGACGTTCCTTTTGCCAGATCCAAAATACACCATTTTGACTTGGGAGAGATTCTGCAAAGATTCTTCTTCATGGGGACTTGACTTTCCATCTCCAGGCTGCAAGGAAGTGATGAGCTTCTTCCTTTCTTTCTCCAAAACCAAGCAGGGAGGGCTTTCATCTCAGCCGTGGAAGACTCAGGTTTAATTCCCACCCTCGCAAGAGTCACAGTAAAAACTCATCTTACAAGTGACTGTTAACTGCTGGACACTCCCGGGCTACGACCTGTCAGAATCTCCTTTTTAACACTCTACTTAGTTGAAACAGCAAGCGTGCAGTGCATAAAACTGCACCGCACTTCTATAAGGCACACGTAGAGATCCCACTGGAAAGTGGGAGTGAAATGCAATAATGCTGGAATCTTATTCTCCTTCAACTCCCGGAATGCAAAGTCAGGAAACTTAGAAAATTATTTGTAGCCTGAGAATGCAAAGATTACTATCACCTTCTTAAAAATAAGCACTTAACCTTATTTGCCAAGGCTAAAAAATCCCCAGCCCACCACAGCCCTGCTGTACACACAGACACGCTGCCACCACCACCAAATCCCGCTAACTTCTCCTTGGAGTTAGAAAAAGGTCATGCCTTTGCTATCCCAATTCAAAAGTTCCTGTACCTTGAGAGCGACTATTTTCCACCTCCTGTGACCTTGAGAAGCGCTGTTCCCTCCGGGCATGCCAATAGTTGTAAAACAGGGAGTGCAGGAGGAAATGGATATGGATAGAGTGAAAGTGATTCTGTTGTCCTTTCACACACCCTCCGTGAGATGTTGAATGTGTTTGAATGTGATCCATCAAGACATTGATCCCTTGGGGAAGTGGAGATGTGTAAGGAAACTTCAAGTGCTTTCTAACCAGATCTACCTACGGAGAATGTACTGAGCAGTACAGTAAGAAGATACATATATTATCGATAGTCTCATGTCATGGGACAAGTCACAGCAGAGGTGAGGGGAAATCAGATGTGTTCTGGGGCTCTGGAGGTTATACATTCACTCGAAGCAATTTCTCCTTGAAAAGTAACGAGCAAACTGCTCTCTGTTGTGGTCTCTTTAGCTACCCTGTGTTAAACTCAGCTGCAGGAAAAAGGGAATGCAAGATAGAACAATACATTTCAATAGAACATTTTACAGGAAACACTGCAGAGATGGCATTCTATTTTAAAGCTGCCAAACTCCATAATTAAAAGGAAAACGTACGATTAAGTGTAAGAATTTTCTGCTTATGTTTAAGATCCAAAGAATTAAATCAAAATCCTTAAAAGCCATTGCTAAATGAAGGAAATGCACAAGCTGGCCCTAGCAGTGAAGTCTGTCACCAACACAGGCTTTATCCAGCTTAAGCCACTTCATTCTTTGATCAGAAAAGAGTGGCTTGAGTGGGTTTATTTTAGAAGGCTGGCAAGTGTCTCAGCTAGGACAGCTGCGTGCTTAGAGCTCGTCTCAGGAGTAATCCTGCCTTCCCTTCCCCCTCTTTCCGAACCCCAGGGCCTGATCTCGCCGAGGGTCCTGCCAAGTGCCAGGAGTTACACTGGGGTCAGCGGGGCTAAGCACAGCAGCAGGCAGCACAGCTCCGGCCAGCTCAGAAGTTCACCACCAGAAGCAGCGTATGGGAAAAGGTGACAGAGCTATGATTTCCCTTGTTCGCTCCAATCCTCACCTCCCAGGAACCACCATGAGATGCCTACTTGAGGACAAGTGGCCTCTCAAACTAGGATGACGTTAGATAAAGCACCTTCCAAAGGCGCTCTCCTCAGCTACACTGTGTTCGCTTCTGCTTTGTTCTTGCTCTCAAATCCTACATAACCTGACCCATCCTCAGCCAGCTGCACATAGCTCTCTCGAGTCCAGAGATGGCAAAAGCCACCACGCTGCCAGCACAAGATACGGAGCAACAAAAGGTCTAAAAGAGTAAGTTCCTCACTTGATGCTAGGTCAGGTTTAAGTCTCAGCAATCCATTCCAGTAGCACACAACATCTCAGAGCGTAGCCTTAACAGGATTAGCCAGAGCGCTGAGTAAGGTGCAGAATCAGACTTAATTGTCACTAATTGCATTTACAGGGCCAAAGACTGAAGCCTCCTAAAGCCTGCTTTCTCTCTTATCCACAGCGATCTGCCCTGCGCACCGGGGGGAATGAGAGGAGCCCTAGCATTTAACCCATAGAAATCAATAGCAAACCCCTTCCAATCTTGATGGTGACAGATTAGGACATCTCTGCCTAGGAAGAAGCACTTGCAGGATCACACTCGCACTTAGCCTCTGTTTTCTAAGGGGCGATTGATTGAACATGAAGCTAAACATCCTGCATAGATGCTTTGTGTGTTTATTTTCATGAGGCTTGAGTTTTCGCAGTGGTTGTTATTGTTGGTGATACAGGCCTTCAGTGATGGAGTTTTGGATTTAATTCAGATCTAAATTTGATTGGCTAATTTATCAGTTAGGTTCCTAAAGAATCTGGAGACCAATGGAGCCCCTAACCATGAAAAATGTGACACTGCTCTTTGATTACTGGCTGGGATCTCCAAGGTCTTTTGGCCTACAAAGTGACAGTTTTTCAAAATATACAGCAACTAATATTTCATTTCAGCTGGCAGGGCTCCATAAAAGGGTTTGGACCTTACAATGCACTTAAACCCTTTGATAAACTGACTGTATAGATTGAGCAGATGGTCGTTCAGGAGTTCAAAATGCTCAAGTTTCCAGCTGAATATACAATAACCTGTAGGCAGAAGGAGAATAACATCTGAACAGGTTGGAACTATGTCTGAGATGGTCTGTTCTACTTGTTAAATGCTGAGGCAGAGCTGGTCTGAAACAGGAACATAGGATTGGTTGGGATAATCTATTTCTATGGGAGAAAGGATCCAATCCTCTACAGTTGCAGGCAGCTGCACCATTGCGTAGCCCTTTTTACAAGCCAGCCTAGTTCCATCACGACAGCAGTTGGCTGTTGTGCCACCATCACTTCATTTGGAAGGCTGTATGCGAATTTAATTGCTCCAAGGGACAGATATGGACATTTAATCTACCTTTTAAGAGTATTTACATTGAAACTGAAGCTTTAACCTATCCTCTTTACCTTTCAAAGGGAGACATCTGCGGGAAGACAGGTCACAGCCATGCGTAACAAAGCCAAGAGTAGATTGGCTTTTGAGCTGAGGTGCAAAGATAGAAAAGAAGCCAAATTCTGCCGGCTGCCATTGCTGGGTGTGCATGGTGTGAGCCATGGCTCCCCACGGAGACTACAGCTCCATCGCTTCCAAGAGCGCAAAGTTCAAATGCGTTTCTCATTGGCGAGAGATCTGCAAGACTCACCTCAAGCACACTCCTCCAGGGTGTTCCCTTTCCAGGGTATAAAGGATCTCTTGGAAAACATGACTGGCTGGGCAAAAAAGGAGGTGCTAAGCTGGCCACTCCTGTGTGCATGTGAGCTACATTTTCCTCCTGGGATGCTGGTGCCCCAGACCAAGCCTCTCCTGCAGGAAACTGCCAATTGTAGCACCAGGAGCTGCCAATTTCCAACTAGAAGAGCTGAAAACCTTGCACAGAGCTGGACAATTTGATCCTACAATCCCTCACTCTCCCGAGCTGTCTTTGTTAAGTCGATGGATCTGCTTACCTGGGTGCATATTGGTTACAGGAAGAAAGAATACCAATGCTGAATGTAACTTAGTGGCAGAGGTTGCAAAGGAAAAGGAAAACAAAGACCTTCTCATATGCCAAATATTAAACCTTCCGTTTGCATGAATACTTTTCCTCCTTACGGAGCTGGATTTTGACTAGCGGTTACAGCAGTTATAGTGCCCAACAGAAAAGCAGGAGTTCTGGCATCACATCACCATAATGTAAAAAATATTAACTCAGGCTTAGTAACTGTACAATTTCCTGGTGTTCTTTTGAAAATGGGGAGGTAGAAAAGGATCTATGTCAAACATGCACATCTAACGAGCCCCATGACCTGATCTGGAGAAGACCCATCAGGATGCTGAAAAAAGCCAGACCTGAGGCACTGCACAGAGATTTGCTCCTTAAAGTTGAATTTCAAGGCATCCAGTAAGGTGTCCCCAGATAAATACCAAATCATTGGTTACTTCTGAAAACAGAAGCTTTCTGTGGTATTATGGCTTCTCTCATATATCTGATATTCTCAATTAATTAATTCCTCAGTGAAGCCTGGAAGATCAGCATCTAATGGCTGATGCATAAGTATCAGTGGTTTGGTCCTGTCTCTGCTACAGCTCAGGCCACCAGCCTAAGCAGGAATATTGGAGTGGGCCTTTGATAAAAAAAAAAAAAAAAAAGATTAAAAAAAAAAGTCTTGTTTCTGGTAGTCCTTCTTTCTCTCCTTAAATTAGCTAATATGAAACTCAAGTTTTTTGTTTTCTCTACTTAAAAAAAAAGAAGCAGGGAAAACGAATGTTTCCAGAAATTAAATGGCAAGTTGTGTTATTTTTAGGGGGTTAGATGACAGGAGGCATCACATTTGAAAGTACTCACTTGATCAAAGAGCCCTAAAAGGATTCAGCAGCACTGAGAACTATATATCAAATAGGATTATGACAGAATTAAGGGACTGAGCCATTTATAACTTAGGGCAGTCTCCCTCTTTGAAGCCTGCCTTGGTAATTGATCCATTTTTCTATAAACCAGAACCATAGCATTGCATTAAAAATCTGTATCTATTCCAAAACTATTAGCTTTGTACAAGATAATCAGGGGAAAAGGTAACATTTGTATGTGACACTAGAATTTTCACTTGAAAAAGAAAATAGTCATGACATCCAAATAGAGAGAACATTTTTCTATCAGTATTACCGTGTCCAACAAATTCTCTTCTGCAGCATGTCAAAGCACCAGTTGTGCATTATGGAAACATAAATCACACAATGGAAGTGGAAACTATTGTTTTGTGTTACACAAATTGAAAAGGACATTGCATCAGTGGCATTTCTTTTACTTCTTGGGACATTCAAATAGTGCTGAGAGGAAACCTGAAGACACACACAAATCAGTTCAGATGCTCTTACTCGTGCAAGTTGTCTTTGTGGGAACATTCTCCTCAGGAGAAATCCTGGCCCTGTTCAAGAGCTAATCTCCCAACAACATCAAAAGCACCTACAGAAGTCAATGGACTGTGTGAAGCAGTGGCTCCTTGTTTGGCATGAAGGTATCCTTAAACTTGTTAATTTATTAGACACATTAGCGTAACTGAAAAGAAGGGAAGGAATAATTCCAAGCTACAGAATCCAAAACCCATCACACTTATTAAAGCACTTTGTTCAGTCAAGTCAGGGTTTTAGGGAACTTAGCAGATCAAAGTATTACCATGTGTCTGTCTCATCCTACAGCAGACAGACCCTACCTTTCCAGATGATGCAGATATAAATAGGACCGATGTTAGCATGTCCGAAATTCAGAGAATATTTTCACCACCTAATATAGCTGCTAGGAAAAAAGTTAACAGCATAACTCGTTCAAGCACTTTGGTTTATCCTCCGGTGGCACTGACCTCCTCCCATTGACTGTAACAGGAACCTCATAAACCAAAGTTCAGAGTCAGCAACAAACACCCGCTCCTTTCCCTCCGCACGTGGCTTCATCTGAGGAAGTCACCACTGCAATTAAATCCATGACGCTGCCTAGATACATGTCTATGTATATGCACATATAAACTTGTAAGATAGAGAACTGCACAGCTCTTTTACCAAATCATGCAGTCACTTAAATTCATATTCACTTAAAATTTCACTTTTACCGATGAATACCCTTGGTATGACTTAGCCCATTATATAGGGAGTATCTCCCAGCTCCTTTATCTAAAGCGAGCGGAGGCTGTGCCGGAGCAGTGTAGTCTCTCCTGCTATTAATAGAAGGTGCACTCGGCAAATTCTTAACTGCTTCTACACGTGTATTTTATGCATGCACACACATATGCACACACACAGAGATGGAAGAACCTTTACGATATGGAAGAACCTTTACGATAAATGTTCTGGTGAGGTGCCAAGGATGTATGTAGACTAATTCACAGATTAACGGCAACTGCAGATTACCTGCAGCTTTAGATCCCACCTTTTCCATATTAAACTGCAGTATACTATTTTCAGAGTCAAACTGCTCACCCACCATCAAAGATCGTAAGAGTTTTCTCTGCTGATTTAAATAGGTGCAGAAACAAGATGTTAGGCGACAGCTAAGAATCTACCTGGTGTATCCAGACTGAGATGGGGCATTTCACAACAGATAAAAACTTGTCTCATTCTCTAGGTCCTCTTCCATAATAAAATGCCCCACCTCTTACTTTTGAGGTGAGGAAAAAAAAACACGCTTTAAATATATTTAAATATGAGGAATTCCGTGGCTCCTCTGATGGATTAAATATTCTCATTTTGAAAAATAAAAATGAAATTTTGAATCTGAATACTCCTTCTACACATTTCTAATGTTGGAAAAAATGAAGGCTTTTGCTCAAAAACCATAAAAAATCGTAAGCTTTCTTAATCTGTGTCTACTAATTATTCACTTCGGTTCCCAAACAAATTCATCCTGAAGTCAGCAAAACCCCCTCAACTTCTTAGACTTACACTGCAAATGAATTTTTCACTCCTGCCTACTCTGGGGGTAAACAAACACCATTTGACCTTGTATTGATTTCTTTGATTAATTTCCCATTTAAGCCCCATTCTGAGGGGTTTAATTGGATATATGAGATTCGTGGCATTCGTGCAAGCCCTTTACACAGGGTTGGATTTCTCCCTTACCGTACACTACCACACAAAATTATGAAAACAATCCGTTCTTAACCATTCACTTCAGTCCCAATTACCATAGCCCCCATCCCAGCCGGATGAGTTACACTGGCAGATCCAATCTCCATCAGAATCAGCCTAAACTCAGCATTACACGTTGTCTATGTTCCTCCCATTTAAAAATATTTACATAAGCTTGGATTTCAGCAGTATTTAGTGTTACAAAATAGCAATTTCTGTCAGAACAGTTCATCCCGAATCATGAAATGCCGTTCAAAATGTCACTGAAATTGTATGGCAAAGGTTAGTTTGCTAATTCTGTGTTCTGCTTGTTTCTTTTACAATCAAATGAAACTTGACTTGTTTATTTATTTATTTATTTTGCAAGAAGGCTTTGAAAGCATCACTAACTCTTAAGGGGAAAAAGCAAGGGTTCGTTTAACTTTTTCTAAACTTCTTACCTCAAAGCTTTACATAGCAGAACTGGTCCACTGACCCTAAACCTAAAGAACTGCACGGAACCGAGTGGGACAACTAGTTCTCACGTTGGACCAGGCACAGCATCTGCAGCCCGGGATGCAGGGACACGGCATGCGGACACGGGAGCAGGCCTCCCCCTCCATTCCTCCAGCGCAAGAAGGGATTGAGGGGGAAATCCCAACCCCAGAAAATAATAACAGGTCTGCCTTTGACTTCAGTGAACTCAGTGATAAGTCTCTTGAGTGAGATTAGCCTACCTTTAATGGGCCAGCATTAAGTTTGTGCACTGATATTCAACAGTATGAAACCGTGAGCGTTGCAGAGGCCTGATGCAGTGGCAAAGCTGATGCAAATTGCAGGGAAATGTTGTTATTACACTACACACAATTACACTATCACCCAGAGACTCCAATTAACAGTATAGTCTCATTGTGCAGTCCTGGCTTCAAAGGGAGTTTGATTTAAATAGACAAGGCAGGTAACTGAAGCCTTAGGATATACACTGTACAACTGAGAAATGAGGCAAAAGTAATTAAGTGACTTGACCAGGATCATACAGGAAATCTTTGGCTGAGCCAGACCCTGATTCCCATTATGCTCAGCCCTTGCCTGCAGCCATAATTACAGCAGCATTCTTCTGCTCTGACCTCAGCCGAGCTGCAAGTGCACCCACACGTCAAAGGCACGGCTCCAGTCCCTTCACCCCTGCACGCCCCGCTCCACAGCGCGAGTCAGGCATGAGCGAGTCCCCAGAAAGGGACAAAAACAGCTTTCAAGTGTGTCTCCACACCCACTGTCTACCCTACAAGCCTGCGTAGCCTCCACACCCCGGTGCAGGCACACAGTCCCCCCAGCTAACATCTCACAGCTCTGCAGCCCGTACCCGGGCTGGCCAGGGGTTCAGCAGCCGTAAGCTAATCTGACACTTTCAGTGTGTTAAAAACACGGTTTTATATGGTATAGATCCAAGACGACATGATTTTTTTTGCATTTCTTTAGTGGTTACATTTTCACAGGAAGTCCACGAAAAATTATTAGTGGTTTGGATAAATGCAGCCTTGAAAACATTAACTGATGCTTGGAGCTGCCAACATTGTAAATGATCAGGACCTGCTGCAATTTCAAGAAAAAAAGGAGTAAAATGGGGAATTTCAATACGTTTTCTTTTTTTCTTTTAAAAATTAAATTAGAATATACCTGATGTATTTCTTGCACCAGTTTCATCTCCTGATCCTGTCTGTAAGGATGCCAAATAAACTTAATTGAAGGATATAAATACATTTCTCCTTTTTCTCTCTTCCTTTCTATAAGTGCTACCAGCAGAAAAGCCGTTCAATACAGCTTATTGTTAAAATTAATACAAAACAGTCCACTTTAAAATCTGGGAGCACCAGACCTATCAGCTACTAGAAACCGCCACAGTTCCACTAGCACTAAGTGCAGCTGACCTCTTCCCTAAAACCTCTGAAAACCAGAACAAAACCAGACCTGCCAACAGAAGGTCAGCAGTCACGTGGAGAACTTGCCTACACAAATAACAGAGAGACAGTACGTCTCAGTTCCTATGAGCTCTTTCCTTTTTCTTACTGATTTTTGCAACAAGAGAGAGGATACAGGTCCCCGGATCCGCAGGTTGACAGAGATCCACCAACAGATAAGTGGTTTTAGCTTATCTCCTGTTAACCCAGTATGAATTAATACACAAATTAATTCTTCTGATATAGCTGACTGAAACAAAAGCGTGTTGTCTTCCGTGGGGATCTCCATACCTTTTTATTTCAGAGAATTTTTCCTCTCTTGGCAAGAGAAAACAAAGCGCTGTTAACGGGCAGGATGCTGCAGACAGTTTTACAGCCCAGGTAGTCAGGAAGAGAGAAGCTTCGCAACGTGTCAACCAACCGCGAAGAAGCAGTACTGGGTTAACCGTGATAATCTAACACCATAATATATCTTTTCCCCACATCTCCGCTGACAGAAAACTATGTTTAAAACTGCAGATGACAACATCTCCTCCAGGCCGGGCTTGAACACACACTAATTTGCTTGAGTTGGTGAGGAGTAGGGAAACAGAGAAGCTTTTTGCCCAAGCTTTTCCCATTGAGCTACAAGTTCCCATATGTCCCTTCTCTCCGGGCTCTGCAAACTTCAGCACATCGGGAGGCTGCTGAGCACCTCGCCCGTGATTGCATAAATCAGTTATGATCCCAGGTCTGGAAATACTGACTACACACTATCATGCATTCAACTTCCCCCAGGCCTAGGAGCACAGGTGTAGTTATCTGTAATCATAAGAAAAAATATACAGATCAAAAATATACATATCAAGGATTTATATCAAGAAGGCAAGCCGCCTAGGAGATGCATTACATTTTCTTAAACGAGTAAGTCATTATGAATGAAAGGCAAAGCCTGCAGATTAATTACCCAACTTGCTCTTCCACTGCTGCTTAGTGAGATTATGACTGTGACTCTTGCAGAAAGGGGACACTGCAGTATAATTGTCTTAAAAGCTCTCTGCAGCTTAGTAAGATTTAGCCTGTTAGCGTGATAAATCTGCATCAAACAGAAGCAGAAAGGGCAGCAGCAGAGCGCAGGTACCGTGTGCTGCCTCACCACCTCTTCTGAGGCGCTGTCAGTGTGCAACGGGGCCAAGACGGAGAGATCCTACGGTGATATTAATTTTGCACGTTGAAGGCGAAGCCAGCCTGACTGACTACGCTGCTGATTTAACCTTAGCATTCAGACTTAGCATATCTCAGGGCTATCCTTTACTCAAGCTTCTGAAAGCAGGAACTGCATAAAAACGTTCACATTTTCTTAGCAGGCAATTTTTTCTAAGATTTATAGTGACATTACAGTTTGTTTATCGATTGATTCATAAAGGAACGGAAATTAACACATCGCTTCCCCCCACACCTATGCCCCATGCCAGGCTAATACGGGGACACGCCATCAGGTGAGCTGAAAGCATAATTTCCTTCAAAACTGAAAATATGCAATATTGCCTCCAAACTTTTTAGATAAAGAAACAACTACTGATTTTTTTTGAGACAGGTATTTAATACTTTCTGATTCTGCTGAGTGTCAGAGAAGAGGCTATCATTCTCTCCCTGAAACCCCAGCCACCTCACTGCTGTGTTGCTGGGTTTTGCTCAAGAAAAAAAACATGCCTTTTTTATTTTCCTTTAGTACACTCCTGCCATTACAAGCACTTCATAATTGCCGTAAACTCCTTGAAATCAGTTGTTTCTACTAATTTGTGACTGATTACACACTGCGCTAAACATTGCAGGCAACAGTTCATTAACTCCTGGTATCAGACAGTATGAAAGGACTCGGGTTTAATTCAACCAGCTTGTCACAGAACTACACAAGCAGCTTGTTTGGGGGGTCGGTGTGTGTACGAGCATAGAAATATTCCTGAACTTCAAGCAAGCTCCCAATCTTGACCTGAATTAAATGTACCTGGCTTTATAGGTGGCCTAACCAAACCCTCAGATCTGGACGGCGTGAAACACTTCAGATGAATCCTCCAAAATCAGAGGCAGATTCTGCAGCTTTGGCTGACCTGAGGGTTTCTCTGCAGACCAGCTACGCCACCTGATTTACGTTCCCCTGCAAAAAGACAACTGAGGGCTAAGGGTCAAACATTCTTCTAAGAGAAATTATTTCACAGCTTTCCTTTTTGAAGAGCATCGATTAGAAATACACTATAATTAATCCAGGTAGGGCAGCTGAGAAAAGTACGCCAGCTGTACATCTCCTTTAGACTGTGATCCAGATTCATCACATAATGGCGTATGATTTATAAGATATAACCTCTGCTACCAACTTGGGAAGCAGAGGAAATCTCTGTATCCTTTCAGTTATCGACCTGGGTGTTCGTAGGTCCAAAAAGATAGCGACAGCAGCTGGTTAAAAAAAAAAAAAAAAAAAAAAGGAATCGAACAACATTCATTGACAGAATTCACCGGTCCCCATGGACTGGCTGCAATTGGCAGCAACTTCTCAGTTTCGATGTCCAAACATAGTAGGGTAATCACGGAGCTGATGTATCCGCTGTCCAGTCTCCACTTATCAGCAAATTTTTTTTTCTTTTCTTTTTTACCATGGAGATTAAAAGACTTAATTCAGAGAGGAGTTCAGTGGTAGAAACAAAAGAAGGAAGAATAATACAAATCATAGTAAGGAAGATTTTGTTTTTAAAGAACAGAAAATAAATGCCTTGTTTAAGCACCCTGAAGTCAGAGGAAAATTTCCCATTGACCTCTCAGGGGGTTAAATCAGGTTCTTAAAAATGTTACTAAATGCCCCAGGAAACGCTTCAAATCATTTATGATACGATCTTTTCCCAAAGAGAGCTTTAGCAAAAAAAGCTTGTGCATTGTCTAGGTGGAACTCTGTTATTCTGGCTGCAAATCAAATGTCATCTTCAAAAGTCCTAAGGAGCCTCTCTCAGGCTGCATTGAGTTACTACAGATGCCTCTTTATCCAGAATAAAATCAGAGCGACAAGCTTGTTCACCATACAAGTCAATACAGTCTTCCAAGAGCAAGACTTCACGTTGACCAGTCTTTAAGACCTTGACACTGTACACTGTCCAAATGTGAGCCCTTCCAAGGCCCAAGGGAAACCTTAGACCCACTCGCAGGTAGTAATAAACCACCCATTAAGTATATGCTGTGGATGAAAAGTGCGATACCAACTGTCTTTCGTACAAGGATCTGGACTGTGAATCCACAGACCTGAAAGCTAGTCCAGGCTGTTATCGTTCTCTTGGCACGACCAGTCCCATTTCATGCCTCACGCACCACGGAGCCAGAACTCAAACAAAATGCCTTCAATTCGAGGTGGAGTAATAAACAGGGGGCAAAAACAATGGTTTTCTCTCTACTACCTCTTGCATGCACGAGAACAATTCTTTTCCAATACACGTGTTCCTCTCCGCTGTACGCTCTACTCTTCCCTGCCCAACCATTGACCGAGTAATGAGAAAAAAAAGCAGCACAGCAGGATTTCCACTTTTCAGCAGAAGTTGTTCATATGAACGAATCCCAAAACATCAAGACAAAAATAGGGAACACTTCAACAGGGCTGTCATGTTTGTCTGTGGGAGTACTTCAGTATACGTGGAAGACAGGTTATTAGATTATTCTAAACCAGTGCCGTGATGTACACGTAATTAAAAGTTCTGTTGCCTCTAAAGTGGCTGTTGAGAAATAAAAGGAGAGGTCACGGACTTCTTAAATTCCTCATCAAAATCCTTGTGCCCAAAATAACTTCTCAGAAAATAGCTAATGTGATATAGAAGAAGGAAGAGGGGCATTTGATTCCAAAATGGGGGTAAAGTAAATCAGTTTGGGAACATTAGTTGGGAACTCCCATGTTTTTAAACACTGGGATTTGTTATGAATTTACCCTTAGACTTTAATTCCTTGCCTTCCCAGTATTTTCTCTCTTTTTTTTTTTATTTTTCTTAGAGCGTCACTCCAGAAGTAACAGGCACTCAAAACAGAGATTGAAGTAAATTTCAAATTGAGAAACTGCACTGGGATTTACTGTATGGAAGCTGTAGAAATGGAGATGCGTTTTCCAGCCTTTTTACTAATTACAACCTCTTCTATAACCGCGATTGCCCGGTAAGCCTGGACGTACGTTATTATAAAGCTTTCTCCCAACTCATCCAAGGCTATAAACCACAGTTAGCAATTAAAACTCTCACTGAAGTTTCATATTGCTTCCCATGCAAGCGGAGGGTAGACGACCTCATTAAGAATGCAAACGACCTCTGGCTGAATGTGCTGCACGGGGCTGCCGCGTGCTGCAAAGGAAGACGCAGACACGGTTAGATTTCTGCTTCCGTCCCAATCTTTAAACGTTGGCTACTGTTGCTTTAAATATTTATAGCGGATGCAGGAAGTGTGGCTTGAATATAATGGAAGGGGAGAGATGGTGAGAAACTCATTCTCTCCAACTTTTGTTTCAGTTTAATCCCTGGTTGCTAGAAGTCAAGAATTTTGATACGATACGTTAGTGCTAACAGTGGAGGCTGTAGATTTAGCAGGCTCTGGGCCCCTTAGCATAGGGTTAAATGTCAAAAGCAGAGGAAGATGCTGTCTGCAGTGAATATGAATTAAGTTTTCCCCTTCTCAGCAAACCAGAAAAACCATTTGCCACCAGAAAAAAAAGCAGAAACTTCTGTAGCACCGTATTGTAATACCTGATGTCTGCTTCAAGACATCAGAGTGGGCAGCCAGCACTGCTATGCCTGCAGTACTACCTATGAATGACATCCAGCAGTACCATGGGGACTGTCTTTATTTCAAGGTATTCGCTTTAAATCTCATCTTGCCTTTCAAAGAGTCCATCGTTTATCCCCCCCTCCCATTCTGGCCTTGCCACACACAACATAAATAAACCACTATTAATTATATTAATCAATTATGGTGTATCCTGTTCTTATAATTAATCCCATTCATTAGAGTGGAATCTTGCATAATTATGAACATATGCTAGCAAGTGAAGCTAGCTAGTTTAGAGCCAATAACAATATTAGTCAATAATGATACTTCCCCCTCCTTACAAAGGGAGCATCTTTATCCACTGCGCTCAAGCTCCTGCTGGCAGCGGAGCCCCCAGAGAGGGAAGCACGATGTTAGAGCAGGAGGAAGGTACCTCTGCTGGTGTGTTACACTGGGCCCAGTCGGACCGCTGAGATGGGGAGACGTTATGACCTGCACTGTTTATGGTGGGAAACTGAGGCACGAGAAGTTACCTGACAGGAACATGCCGAGCTGGGAATAAAACCAAATCTTTCTGTTCTAGCAATAGGAGAGATTCCTACATCTCAAAAGCTTTTTCTAAAAGCAAACATACCCTCACCAGGCTTGACTCCAACAAGGCTGCGTTACATATGATGACGATGGAGCTGAGAGAACAGTAAATAAGGGGAGTTTGCCAGCTTTTAAAAAAAGAAGGGGAGATGTCTTCACCCTAATTTTCAGTGCATCTGACAGGCTCAAGAAGAAGTGGGCGTTGTTAACAACTCCTTGAGACAAGAACTCAAAACACCAAGTTTATTTACCCTGACTTTCTGGACCCAAGAGCGAGGGTGTTTGTCTCTGGGAGTTTTGTCAGACCCGCGGCACAGATGTCAGTTATGAAGGGACAGGACCACAGGGGAAACGTTGCCTTTCTGTGGGCGGTGGAGCAGGCCCCATGACAGTATCTGCTGCTGAATTCTTCCAGATGTTGAAGATGGAGTTCAGGCTTGATTCCATGGCTCACCCTCGTCTTCTGTTTTTAAAGAGGAAAACGGGACGCCCAGGAAGACCCACAACTACAAGATCAAACTGTGCTTTGGCTGATGATAAAGGGAGGAAGGGTATTGGGGGGGGGGGGGGGGGAAGATTCAAAATTTACCTGCGTGGTAAGTTTTTGTGGGTTTGTCCAGCTGTGGCTTGGGGAATCAAGAATACTCGCATGTCTGTGCACATGCTTTGCTCTAGAAAAGTTGGAACTGTAGGGAGCACGTCCAATGACACGGGCTGCACGCTGTACAGCCAAGAGATGCAGCTAAGCGATAGACAGATAAAAATTTAAAAAAAAACCAAACAAAAAAAGCAATACCAAATGTTTTGGAGTGCTTTCTACCTGTCATAGCTAGAACTAATTTTCACCTTTCCAAACTTTTCTACAAATATTTTTTTCCCAATATTTTTAACTTCGGATTTACCAAAAATACAGTTTCCTTCTTTGTTCTTTTTATTCTTGCTTTTCCCCATCTTTGTGCAAATCTAAACGATAGCTTCAAAAGGTTTGGGATTTATTTTTCTATTTGATTTCTTTCTTAGGCCACACATAACTTTCTCACAAAATAAACTTTGGAAAATTACAGGATGAAAAGGAACGTTTTTAGTCAAGTCGTCCTGTGAGCACCGGAACTTAAAGCAGTTGCCTTCTACCCTCCCCTGGGTCTCCGATGCGAGCTCCTGAATGGATTCTCCTGCATCTAGTGAGAGCTGAGTGCACCCACACGTCTGTTTCCACAAAACTTGAAGGCACTTAACCTTGACATCCCATGTCATCTGTCAAGTCTTGCGAAATAGGCCCCAAAATAGAAGGCGCTGGGAAGGGATGCAACAGACACATGCACACTAAAAAGACCGATGAACAAGCCTTTAGGAAACCTTGATAAAAAGAAAAACAGAAAAAGGATAAAAGCGTATAGGTGATAAAATGAATAAAAGAAAAACTCTAAATTCTGAAAATTCAAAGTTCCATGCCAGTGGTTATAATTATTTGCCTGAAAATTTCCAGCCTTATTTTATAGCGCTAAACTTTATAAGTATGAAGAAAGGGAAAGGAACTGAAGCCCTAGCTTCCCCAAATAGTGATTTTTGAGTCAAAAATGCTGTGCAGTTTGCAATGACAAGAAAATAAGTACATGAGGTTATAATCTGCCTTTGTTCTGCATGAGAAATTTCCACAGAAGATGGAGCTGCTGGTTATTTCCATCCTCTAATTAAGATACATAGCAATTCTGTTTGGCCTGAAATACACTCCAAAGAAGTACAGACATGTAGTGGGTTTGAAATAGTAAAGGGAACAACTTTTCTAGAATCCTCCAAAACGATATAGAAAAGAATACACTAGTCCTCTCAGACCTACCAGTGAGCTTTCACCTCAGCATGAAAAGCCTGACTTTAAGACCACCTGGAGATGTCCGGTCACCTGGAGCCTGCCCACCAGAGTCCTCGGCTCCTCTCAGACTGGCTCTGGCTGCAAAACGCAGAAAGCGCCCAACGTACGAGTTGATTTGTTTTTACCTTTTGGCCATTTTGCTGCACGCAACCGCTTGCACTAAGCATAGGAAAGTTGGAACATCACACAACTGGGTCATGAAGTGCCTGCATCGGATAAATTACGGAGCCTGCCACCTGAACACAAAGCAGAGCACCAGGGGTCAGAGCTAACAAGATTATAAAGGCTGATGATGTATAAGTACGGAGAATGTTCCTGCAAATGCTTAATGATGTGAGTAACCTAACTTACACACAGAAATCCTTTGAGTAGCATAAGAAGTTGCAGCTGGGTCCCTGTCTAGCATTTGCAATTCCTGGGCAGCATGTTGCATTGTTAATTTTAACTATACTTTTGTGAAGTGATATCCGTTGCTGTTCTAGGCCATTTAGCAAAGGAAAATTACATGGTAAATCCAAGCTCTTTGGGACTGTTGCTCTGACAGGTTTCTCATGGATTTCAAGGACAGAACAGATACTTAGCTGATACGTGAGGTGCAGTGATTAAGCCTTGAAACGGCAAAAATATCCAAGGTCCCTGAATTCCAGGGCAGCACCTGAAGTTGCTTCTGTGGGTCAGAGACCTACATTCTCCCAACTGCTTCTGGGCTGATAGGGAAGGTGAGAGACAGCCCAGGACAGGACATTGCATGGTCACACGTATGATGCTGTAACACAAGACCCTGCCCAAAGAAGTGCTGCTGGAAAGGGATTTGTCACCTTCCTCTTCTTAAAGCAAATTCATCTATATTAATTACCAAGAAGACAGCACGCACAGCACCACCGAAGCGAAGGCCCCCTCCACAGGCTGCAGAATTTGACTTTCTGAAAAGAAAATACTTGTGACAGATGTGCCCAGCCAAAGAGCAAGTCCTTTAGACACTGACCAAGTAACAAAACAAAAACGTGGAGCTTAGTTACAAAGAGAACCACTGAAGAAAAGAGCAGTAATCAAGTTAAACTGGAGATTTTGAAACTTCCATTTGTGTCTTCTTTGGGGTTTAAGTAAAGGAGGGCATTAAGCCAGTGCTTCATGAGTTTAGTGCTGTTCAAAACCTTCAGTTCCGTGAGGAGGTGAGTACTTACATTTTCTTCTAGGTGACAATGTAATTAAGTACTTGCAAGTTCAACCAAAAATTTCCACAATTTAAGAGCTAGCCTGGATTTTCTCATCTTCACGTCAGTAAGCATAATTACTACAACTTGCAACTTCCTCCGGTGTCCATACTCTTGCACGTTCTTCTTTATTTGGCAGGGTTTTCTTTAAATCTCTATGCATAACCCCAGCACAACTAATGCGAGGCCCTTTGTGAAACCTTTGCCATCCAGGGAACAGTTTTGTTTCTCTCCTCATCTCACTGACCGTCCCACATTTTTTATTCTCTCCCTAAATTTCCCTCTGATCTAGTTTATTCTTTAACCTCTGTCACTGCATTAGTTCTGGGGAGATTCACTTTTCAGAATGAAACAAACAAAGAGAAAATAATTTACTTGGGGACAACAGAAAATATTTGGCCCTTTTATGTAACTTTCTCTTCTACTATAGGGGTTTTGGGGTGAGTTTTTCCTTCAGTTTCGTTTTTATACTCACCAAAGCCACCCCAGGAAGTCAGTTTTACTTAGAAAATGTCAAACAAAAATTTGAGCATTTATACAAGTACCATTTAATTTAAAAAAAAAAACTATAGGCAGAGTTTTTCAACTCCCCCCCCCCCCCCCCCCATCTGAAAGTATGAGATAATTTTTTCTCTTTGGAAAAAAAACATTTTTGGAAAAAAAAGTGAAAAAATTTTTTTAGGAAGGACTTCACTGTGTCCCAAACCTAAATGACTTAAATATTATAAGACCCTTCCAATATGACCAGAGTGAACCATAAAGCTAAGACTGAGGGCTGGCAAGAGCAGCAAATAGGAGTTGTAGAAACGCACCTCTACACACAAGGGTTAAAATACACGTTGTACAGCGTACAGACATCACAGCTACGGAACTACCATCCTACCTCTTTGGAAGCTGCAGCAAGAAAAGAGTTTCTGATGAGGAAGACACTCAGGTTAACGATCACCTCCAAGAGGCAACATCCAGAGGAAAATACCAACTGTAAGGAGAGACTGATGAGTGTCCTTCCACTGGGCCCCTCACAGAGATAAGCAGATAAGTCTTCCTGCCCTCCCGGTAAGCAGGCTGAAAAAGGTCTTGGAGATTAGCGCACAGTCTTTTTTAACTGATAAGCTTTACTTTGGTGGAATATACAACAAGCCTCTAGGAAAATGCCTAAAAAGCACTAAAGCTAGAACACATCAGTTTTACACCTCTGTCACACATCTCTGCAATGGTGGCATTTAATTAAAGACTACTGCTCAAGTCCAGAGAATCTTCATTTCTAGCTCACTTGGGTACAGGGACTCAGAGGGGAAAAAATTAAGGAAGGTGCTTAGAAATGTGAGTGTGAAACAGAACTCTATCTACATTTATTATTACTGTTGTCATTTCAGTCGTCTGTTCTTTGAGCATTGGGGTTGGCGATATTGCTTCCCTGATGGGCAGAACCGCTCATTAATATGTGTGATACATCTGCTTCTCCATGTTGTACAGCACAAGCAAAATCAATCCTCATCGTGAGTTTGAGCTTGGAGCTATAACGGAGACTGTATCTGACAGTAGTCTAAGCCCAATTTCACCATTTCATAAGAAACATATGCAGTGAGATCATTAAGATGTGGTCTCTTCTCCCACTCATATCTGGTGGAGTTTCACATGTAAACAGAGAGCTTTTCAACTCAAAATTCAACACCTGGTATCCTTGCTTTGCTCTGCAACTGGCATTAGCAAATCAACGTTGATTTTAGCAGTTTGCTCCTACCTTTGCTTCACTCGGGACACTTCACTAGTGGCATGGTCTATTATCCCACACTGATGACTGCTAGGTGGTACGCTGCTGCTTAATCACACTGTCACCGATACCTCATGGTCTAAGGTGCATGCCCTTCAAAACACAGCAACTATTTTTCCAGAATAACATTAGTAATTTTAAACTTAAGTTACTCCAGTAACCAGCAAAGTGAGGGATGAAACTTTTCCAGATGCCTTAGTTATTTAGATACCTCAAGTCTGCCAGTGGAACAATTTATCTGAATGGCATTCACCAGGACAAAAAAAAAAAAAAAGGAACATCTTTAGTAATACTGCTGCATCAGTTATCTGGTGCTTGTAAACCTGCCTTCTCGACCTCTTGACAACAAGGGAAATCAGACATTTTCACAGCAGTGGAAGAACTTATACAATTCTGGTTTATGTAGAACTCCACTTCAGGCCCTAAGGAACTGCTTTTTCATTTTATTGTTGCCCTTTTCTCTTCACCCTGACCTGCCTCTGCATTCCCAAGTTGCTCAGCCTTTATCTCTACGTAAAGAGGGCAAAAGCCTGCTATTCGGTGCGCTATTCTGAAGGGGAATTCCTGTCACATGAACGCTCCAACATCGCTACAACCTGACAAGGATATCTCCCTGAAATATTATTACTGAGCACTCACTACATATTAAAATGTACTAAATGATGTGCTATCTGCAGAGGAGAGAGAAAACGAATAAAGGTCAATAATTACATTTTTAAAAGCCTGCAGCCTACAGGTCACCACGTGTGTGTTAAAGGTTGCAAAATCTTTCCGGAGTGGGTTGCTGTTACTGAGATAAAAAACCCTGAATACATATATACGTGTAAAGCCACAAGGTCAAACACATTACACGCTGCTCCTGGCACGTCAAAAACAAAATAAAGCTCCCAGAACTTAGGGATAACACGTACACAAGGTTTTGAGAGAACTTCTTTAGGCCTAACGTTGTAAAAGCAAGAGGACCTAAAAAGGATCAACTCCTAGGAGCAATTTTTGCATGGAAACTTAGTTTACCTGTCTATTTACCTGAAGATCCATGCTTCTTGCATTTATAATGTAGGTCTGCACTACTAGCATTGACAGTTCAAAGCTTTTGAAAATTTCACATGTTCAATACTTAGCTGGGAAGGAAAGTACATTTCCTTATAGGTTACTAGTCGAGGCTGACAAAACTACTTTACAAAAGGCTGTTGAATAAGCAGTCTAGTACAGATTTTCTCTTCCCTTTCAGCAGGGTGTTGGGAGCTGCTCTTTTTTGCCACTGGTTCTTACTGTTGCTGCAGTACTATGTATTGCTTCCAGAGTTGTTCTACATTTGCAATACAGCCCACACCTAAAACAAAACCAGCACCAACCATCCTGCTCACTCTAGTGGGCCCTGGATCACGAAAGCTTATATAGACTCCGTCTCCCGACTAGGGGATCAAGCTGGGATACAGCAAATCTCCACAAACCTCCACTGGATTCCCACCTGCGCTCATTTAATTCTGCAGCTTCTGGTCCTGAATCCCACACAAACCACCGCACACTACAGCCAGCACCAGGCATGTGGTGGAAACATCATGACCCAGTGTCATAAGCCATTCTTTTTACACAAATAGGATCCTAACTACCAACTGATTGTTAAAAGGGCACTTACCAAGGTTTATTAAGTACATACAGCATAAATCCATTTGGCATGTAATTAATTCAAAATTACATGAGCACTAAATGTGCAATTAACTCTGCGAGGAATGTTTAGGCCTTTAGCTGGCATTTACAGAGGAAGTTACAAGTTTATTAGCTAGCAATTTATTGCTAAAATACTGACAATTCATGAGTATGTTGATTGAAATCTAACTTCCTATCACTATATTGTTATAGGGCAATTAAGGGTCTAAACAACCCTTTCAAGTAAATTAAGAAACAATGGAAGTTTTATGCATTAATAAGAATGCTGTTAACCATACAACTAACAGGTCTTTTATTAAAGACCAACAAGCGTGCTTTTCCCCAGCTTCAGCAACGTGTTTCTAACCTCCAAGGAGACAGTAGGGATCTGCTGGCAAAATCCCACCACTATTGCCAGACAAATGTCGTGCAGGACATCACACAGCGGGTTTTAGCCCAGAAGCCACATTTTAGGGACTCTTCTAGTCAAAACCATAACATGAGAAAAACTCAGCACAGCTGCAGAAACAGAACGTAGTGAAAGAGAGAAAGGGTGCTACTGATCCCTTTGCCCGCGAAGTTCTCCCCTTGGGACCAAGACTAGCAAATTATGTTTCCAGCTTAGAAGAGCACATTTACAGACATTCTGATGAATATGCTCTTCTGGTGCTACCAGCCCGGTGCCCAGCCACACCGTACGTATCAGCACCTCACTACGAGGTGTCCACACACAGGAGAGGGCAGGAGTGCCCTCAGAAACTCAGGATCTGCAGAACAGATGGGTCTTTGGGGCTTTATTTAAGAACCATCACCATCAACACAACTCCAGCTCGAAAAGGAAACACTGGTTTCCAAATCTGCCAAAAGTTCAGATTCAGGCCCAAGCTTCATGGCCTGGCGCTCTTTTTATGAACTGAATACTGAATCTGAGAATCCACAAGTTTCTTGAAAATACATGCTTAATATGAACTTGGAGACTAACCCCATAGTCCAAGACTATTACTCAAGTATACATACTTTCCTGGCAGGACATCCAGTTTATGATTACTCTTTTATCTCTGGAAAGCATAATCTGTCCATAGCAATGTCAACAGAGAGCCATCTGCAGCACATGTTTTGCTTCCACTTATAACCTCCACTCTGTGATTCTTTTCTTGTGAACTAATAACCAGCTCCCATGTGCCAGTGCTTTATTGCAGTTGGATCATTGCACCCATTCTCTGCTGCAGTCATTGCATACCCTGGATTTCATATATAGAAGCCAATTCAAGCAAAATGAACAGATGACAATAGAGCAAGCTGCTCCCTTGCACCAGGCCTACGCAGAGTGGTCTTTTGCCACCTAAGATTTCAGTAGCATCGGGCTTCTCATTCTTTGGTTTGCTTTTCCCTCAACATGAAATTTTGTGCTATCAGTGAAAACTAATCCCTCTGCATTTTGCAGTAGAGCAAAAGGTTAGGAGGAACCGCAGAAAGAGGGGAGAGACAAACTGTTCCAGGATTATCTTTTAGAGCCGAGGGTCAGGATCTTTTAGAGGACTGAAACATTAGGGGAAAAAAAATAAAAATTTTCTCACTGAGATCCTCCCAGTCAGAACAGGCAACATCTCACACTCCCCTTCTGTCAGCCAAATGGCACAAGGTGCCACAGCTCCTCTGAGGCCACCTCCATCTGACATCCCACATCAAGGATAGATGCTGGGCCAGTTGCTCCAGAACACCTCAGGGTGCACTT
This sequence comes from Rissa tridactyla, assembly GCF_028500815.1. Classification (NCBI taxonomy): domain Eukaryota; kingdom Metazoa; phylum Chordata; class Aves; order Charadriiformes; family Laridae; genus Rissa; species Rissa tridactyla. The sequence goes on from NC_071469.1 coordinate 88,660,970, forward strand.
CACTCCCCAGAGGGGCTTCACCACCTCTGCAGCATGGCTGCAGTCCTCTGTAGGATATATTACCCATAACATAGTGTTTTCCACATATTCTGTATTACAATTTTTTTGTAGCAACATATAAACTGCATTTGAAAAGCCACAGATGCACTGTTTAGCTTGGTAAAATAATATTTCAGGTTGAGTTGCAATAACTCTGGTTCTGTTGCATGGTCAGGTGCTGACCATCTGATAGCGACCTGCGAAAGGCTCCAGGGATGCACAGTATTTAAAATCTGCAGAGGACAGAACTGGAGCTGAAGGCTTTGAGCACAGAGCAGTCAAAATGGAACGATTATACTTAAAAATTGAATATGCATCCTCCTCTTCTACTGAAATCCATGATTAAATCTAACACTGAGGAAAACAAGGCAAAAGAAGGAAATGTGTTTGTTGATTTTTATCAGTTTCTTTACATTTCAATATTTTGGACGAGGTTTGGTTGGTTGGTTTCTAAGAAGCTTCACCTTTTGCCTTGCTCGGGGAATTTAGAGTTAAATGTAACTTACAGAATCCAAGGGCTGCAGCAACTGTTAGCGTTTCTCTTTAGAAAATCTGAATGCAAATGTTACAGGTGACATTACTTTGAAGTTCTATTCTTAGTTCTCCAGTAGATGTTTAATGACATCAGAAAACATTATCCAAGGCAATACAATTAAGCCTACTCTAAAATCCCTGAACAAAAGATGTCCAGCACTGAGCGCACATGCCCAGGATGGAGTAAGCTGTCAGATGCCCACACTTACCTACGTGTCAGTGGGAGGCAATTCTGAGCCGACTCAGATTTTACCTTACTTAAAGTTGACCTCACTGTGGACACCATCAGTGTCTTTCTGGGTGTTCACGCATGGATTAATCTCTCTCAATTTTTAAAGTAATAAATTAGCAGTTACAGGGCTAACTTAATAACCAGAGACCCCAGATAATGAGAGTTACAGACAGAGGCTGTGCTGGTACCACAGAAATAACAGGACTATATGCCACACAGCTTCAACCACAGAGTACTTTCCCTGCCCGGGACTCTGAAGAGGAGATTGCGGAGCAGACCAGTGGGAGACACAAACTGTGGTACTGTCCTAGCAATTTCCAGTTCCTCTTTAAATACCATCTTGCCCGTTTATGTTGGATTTTCACTGTAAAATGACGTTGAAGCACATTAGACGTTGGGAGGGAGGTTTAATCCCGGGTTGCTGATGATATTTTACCCGGAGTCCATATCACGCTTTGAGTAGCCGTACACCAGAACAAATAGTCTCTGCTGAGCTTTTGTTTTACATATTAATGCTGCTAATTTACATGCAATCTTCATTCAATCCTGGCCAGGCCCTATTTTCTCAACCTCCACCTGTTCCTAAGCCACAGGGCATTCGTCTCCAATCTAGATTGATTGAACAGTGGGGGGAAAGTTGATGGGGTTGTTCCATGGAGATGCCAAACCCTGGAAGATGCTGAAGAGGGGTTTATATGCACAAATATATTCACAAACAACAACAAGAGAGCAGGATTTACTGGTGCCTGCCACTGAGTCCTGAGTTATGATGAGGACTGTGTCAGTTGAGCTATTTTCAATGTTCTTTTGTTTAGGGTTGATTAGAAGCTCAGTCTGAACCGTGCAGCTCCCACTGGCAGCCTGATAAATACAGGCACAGCAGCTTTGTTGATTGTCCTACTCTCCTCTCGCTTTCACTCCCTCTCCTTAAAAATGCATTTCCAAAACTGCTCTATTCATTCTATAGTCAGGCCACCAAAGGAAATCAGAATTTACTGGAAGGCCTTTAGTTTTCAGAAGGCTATTTAGGGAAAGTAAGAGGAAAAAAATCCCTTGGGAAAATCTCATCTGAAAAAAAAACACAGTGCATTCAGAAAAAGAAAAATCAAATACAAACATTAGGCATGAATATACCAACGTGCCACTAAATAAAAATAATCCTTAGAGCTTACACAGAGCTTTTTGACTCCACAAAGCAAACATTAACCAATTAGTTAAAGCTAAAACACAAGCGCTAAGGTCAGCTATGCACTAAGCTGCTGCTCTGTAAATCTGAACTAAGTCCATAGACTTAAATCATCGTGCTTTGGATTTCCAGTAGCACGTCTGACAGCAGAGCCTGGCCAACTGATTAAATGCAAAAGGTGTTCTAAACGTCCAAAAGCCACTTTTCGTGAGCGTGTACATGAACTAGAACATGTTCTAGCCACTAGAACTTGGCTACATACGTTTCTTCGGCAGATGTTCAGGTATTCAGCATGAGTTTTCCACTACCCCTTTTCACTAAATTTTCTAGTGAATAATACTTCTGGAATTTGATCACACACAAAAATTCTTAAGCAAATACCAATGTTTTTAGAGTATCCACTGCACCATCCCTGTCCCCCTCAGCAGCTCTTTGGAACAAGCAATTTCTTTTAAGCTCAAAGCTTCGTAGAGCTAGTAAGAGAAAAAAATCTCCAAAGCAGCTTACTGAACTTTGAAGTTTTCCGGCTCTAAAACAAACACGCTTCTATCTCTTTAAATCTGCTTCCTCATAACCACAAACATGTATGTTTTTCATAAAGCTCTGGAAATTGTACTGGGCCCAAGGGAAGGTACCAAGTGGAAACCCTGATATCTTGAGATTAGAACTCTACTAGTCCTGAGGTACAATGTGCTGTTTGTAACAATTATAATAATACACCTGTACTACCATTGTCAGTGTGGAGTAGCCACATGGGGTCTCATTAGTATTGTATTAGGACTGCATGGGGAAACGGATAATGGCCCATAATGAAAAATGCCAAATTTTCTATATAATAAAAATGAACTTGATTAATGAAAATCACTTTCAGGGAAAGAGTTACAGCGTTGTTAGAAATAAAAAATGATGTATTAATCCGACACTCTTACAGATGGTCCCAACCTCCTGACAACTGCTATTCATTTGAGATGCTATTAGCATGCATAATTATGCTAATTAAGTTGTAATTAAGCACCAATTCTTCAGAGGGCTTTTTTTGTCTATCATTTAATACAACTCAGCTTCAAAGGGTGCTTAAAGCTTTACACAGTGTTTCATGAGAAAGGGGTTCCCAAGTTTCTTAGTAAAGATGCAGCAGCTGAGCTATGGAATAGGGCCTGTAATCTTTGTTTTGGTTAAAGGGAAACCAGTAAATTGAAGCAGGGTCTGCCAATTGTTGATAAAATAATTAACACTTTCTGCTAAAATAGCACAGTTCATACCAGGACAATTATGAAAAGGAGAAAAGTGGTATAATTACCAATGGAGCCAACACCAGTGGCCTATTATGGCTGCTACCCCCTAATTTGAAAAAAATAATTCATTGAAAAGTAGATTCCCGTAAATAATAATAATGGTCCTGATTCGGATACTCTTACTCGTATTGTATACGGTCCCTCATTCCAAGACTACTCCTGCAGGCCTAATTTAAATAACAGGGCAAATTGCATCAGCTCAATTTAAATTGATCTGAAAATCAATTTAATTAAACCAGGGCCAATCTCAGTGTGAACACTACTGCTTCATTTTAACTTACACCTGTTTCCAATTGATCAAGGATTTGATCCAGTAAAGGAGTTGAGATAAAACCACTCTTATTTCAGGATTTCCACTGTTTTAATGCAACTTTCCTGTTTAAACGAGGTTAAGTCACAAGCAAAAAAATAATAATCCTTTTTGACAGCTTATTTCTAACATTTTTATTCAAACATTTATTAAAATGAGAGAATTCTCTTAAAAGCAAGCAGAAACCCAAGCCTCTGTTTGCAATTGCTGGCAAATCCTTTCCTCCTTTTTGGAACAGGACCGGGCAGCATTGTGAAAGCCATATTCTTACAGCTCCCCTTCTCCCTTTTTCTAGCACAGTAGATCTGTACTGTACTCCTATTTGGGCAAAACTCTACTGTCACATTAAGCCAAAGGAAGATTTTTATTTTTAACTGATTCAGCTGATTTCTTGTCTTGTGAACAGAGCTGAAATGGCAAACAGCTTATTGAAGAAAAAAAAAAGACTCATGATAAAATATTAAACTATGTGCTGTACGTGCAAGTTGACATTGTGAGTATCCAGGCTTGGCCAATTTCCTGGGACCCAAACATTTGGCTCTAATCCTCATTTAAACAGCCTACAGGACCAAATAATTTTGCTTTCTCTTTACTACAGCCCCCATCCCAAACATTAAATGCATTGCCAATAAAACCTAAAGCAATGTGGTATTATTTGCCTCACATGGAATACTAAGCGATATATATAAATGCATATAAATATTTTTTTAAGCAAATGGGGAACATGCACTGTAAATTCAAAAGTCTCTGCACTAATCTTCGGATAAACACAACTGGTTGCTGTTAAGAAAATGGCCCAGAGGGGATTATCTAAAACACTGTTATGCTGCTGACAACTTGGCTGTCTCTTTTTTTATTATTTTATTATATTCTTATTCAGTGCTCTACTCTATCATCTGCTGTAATTTCAGATTGGTCTTTACTTCTCAGTTAATTCAAGTTCTCAAACACTGGCAGGATCGTTTGTTTGGCTCAGATTTCAATTAAAGACGTAAAAAGGAGAAAAGCCCGCTTTTTCTGACAGGGATGTTTTTAACATTTGGGGTCCTCAGAAATGAAAAAGCAAATTGAAGGCAGAGGGTTTGACTCTCTGTCGGAGAACCACCAACGAAATTTTAAAAGCAGACTGGGCTGCTTTGAACACAACTGATAAAACCCACTTAGCCAGATGCCAACCAGAAATCCCTTGAACAATGTCTAGAGCCCAATTATCAGATTCCTGCATGAGCAAGTTCATAGGCAAAATGCACGTGATTTCCATATGCATTTTTCCATTCCCATCTATGCAATCCTTGTAGGGTCAGCTGCAGACTGAACCTTGTTGCAAGTTGGTTACACATACAGGCTCACATGGGTTAATGCCTAACATCAGACCCTGTGCACTTACTTTTGTTCAAAAGCAAATAGGGGCACTTAAAATGACTATAGGAAAAGCCACTGAAACAGCAGAAGATGGGCATGTTGGGCAGTTTAGCCCTAATTATTCAATATTTCGCTAAACGAAACACCTACTTAAAAAACAACACTGATTCATGCCATGCTAAATACAAACATGGGCACAGTGAAGTAATCATCTCAAGCCTGCAACCCCATAATTCAGTGTGTTCCAAGTATCTCTCATTGTAAGGCATGATTAGAATTTACAGTGTGATTACAAAAAACATCTCTGGCAGGAAATCCAGCACCAGGACCTTTCAAAGTCTTTTTCCTGCCGGGCCAAAAATCTCAGGGTCCGTCCCCAGATGTTTTCTTCATCTGTTCATCCATATAATCACTTTCCTGGATTTGCCCTGCTGGCACTGACTTCCTACAGGTCACTTGTAATCTATACCAAGGAGGATATGTAGGATTTCTTGAACTTTCCCCATTGCTCTGAAATGCATTGGCAGTAACCAACACAATGTAGCAGGAACCATGTTGTACAAATGTCCCAGCCTCAGACAGTCAGTGCTTCCTCAAAGGTCTGTGTGACCCCAGCTTGCTGTAAAGTCACCTGGCCTTCAGACAGCCCTGAACAAGGTTCCAGGTGAAGACCGTCAATCCCCATCGCCCCAGGAAAAAACAGGACTCTGAATTGTCTCCTGCCAGACGACTACAGGCTCTTGACTCCCTGCACTGGTATTTCAGCAAATCTTAACAAGGTGGTTCTTACCAGGGGTTATTGGGGACCACTCCACCTGAACTGTAAGACCTTTGGCAAGATTCCATAGAGTTCGTTTCCTCCTTGTGCAAAGCACAGGCCACACGCAAACTGTCATCCAGCTTGGCACTGCACATCAGACCGGAATTCCATGCTGGAACAGGACATTTACCAAGTCTGCCTATTGAGACCTCGACCAGCAATAACGGATTAGAGCCATCAATAAAGTTTTACCGCGTGCTTCTCTGCACCTTTAGACACATGTTATTTTCAGCATTGGTTTAAGTTAACATCATCTACAAAAGAAGGACATACAATACACATGATATGTGCCCAAATGGAATAGAATATAGCAACGAATGTTTGAAAGCTTTTAATTCAAAATACTTCGTGCATTTGTTTTCGGTCTGCTTTATGTCAGCCGTATTGAAAACTACCCAAACTACAAGGAGCTAGTTCAAAGACAACAAATGCAGGCTGTTCTTTCAATGCAGATTGTATTAAAGGAATCATGTGTTCTCTGAATGTCAACCGACCATTGAGTATTGGCAAAAAGCAATTTCTTTAATAGCAAGGTTAATTGAAATACCATTGAAAGCTGATTTCTATTGTACAATCGAAATTAGTGGCTTCATCTGAAAAATCCAATTGGCATTGAAAAAGGTTGCTAGCTGATCATAAAACGATGAGAAGAATGGTGGCTGGAGGAGTGAACTCATGGACAGAGAAAAAGAACATGCAGGTTATGCTCCGGTTCCATCGCTGCACGACTTTTCCTCTCAAAGGCCCTTTTCGACCCATTAAGGATTTTGAGACATTTGGGTCAACTGTTAAACATGAATATCCTCTACGGCAAGAAAATTATAATTAATATTTGAGTCAATCATGAACTTACTAAAAGTGTTAGAAAACCATAGGAGATTTTAGATTCCCAAGCACTGGGGAAGCATACCTTCAAAATTCAGCAGTCTAGGTGAAGAAAATGAAGCAGACTCAGCTGCACGTAACGAGCCCCTTTGTCTTCCTTTCCTTGCTGTAAGTATAGTATTTGGTTTTAGTGGTACCTGTACGATTCAAACATTATCCTACTCTTCTTACACTATAATAAGAGTTTCCAAAAGCAAGATGTAAAAAGATTGGTATGAATTTGGAGTTTGTAATCAAATCTGAAACTAACAGACATTTTTCCTCCAGGATTTTGGTTACATATATGAAAACAGAATCTCTAAGAGGTGCCTGATCCAAAGCCCAAAGTCAATGGCAGTCTTTCCATTGCCCTCACCGGGGTTTAGATCAGGCCTGTAGTGTCCATTTGTCCCTGGTTTAGGCAAGAACAAATGACACTTTCAACCCACTGTAGAATTCTAACCTCCAGGCTCAATCTGAAAATTAAGTAGTAAACAAAAAAATACCAAAATTCCGATCCAAGTCTAACTCATATCTCAAAAAGAAGTAAAAATGGGATTCCACGTAATCTGTTAACCCATCCTTCATGAAAGAATCTTCTCTTGACTATACTTAATAAAAAAACCAAACAAACTAAAACAAAACCACAATTCAATTGACTTTCTTTGAAGAACAAATGGAAAACAATCCAGAGGCTGCTTCCTTCCCTCCCCACTAGTGCAAGAAAAACAGTGAGAAATGATCTTTCGTTCTGTAGCAAAGTCAAAAAGCATCACAGCCCATATTATACAGAGTGTGACACTTCGAAATCAGGCCTCAGCAGTAGTAAATTCCTATGAAGATGACATAAAGGAATGCAAGTTGAGAGGAAAAGTTTGTAAGTATCCCTTCCACCGAAATTTCATCCCCATGTAGTAGAAATCTAGAGTGATTAAAAGTGATTCAACTTTAGAAACAGAATGGGATGCTTTTTAGTGACTCATTTGGGGGCTGCCAGACTCCTGCAGAAGACACCTGGGATTGTTTTTCAAGAATAAACACTGATGTCCCTATTGTCAGACTCTATCTTAGTAGTGACATTTGGTTTTTCTCATGGGAGAGAATTTTTTCCAGTAATGCACCCAGTTTTTCATGAAGCACAGAATAGGTAACATTAATATTTACTTTTAGCAAAACAACAACTCCAATGCTGTTTTGCTTTTCATTTCCTAACACTGTTCAATAAGATTAACACTCATCCACTGCAAAGTTTGTTCACATTTAAGCCAGAATGAATTTTATTCAGCAGAGCAATAGGCCCTGCATACAAATAAAGCCCTTACATTTTTTGATTAATGTTATTTCATGCTCCCAGGAGACAGGGACAGTATCACATGAGAAACTGGGAAAGTCCTAGTAAAACTAGAACATATGGTTACTGTAAATAATAGAAATGCACACACTGGGGGAAAAAAAAGTTTCATAGGAATTGCATTCAGAAAAATGCTTTTGCCCACACCTTTCTAGGACAGGTTCCCTCAAGGACACCTTCTAGAAGAGCAACCAGTCTTCAGATTTCCAAAGCAATGGTGTTTCTACCACCTCTTCTGATAGACTGGATTTATGAGCTCCTTCCACACGCTCATTCCACTGCTGTTTCCTCTCTTCAGTCCATTACCGCTTCAGTAATCACAAACTATCTGAACAATCCTCAAACAAGAATCCAAACACGTGCTTTGTTCAGATACTGACAGGACGGAGCACAGTCAGACTGTCATGGTATCGAATACGTACCGTCCGTGGATCCCTTCAGTTCAGCCCCTGCTTGAGGAGACTGGCAGTTGTGCAGTGTTACCCTAATGGATAAGAGAATCATTTCTACGGCTTGCATTCCAAAAGCACTCTCAGCTAGTTTTTGGGCTCTGAAAAATCAGGATTACTAATTCCTCCATTGCTCATTTGCCTTCTTGTCAGATCCTGGGCTAATTACTTAAAATCTACAACTTCAGTCTCTTCATCTATACAATAGAGTCACTGATAACCGTCGTGAGTGATCACAATTCTTTTTTTAAATCAAATTTCAATAGTTTTAACCTACATACTGACAGATCCTGGTATTTCTTTTCACCAAATAAAGTATCTTGGTGCTATCCTGCCTCCTTTTTAAAGGATATTCCTTACATGAGTCCTTTATCTTCTAATTAACTCTTGCTGGTAAAGCACATTACACTCCTCAGATAAGAAGTCCCACATAAATTCAAAGAACTAAATATTTGGTTTCCTTTTTTAGATTATTCGAAACATTATAATCCTTAGCCGTACAGAGGCACAGCAGTTCTACCATGTTTCCAAAGCAGACAGTCGTCTAGATTCTCATTTTATTTATATTTGCACACCAAATAGGAAAAAGAAACCAGAATAAACACTGCTAAGGGATCCTGACAAAGAAAGGGAGTCGATTGAGTGATCCACAGAGAAAGCTCCTAACCATGCCTGCTACTTGACCTAGAATTAGCAAAACAGACAAGTTTAAGAGTAAAGTTTCCTCAATGCAGAAAAGAAAAAAATAAAGAAAAAAAAACCCTACACCCTTCTTTTCTCAGTCAGTCCTTCAAGGAAAATCCTGAAGCCAGAATAAAGTTTGCACAGGGTTTTAGTTACAGTTAATGTATAAGCCAACAATGTTTACTCAATATTATATAGGCTTTGCAACACACCATGGCAGTAAATTAGCTTGATATATTAGCTCTGTGCTGAGAAAATGAGACTGTCTCTGAGATCTGTAAAGCACTGCAAGTATTTCCCCTATGGTACAAAGATGAGTTCAGGTCACAGCAATAAAATCTAGGCCAACGTGCTGTGCTGCACACAGGAGAAAAACAAGCCCTAAGATCCTTGCTGCCCTCACGTACACACATGAGAAACATCCACTGACCACCACAGTGGCAACATTTGCCAAGCATAAGGATAGGCCGCCGCCTTCTTTTCACCCCTATACCTATCCCAAGGCAGTTAGCTACGGAGAAAAACAGCTTTACCCTGTTCCTGTTCTTTCTCTTCCTTCTGATTTCCCTTAAAGATAATTTTCTTCTGAAATTAAAAAAAGAGAAATAATAAATCAGTCTGTAACGGGAAAGAAGGATTAAGGGCAGTAAGCTCATTTCAAGCATCTCGTATTTTCTTGGCCGTGTCTTTCCACCTCGAGTTGCTTAGAACAGACCTGTTCTGCTCACCACCAACGCTTCCAGTCAGTCACATGCTTGCTTAAAGGTAAACAACAAAATGAAGCTGAGGAGTCAGGGTCTTTACATTCATTTCTGATGGAAATGAAAACATTCTGGCACCTGGCCTACGTACCAGCTGCCTGCTATAGGGATACCATCCAGAAGTGCTAAAGCTACTCAGCCATTCCCACGTCCTGTTCTTCCATATACCCATTTGCAAGATGGGAAAGTAACGTTTCCTTGGTGCACAGGAACACTAAGAATCTTAAAATAGTAGTATTTGTCAAGTGGTTTGAATTATTGGGCAGCAGGTATTCTGTAACAGCCGAGTACTCTTAGCAAAGCTACAATTTAAAGTAGGTCCCTATTTGCCGTGGGACTCTTGTGTTACCTTCCTTTTTCAGGCTCGTGGTTTGTCATTTAGGTGTAACTTGATGAAGGAAGGAACAGCTAGCTGTTCATTTAAAATCCAAGACCTTGGACTGAACAATCACTTACCTCTACAGTTTAACCAGAAGAAAGAAAACATTATAACAAAATCAAACACCAGTCACGTGGTGCTCACTATTGTACAATGATAACAGAGCAAACAAAAAAGATACTAGAAGGATATCCAAGTACTACGGCTTCCAAGAGGTAAACTACATATTTCGCCAAACTGACATCTTTTCCATTGGTAGACTATGTCTGACACCATGATAACTAACTGCAGAATAAAGCTATTTGACTGCAGGCTCGAGAATTTTTAATTGCTTCTAGGACATGGTGTGGGTGAATCCTACATTTGACAGTTGATGAGTGTTTTATTACATTTTGAAGTACTATATATATTATCTCACGAGCCTGGTGTCCTGAGGGGAAGAAGTGTGTGCAATACGGGTATTTCAGATTACCATTCAAACATAAAACCTTTACAATGACACTGCTATCTTCAGCAAAAGCATGCAATGTTTTGATTGTATCATATTGAAAGCTATGGTTAGCAAGGTTGTAATAGCTCCCGTTTGACTACAGAATTCAAAATGTGCATCTGCTGAACAAATAAATGCTGCTGGATTCTTCCACATTGGTGTAGCATGAACTTGGTAAATACCAGCACAGTATTCTCCAGGTACAGAAATTTTACTGAAGTTTGGTTAGTGATTTAAACAGGTGATGAAGCACCTAAGTCAAAACGATCTACCTTTTTGTTCATACTTTAAATCATGATTTCAGCACGATTTTTTACATTTGTTTTAAGCTTACCTACTCTCCACCTTCCACTCTATACACTTTATTGGTTTTATTGAAAAATATCTTAGTGTGATGTGATGGAATGTAGATGCTACAGCATGAATATCAAAGCTGGTTAAGTGTGGACATTTTTTAAATGGTAAAAATAAAAAACTGACTAGAGTGTGGAGCTGAAAACAGAAACAATGGAAAAATAAACACTTGGGTTTTTTTTATAATTTTCAAGTAAAAAAATATTTATAAATATTGATGGAAACAAACATTGCTATCAAATAACTCAATACTCAGTATAACAGCAGGACACCATGGTCAATTAGCACAAGTTAGCTATGCTGTCCTATACTAAAGTCAGGACTAATTAATTGTCTTCCCATTTTCCACATCTGGTACAGTCACAATAGGAATTCCAAGAGTCTCACAGAGGTTTTCGGAATGGCAGAGGATTGCAACAATCAGTGCAAGACCAGGATTTTTCTGGGTGCAGCTTTGGTTCCCACTGAAGTCAGTGGTTGATAAGGACGCTCCTCTCTTCAGATGAATAGTTTTGAAAACAGAAGTTGAGATGACTATGACTCTGACAGGTCTGAGTATCAGATACATGTGGATCTTGTTAATGATAGCAATTAAGTCTCAGTGGCTAAAACTAAAACCATGTGTCGTGAGGTCTTACCAGCATATGAAACACTATAATCTGGGACACCATTCTTTTCATAGTCTGACCCTGAGCTGCACTCTTTTTTTGGTACTATTTGTACACCTGTCCTGGTAAAAATTTATTGCCTAGTCATTATTTTAAGCCATCAGCACTGCTCGGTGAGAGGGTTAAAACCCATTGACACAATATGAATAGTACCAGTGCTAACAGCCTCCTATCTTTTTCATCAGTAGAGAAGATACCAGATCTACTGTTTAAGGCAAATTGGAGTTATTGAGGAAAAATAAGCTCCTGCCCTAAAACAAGACTTAAATGCCTAAGCAAATAAATTTAGAGCTCAAGAAGGAGACAGAAAGGGGTGACTAGAACATTAGCTAAACATCCCAGAAATGGTCACCTAAAACTAGACTGGAGGCTGTATTTCTTCCTGACAAGGCTTACCGTGACAGCACTAAGCTAGTAGGTGCCAAGTGTACTCTCTTAAAGATCATGCACAGAAAGCTTCTGTGTGCTTGGGTGTTATAAGCTGATGTTAACCAAGTCTTCCTCACAAATCACAGGGTAGAGCAGCGGCAAGTAAACTTACCTTCTCCATTCAAAGTTGATGAGAAAGTCTCACCAATACTAGTATAAAGCCAAAAACGCATTCAGAAAAAAAGAGAATTCATGAACTATAATCCCTGCAAATACATTTGTGACTGGGAAAAACTGGTTGGGGAAACAAACAAAAAAACCCAACCCTAAAATGAAGTAATTACCTTTTTCTTGTAGTTCTGGGGTGTTTAGTATTTGAGTTCAGTTGATCACACTATGTTACAAGGTCCACAGAACTTTTCTGCAAAGAAATTAATATGCTTTTCAGTTTACTACATTCTGGTTCCTCAAAAATATATGCAAAGGATAGTTTTGTACAAAATTGCTTGCTGGCATGGGAGAGGAGCAAGTCTTCTCAAATGTTCCAGTTGCCATTCACTTTTGGAATTAACACAGATGGAATGGGAACAGCAAATTCCCACTTGTATTTTCATGTATATTATTTTCATATGAAAATAAGCCGTAGCCTAACTCTTACTTTAAAGGGCACCACACATGTCCACAGAGGACATCAGTGTGATATATTTGGCCTTCACGCTTGAAATTACCCCACTAACCTCTTCATACAGGCAAACCCACAGAATGACCTCCTTAGTGATACGTATAGACGGTCTGAGTAGACTAGGTCGAACTCTGCACTTCTTGCAATTAATAGCAAAATTGTTAGAGACATCAATGACTGTCCAACAGCCCTTGTTTTGTTAATTAGAGGATTCATCGCTATAGGATCAAAACAAAATGCTCTGCTCCCATTGAAATGGATGGGATTGGAAAACATTCAACATACTCTGGACACTCTGGCCCTTCCCAAAGTACCACTCCCTCAACCCCTTTTTTTCCTTGATGTTTAGCAATCCACACACACGACAACTCGTATCGTTACAGATTTCTTAATAAGTACATAGGAATAAATGGATCTTTACTCATTAAATGCTGGGATACAGGAATAGTACATTCATAGTTTGTTTTTCTCTAAGTTGTAAACATCCACAAAGGGAAAGCTTTTATTTAGCCTGCATGCCGGTGGACTGGTTAGATACTCCCAGGTTAGCACTCCCCACCTTGTGCTCCCATCCGTTCTCTGCAGTCTCCATGAAACCTGAACGGCAGTCCAGATCCAGGAGAGGAAAGCTGACTGCCCCTTTTATGTCTTTCATGTGCAGCCCCCATGGCAAGCATAAGCCAAGCGACGCAGATTGTAACACCTAGCTTACCATGGCTTTGGAGAAGGTAAGATGATGTACATCTCCATTAACCACAGCACAGCTGTACCTACTTTGGATTTCACGTTTATATTGCACTAGTATCCAGAGACCTCTGAGAGGCCCCTCTCCGGCTCTCAAACTAACCTGAAGTATTTTAGGTAGATGTTACTGGAAATAGGTTTTCCATTTGCCTAATAGTATCTTCTGTTCTATAGTTACTTTGAAGTGTTCATAAAAACTGAGATTTACAGAATATTGATATTATTATGCAATCACATAATCATTCTCTGGTTCTAAGCTACATTTTTCCTTGACTATATAAACAACAATAATAATTTATCAAATGACTACTGCTTCCATGCTTACAACTAATTTTACATATAGCATTCAGGGCAAGCTTCAGTTATAACTTTTTAACCTATTTTTATGTGCTTTATGTACCTTTTTTTAATGTACACTTTAAGTCACGTTACCAAAGAGTATATTGAAGATGGCAGATACTACAAGGGCAAAGGCCACTGAAAAAGAGGACATTAAGTTTAACATCCTTTTGAGGGAATCTGCTTAATTAAAAATGGTCTTTGTTACATGACATTGCATAAAATATCATTTCAATGGAGTACTTGGGGTAACTTTCCCTGACTGTGACAGTGCTGCCAAAATCTAATTAGAGATTCTTCTAGTCATATATATCAATGTTATTGTCTGTCAGGCAGCCACAATATATCATGCTTAAGTGGTTTTTTAACTGTCTAAATCAGTCTGTCTAAACAACATAAAATAGGAAACAAATCAAAAGACCAGTTAAAATCATGAAAGTGACATGTATTTATTATAAAATACCATTTGTTGTATTAATCGGTTTAATGGCAGGGAGATGGAGCCAGGTGTGTCAGAGTAGTGATTTTCTGCACAAGAAGATGATGTTAGTGCTAATATAAGAGACAACACTCTCCAACCTTTGTAACTAATAGGAGTCAATGGGCTTTGCCATGTTTCATCAACATTCCAGCATGGTTTTAAGGGGCAGTAGCTGTCACAGTACCAGGCCTTCGATGCGCTACAAAACACAGTCTTAGGAATCATCACGTACGTGTTACGGTGCCAGCCAGATGTCACCCCAGCCACGGGAGAAGCCGCATGCCACGAATCTTCAAGAACTGCCAGGCAGTTGCGTGCACACCCCATGGCCAGCACAGCGAGCCCAGCACAATATAACACCACCGCCTTTATTTTAAACCCTTTTGTTCTTGACTTCCAAATCTTTAATTTTAAACTATTATTTCCTTTTTAAAGTTATGCTTTAATCAAGTACTCACCGACCATCCCTGCTGCTACTCCGAGGGATGATTTACATTGAACACAGACCCACAAATACCATTGACTTAGACATAAAGACCATCTGCAGGAGGAAACCATGATCAACCTACCACCTAGAATCAGGCTGCCAGTCATTGACACGGTGTTTCACTCAAACAGTCACAGCGAGGAAGAATTTTGGTTCCTGAAACTGAAAACTAAGCGGTTATCAGGCTGGAAAGCCTGTATTTTAAAGGAACACATTCATTCTTATGCAATGACATGTCATGAATTTTGCACGAGGCATAGCACTTGGTGTCAGAAATTATATCAGCTCCAGCTAGGGGGACAATGATACATATGTTTGTACAAAACACATAATATGTTTTATTTAAAGTGTGCCATAAATATTTTTGCCCTGAAGCAGGGTTTAAAATGAGCTCCGTAAGGTGTCATAACAAAATGTATGTTCTGAAAGTAGAAAGAGGTGCATCTATTCCTAAATGTCTAACTTCATCTGAAAAAAATTGCTGGATATTCCCTGATAAAGCTGCCACTCCATTCCGAGATGGCTGATACTAATAGTAAAACATACAAGGCCACGTTTTCTGTCACGGCTCACAATTTATGCATCAAACCTTTCCTCCCTCAAGAGCCTGAAGAAAGCAGCGCAGTGAGAAAAAGCAGCAAATCACACCGCAGATTACAGACGCATGACATTCAGTGCTATCCAGTGTGAGAAAAATAAAGTTAATAGCCTGGTCTACAAGGAAAGAGGGTCTTAGCAACAGCAACGGCGAACACGTTGGCAGGTCCCACCACCTACCCACACGAACCCTTGCTGCTCATCAGGGTTGCTGTATCTGGGCCAGACCTGGACGTAGCTAACCAGTGTCTCAACAGGAAACGGTCCTCGTCTCTGCTCTGCTCACTGCTGCCTCGGAGTACATATTGCAACTGTATTTATGGCCTTGCTCAAGCAGATCACGGAGAACGTGGATCCTGGAATTGCTCTCCATTATGGGGCACAGAATATATAGCCGGCTTGTGGATTTGTATCATTACTGTAAATTTGTTCAGCAGAGTGATTAAAAAGAGTAATTCAACCACTGAGACATCACATCTATTTACAGTACTTAGCTATGTCTAGGTAGATCACTGGTTGAGCAAGGAGACTGCGTTGCTTTCTTCAGCTCTGGGGTGCTATTTGGATTTGTATGGACGTACACACACAAATACACACATGCAATGAGCAAAGCAGGAAACAGCCAAAATAGCTCAAGGCAGCCTGCCATTTGAGTTGCACTCCATTTAACACTAAGTCACTCTTAATAAATCAGAATTGTCTGTCTCCTTTCTCCAAGAAACAGTTTTAAATGATTCCAAAATCTCAATCCAGTAACTAACCCTGCGACAGCAAACTGCACAAGGCAGACAGTCTCTGCGCTTCCTAGTCACTAAGAAAAATTAAAGCAAACACTGAATGTGGAAAAGCAAAATAAGTCCACAATAGGATGTGACAAGGATAACATTTGGGAAATATTACTGTGTTCACAGTTGTAGATGAGGCCAGACTTAAAACTGGGGCCAACCATCTCTTCCTAGGTGTCCATTTTCCAACACGTGTGTGCAGGTTTCACAAACTGAGTAAAATCAGCGAGAGCCACAGGTTTCATGCTGCTGATCTCAACCTCTTCTACCACCGAGGGAGGCCTAGGTGTCACTTAAGATCTAGAGCTACCAAAAGAGCACCAGAAATCAATGATGGATTCTAAAAAGCTATGGATGGGCTTGCATTTTTCATTAACAAAAAGGCTTAGAAATGCTCTCATTTTATACCTGTCCCCAGCCAATAAGTGTTTGCCTGAGCCAGAATTATCTGGTTACCCAGGCATTAGAAATAGAAGCATTTTGTTCACAGTCATTTGGAATGACTTACCAGTCATTTGCTGGTAGGTGGGAGGTTAAGTTCAGACCTGCTGTCCTGAACATAAGAGCATACAAAACCACCGGTGCGAGAAGCAGCCACAATTTGCATTAAGGAAAATTACAAATTTAAAAAAAAAGACAAAAACAACTTCAAAAACCTAGGACAAAATACTGATCTGAAAAAAGAACCATATACAGAAACTAGAGAGGCTGAATCAAATCCTTCCATGCTCATCCTTGCCCACAGAGTGAAAATTATGGGAACACACCATAGAGTACGATAGATCTGTCCTGTTTGATAGAAGGAGAAAAAAAATCAGTTTTTAAAGCATAGGAGGTAGTAGAAAGAAGGAAGACTCCTCCATTTTGACATGCAGCATTCCCATTGATTCTGCACCATCTTCTGTTAAATCGATGGCAGCCTTCTCATTGACCTCGGTAGAGGTTGGACTGGACCCACAGGGGAATCAATCCCATAGGTAGTAAAACAAATGAAGGCGATGGATTTCTTCATGAGCTAGTCACCAATAGAATTAAGCCAGTCAAATAAAATCAGATAATGATTTAAAATTCAAAATAAAGTCGTCTTTCTCCTTAGCCCACACTTGTCTTCCTCGCATATATAGACGTCCAGGATCCGAGCCAGCCACATTCAGTGCAAGGAATCTAAACACTACAATCCCTGTATTTTTATGTTAGCCAACCTAACAACACTTGGTCTAGGTGGAGACTAACTGAATAAAATAAATATTCACAACATTGGGAATTGGAGCTCAGACAGGTCTTTAAAAAAACCCAACTTGTATTTGTATTTTTGATGTGCAACCTAATTAGACCAGAGCATCTTTAATTAAGTGTGTCAGCCCCAGTGGAAGCCACAGAGTTCAACACTAATAAAGCTGATAAGGTTTTTATTTTTCAGACTTAGTTTATTTAATGCCTCATCCATGTTAAGCCAATCTGTAACATATGGGCAGTTCTCCCACTATGGATTTATCGTTTGGGTGTTTCTTTTTGTGAATTAATGCAATCAAACTCCTGCCAGTGTTAATTATTTTTCTCCAAGAGCAAATCCCAGAATTGAAAATACACACACCTGTTATTTGCTGCATAAGCCATAGCACAACAACCAAAAAATAATTTCAGAAATGCTAAGAGAACACAGAATGTTTCTGGATTGTATAAGAGAGATTTGGAAAAAGTTCAAGAATGTAATATTTATATTTCTGGCCTTGTAAGACAATCAGCAGAGATGCAACAAAACCCAACTCTACATCCATATAGAAAGGAACAATTATTTCAGTCTTTAAAGATCACTCATTTACTATCTCTTTACTTTAAAAGGAGGGAGTGGAGGAAAGCTAACCAACTATTGGAATAAATTTTAAATAAGATGGCAATTTATTTATGTTTTAGAATACTAAAGCCAAAATCTTCTTTCCTAAAGCTGTACTTTAGTTTAACCACAAGTAACAGAACTTAAAAAGGAATCACTAGTGAAACTGCACAGCTTACGTTATGCGTCCGAGTAGGCAGCCCTTGCCTGGGACAGGATCTCTGCCAGGATCTGCCAGCCACACACCCCTGGGCAACGTGACAGGCGTCCTGGGGACTCACCTCCAGTCAGCAGCTCTTTGAAAGCTCAAATCCTCTCTCTCTCTCCTGTCTAAGCCATAAGACTGGGAACATTAAGTGCTAAATCTGAAACGTGATTTCACTGTGTCTGGACTTCAACAAAGCCACCGATCATTTTCATGGCTCATTTGTGCAAATTAATTGGTTAATATCTATGCAATGTTTTGGAGGTGGAAAGTACTAAACTATTGCTCTCAGTCCTGATAATCCTCCGTTGCAGTCTCATGCTCCCAGCTCCAGGCTCTCCATCACTATTTTAAATCTCTTCTGTTCCATGCTTCCTCCCCTTGCAAGCAAGCTAATTACTACCATACATAATAAAGGAAGCATCCCTTTATTGGGGGAGATGAACTGATAGGACTTTTCATTTCTAATGTTTGGCATTCCTTGATTACCAGAGCTACAGAACACTGACTGCAGAATTGTTCTTTATGTCTCCAGGCATATTAGTAACGCTGCTAGTAGATACACAACTGTTCATCGCAAAACTTCATTGATTCCTACTTCTCACATAGCTCCTGTATATCATATGCCCAATAATGCCAACTTTATCTTCCCCTATTCCCCGCACTGAGCAGGTGCACGGAAAGCCACTCCTGAACTGGCCTGTAGACTCTGCGAGTCTTACTTAAATTCCTTCCGAAAGCTCAGTCATTCTATTAGGCATGCAGGAAGTCAACCAAACCAGAAGGACCTATTTTTTCCATGATCACTTCATGGTTTTGCTCAGGAAGTTCAATATGTTGCTGCCTTCCTGGCCACTTCCACCTATCCATTATTTCCACCTTTTTCTTCCCAACTGCCTATTCATATATGGCTAACTTCATCTGCACATCCTGTTTGTCATATATGGTTCTTGACCAAAACATAATGATGCTTTAAGTTCCTTCTAGCAGGGACCTTGTTCTCACAGGTGGTGATAAAGCATCCCCTACACCCTCCTAGAGCTATAAAACAATCTCTTTCCTATAAACAGCTACACTGAACTCCACAAGTCCATGATCTGCCTGGTCCCAAAGTTTAGCCAAGTCATACAGGATTTTATTTCCCTTCACTTTTGCAAGAGTCTACTGCAAGCACCAAATAGGTACTATTGGCCCACAGCATGGCAGCGATTTATTTAGGTTTGCTGCTGTTGACAACGGTTCTGTTTTCCCCTTTCACACTATGGCAGCCTGTCAAAAACACAAGTAGTTCAAAAATCTATTTAAATCTAGGTCTGTCCACTGATATTTATAAAAACGAGTGCAACCTCCAGAACTGAATTCTATCATTGCTCTGAGAAGAACAGCATCCTTGTATTTAAAGCAGTTTGCATCTGCTTTCTTCACCTAAATTGCAGAGATTCCCAAAGGAGGGGGAAAAAATGTCTTGTTTTCAGGCCCAAAGAGGATCTCCCCTCAGATGTGGATTCCATCTTTCTAGGTGCATACAAGTACAAACTGCTGTTAGGAGTGACAGAGCTGTATAAACTTGCTGTCCTCTGAACCTGGGATTCTCTACAAGGAAAGAATTGGGCTCACACAGGTTATTTCCTGATGCTGTTTTAACAGCAGGGATATTACTACACCTCTCATCATTTATCTCAGGGATTCTAAAACAAAGCAGCTGAAAAAATAAGTGCAAATACAAGGTTAGAAAAACAGAATGAGGAGAGCACAACCGCTGTCTTAAACTGTGGTTTAACTGTTTCCATGACCTTTCCAATCTCCCTTTGGAGTCCTGCTTTTTACAGTCCAAAGGTAGCTGGAAAATAGAAACGAATTTATTTTTGCTCTGCCATTTTTACCTTTAAATGAGAACGTTGTTTTAGAAATTGTCTTTAGAGGTCTTGATTAGCTACACAATGACACTAAAAGCTGATACCTATACCTTTATATATTTCTAAAGGCCGGCTTAATTTAATATTAAAGTACTAAAAGACTTTTTTGCCTCAGTCTTCACTGGCAAGGGCCCTTTTGTCCATTTGGAAAAACTGGTCCAACTGGGGAAGTACTTCATAAGGAGAGGGCTTTTATCACTGGCTGATACAGGTACAGGCTTCTCTTAATGTCAGGACCTGAGAACAGTTCATTGTGCATGAAGTCAGTACTTTTAGGGATTCTGCTTATTAAAATACTCAATCAAATTAAGACTTTTCTAACAACAAAGCACAGAAGTCAATATTGATGTTACTAAAAAGCAGGAAAGGATACGGAACGAAGCAAACAGATACACGAAAGATTTCCAACAATTCCCATACCTGTTGCAGGGATTATGCCATCCAGGATGATTCTTAAAGCTTTAGCTTCTGCAGTCCTGCTACAGCTGAGAATTTCAGCTTTACTTTACCAGTGAAATATGCTTCTAACCTGAGTGGTTCAAGATGAAATCTCATAAATACAAACCATAGCTTTTACTGTATACTATTAGCAGTAGTATTTTATACAACCCATAATCATACTGGGAGTAACCAGAACAACAGTCCTGTCTATCAGTACAAATCACAACACTCCCATCACTTCAGCTGGAGCAAATGTCTGTGGTCCTCAGACTCATGCGGAAGCAACACCTGCCTTCAGGAACAGCCCTAAAACTGGGGGAAAGCCCCAATTTCTGAACCCATAAGCTCATCCAAACTATGGGTGAGAGCAGCCTCCAGGACACAGCAGACACACCTATAACAATCCCTCTCTCTGCCCCGTCCTATTCACCCAGACCTGCTTTGAAGAAGACAGTAGGGAGAGGTCAGAAAGCAGTTTCAGCCACTACTTGCTCTTCTGATTCTGTTCCCTCCACATGAAATCCTTGAAGTAACAGAAGGGAAGGAGGGCACACAAGCTTTCACAAGTCTTAAGAGTTCCCAGATGTGCTTTTTCAGTTTGCTGAGCGGCCCTGCACGAGAAACACAACTGGTCTCACGCAGGGACCTCGCAGGTCACATGCGCCAGGAGAAAAAGCCAAGATAAACACAGCCCCAAAACATCCACAACTGCGCAGAGCAAAACGGGGGAGCCTGTCAAACCACACAGCAGATTTTGTGCTGCCTGTGGAAACCCCCAAACGGCATCTAGAGGAAAATGCAAAACCGCTTTTAATCTCATCACTCTCTTATAAACGGGGGTCCAGACAGCTGTTTAACAGCATATTGGGCTCCCTCCTATGGCCTTGCTGCCCAATATGCTTCTGAGCATTGGAATACTTTTTTGTTGTGGTTGTTCATAAACGAAAGGCTGCCATTCACCATATGGGCTGAGCCAGCAGAGTCCCTCAAAGCCTGAAAAAGCCCTATTTCGTATGGCATATAAATAAGCATCTTTGAACACTGACTGAGGTCTCCTGGGCTCGGTCAGACCCTGTCTCCTGCTTGATCTCAGGGTAGGAGATTCTGAGGTTTCATTTCTTGGCACCGTACCACAGTTTGCGCCAGACAAAGCTTACCTCTATCTACATTACACTCTGATAGTTATGCATCCATTAATCAAACAAATTGGGATGTGGCTGTTCATATTATTTGTTTACTTGTCTAAGAGTGGCCTGTAGTTATTTGTTTTCCAGCACACTACAAGTTCCTCTATGTACACACCACCACCCTTTTTCATGACGTGGCTATGTATTTAGGTTTCCTGCATTTTCACACTGACAGCGTATTGCTTGCCAGTTAAGAATCACATTAGCTCAAAGATACCATTCATCTAACATTAGTGCTTCCATTAGTGTGGACAGTTCAAACTGGGCAAAATGCACATCTCATGCATAATTTAAAGGACTTCATATAGCGAGTCAAAAACTGTTAGTACAACAGCATAAACCCCAGACTATTTCTTTGGAGACTCATCACTGGGAGATACTGAAACCAAGGCAATTCCTCCACAAGATTAGTAGTTGTCTCCGCAGACAGCAGCAAGAAGTGGTTTGCACATCACCTTTGCCTTAACTTGTCTGAGATGTTCTACCAACACCCTGCAAAGCTTTTCTGAACCAAAAAGCCATCCCCTCCTCTTTCATCAAAATCTCCCACTTTTCCTTCAGAAAGTCTTCACTATCTGTCTCCAAGGCTTCTTGCTTTTGATGCCAATGGTTTGTATCTGGCTGATACAGAATATAAAAATCCTCAGGGGAGAGTCTTCTGCATTATGATACATTTTTTGCTGGTTTGTTTGTTTAAAAAAAGAACTAAGCTTCCACACAGTCTAATAACTCATAAAAATAAATAAATCAAAACCAGAAACCCATGCAGAGTTTTCCTCCCAGATAAGAGGTATGAGAGGCAATCAACAAAACTGAGCAGGGATAGCACTTATTATTTCACCAGAGTCAGTATCTCCATTCATTTTACCCAAAAATTGCTTTTGTTTAACAGATTGACAGAGCAGTATGGCACGCAAAGATGCATTTTCACTACTCGACATGCAGTCTTCAGTCAAGACAGGCTGAATCACACCCCTTAAATCATAATGAGAGGCACTGCAAAGCATGAGAGGCTTTGCCTTGATACACATGGTGGGCTGTGAGCCATCTACCATGGAGGGAAGGCACGGCCATGAGAAGAGGCGGTGGGACCAGGACCCCTGTGTGTTCTGACCCGCAGTGCTATCTTAGGAAACTCACACCAGTTTCTGTTCTTCTGTTCCTCCTCGCAATGCTTTGTCTGCATCTTGCTACAGCTGGCACACAAAATGATGGGGCTCCAGGCACAGCTGGCTGCTGCTGGAGCAGCAGTGGTACCAAAACTAAAACCGCCTCCGATCATTCAATTTGATGTGCTAGATTGTTTCTTTTGCTTTCTTGCACTTTCACAGTTTTATCGGGGCTTCTTACACACCAAGAAAGTTATTAGCTGTTTCTAAAAAGCTCAGGTACCTTTAGCTAAACGAAGAGAGAACATAGCAGTAAATTCTGACCTTTACCTGGGACGATTCACACACTGCAGCCCAATTCTTTTGTTCCTTTCCTAAATTAGTAATTCAGAAATGTGGGTTGGTCACCATTTGATCCCTGTTACTGCTACTGGAAAATCATCCAAATATAGCAAGAAAGAATTACTGATAGACTATGACACAAAGGTGTAATTTCACGAATTGTCATTGACTTACCCCATTTATCATACCCACTTTTCCCTTTCAAAAACACTCCTATAAACCTCCTGTGCTGCTTGTGTGAAGCTGCACTGAATTAACATGACCACATTCCTTCCACGTCATGTCTTTCCACTGCAGCTCTGCTCTTAGCCTCTGCCCTGACCGTCCACCCAAATCTTGTGTTGCTTTGACCTCTAGTACTGAATCACTCCATTTAAATCCCAGAAGGAAAGAATTATCAAGCTGTAACGACCAGTTTAGGATCCAGGTCTCAATGTGATTTTAGCACAGAAACTTCCTTCTGTAGCGGTCCTGATACATGGCTGAATAATATTACACTTGCCCATTCTGTGCCTGTGCTTCCACTGATCTGCTTTCTCTCTCTAAGCAAAGCACTCATCTCCGTGTCGCAGTTCTCCCTGGGTTAAACAGAGACAACCAGATTTACCTTTTTTGAAAGGCATTTTTAGACCCTTAGGAAAAAGCTTTAGGTGAGATCTGAGTGTTAAAGAAAGACCTGCCACAGAAATTTAAGAATCAAATAAACATGAGTTGTCATTTAAAAAAAAAAAAAATCAAGATAGACCTTAAACTCAGAAATTGAACTAAGACAGGACAAAAAATGACCAAATACTTGACAATGAAAAAGGGAAAATTACAGTATTTTCAATAGGTAAAACATTAGGCTAAAGAGAGGATGACAGCAGAGCATGTCACGAGCTAAAGGAGGTCAAGAGAGAAAAGAAACAATCGTGATCTATAATCAAACGGTAGGAGTTGGGATGCATAATGTAGAAATACTTGTAATAAACTCTGTGCATTCACAGTGCAGATTCATTTATTTATTTTTGTTTAGATTACCTTATAATAAGGCCATATTCTTCTCACCCATCCATGGAGAAGGTTCATAAGGCTAATGTGAGTGATCACTTATGAGACCACTGGCCTCAACTTTAAATAAATGCGACTTAGATAATGATTCCTCTCCAGCTTCAAAGTCAAGACTCTTCAAAACAGCCAGCAGAAACAGTACAATAGATCTGTTTTGAAGACGGAAAACAAGAATCACTGTTCATGCACTTTTTTTGCAGTCTCCCAGCTGCCAGACCCATTCATATGAACAACGTTTGAAGTAAACTACCAGCCCCAGATCAAGTACACTCGATGTCAAAAGTGACTGGCTGAGGCAGACAAGTAACGCTTGGCGCCTGAACTCCAGAGTCACAGCAGGGTTTAAAAAAGATGAACTGGAATGGTGGTGGATGAAAAAAACATGAGCCGTCCTTCCTGAAACCATCAAATGTCTCTGGAATCCTTGGAATCAATATTTCTTCACAGATGTGTGAAGATGGACACCTAAAACCTGTCCTCAGCAAATTAAGCACATATTAGGATGTAGGAAACACATATTAGTCCTTTTCTGGCCCTAGCCAGATCTTGGTACCCTGCAGTTAATTTACAAGAATTCTAAGAATTTCATGGGATTTTTTGTGGATCGAACAAGCCATTGTGGATACAAGACCACAGAAATTGGTCAGAAAGAAGCACAGGTTAGGAGGAAAGTACTTTGAATTGATTACACAATCATCAAAGAAGCTTTTTTTACATATTTACAGTCACTTTCCACAATACTGAACTGCAAGACCAAGAACGTTCCTGATACAGGGCAATACTTGAATTTCAACCTGAGTACTTTCCTGAGAAGGGAGATTACTCTGAAGCGTCAGGTCCTTTGCCTGTAGGTAGTAGCCCTGGATGGGAATCCTGCCCAAGAATGTTAGGCATTAGAACAAGAAATTACAAATGCTTTGTCTTCTGAGTGACTTATTATGTTCCATGGAAGTAGTGAAATGCTCATGTTCTCTGTCCCAGACACTCTAGAGCAGGATGTTTTACTGAAGTGCTACAGTGTTTTCTTTCTGTGATTTATAACCTTACATATTCCCACATGTTCTGAAAGACACTCAAAATGCACAGGCAGTCTCCCATTTAATAAAAAACAGATCCTATTTCAGCTAACTGTATTACCTGAACAATCTCCATCTTAAGAACGACAATGAAATCAAGGGAAAAGACAAAATGTAACCCCTTGCAACCAGAGGATCAGATGACCATCTCAAGTGTTTTTTCAGATCTCACCACAATCTGGCAACAGGCTGCCACAACTTAAGACTCAATTAGATAAATATCACTGAAGCTTTGATTTAAGCTCGTCTGTGACCCAAGATTAGACCACCAGATAAACATTAAGTCAAAGGATAACCTTTCCTTGTGTAACTCAGAAGTAGAAAACCAGATAACAACAACACACAAAAAAAGCCCCAGCAGGAACTAGTGAGAGAGTGTCTGTATAGAAAGTGAACACGACGGGTTAAAAAAAGCAGAAAAGCATTACCTTAAATGCAATTTTCTGTAAGTGTTCTTAAATGTTTGAAATATTTTTTTAACCCCAAGAAAATCTACCTGAAAAGGATACCGTATGAATATGACTCTTAGTTTTACAATTGCAAATGAAAAAGAACACAGGGAACAAAGAAACAATAGAAGACATTAAAACAGAAGTATATAACCTCTTCATCTTACAGTCGTGTTATTTTAGGCCAGTTATGGTGTCTTCCCGTACAGGGAACACTGTTTTAGAGGATCACAATACACTATACCGCATAACTCTGAGCTTAAGGTTAATGGGGAATTAAGTATCTTCTAGTGAAAAGCTCTTTAAAAAAAAATACAGTAGAGGCTTCTCTTCTTACTCAGTTTGATAATAAGAAAACTGAGTTGCTATCGGATAATTATTAGTAAGCATATTTTAGAAGGGTTTTTCTAAGTTTGTGTCACAGGATATTTAAAGAAAATGAGACATTTCCAAAGGAACTCTATGGGCCTTGTAACCAACGTAGCCTACACCACCATGAGCTGATACTCAACTCTAACCCTGCCCTGTGCACAGCTTCCGGAGTTAATCATCTCCACCAGTGAAAGGGCCCTTGCAAACACACCATTGCGAGCGTGAAGACAGGCACAGATAACCACAGAAACCACACTCAAGCCCCCAAAAACACCCCAGCTGTATCCTACCAGGGAATTATAAAGAAGCAATTTCTGCCAGAGGTTCTCACCATTTCCCTTTTTTGTGGGTTGGTTGGGTTTCTTTGTCATAGTCCCTCCTTTCTGATAGGCACCCAAACAAAGCAATCGTCCTGTCTAATTACCTAGGCATTTCTATTGCTTCATCAACTGGATGATCTCAGCACCTTCAACTCCAACTTTATTCTCACAGTTCCCAAATAGCAATGGAATATCACGATGTTATCTCACAGCTGGAAAACGCAGACTGAAGGGTTGGTGAATTAATTGCCCTTGGTCACAGATGATGGCTATTAAAAGAGCTGGAAACTGAACACTGAACCTCAAGAACGTGCTTCACTATCACCAATAGTTTCTGCTGGGTAAATCGGCAAGGTGCTGAGCATCTTTTAAGACTCAGTGAGAGGAATCACTTTCCAGCTAAGCTTCGAGTGCATCAACCTCAGCTTATAAACTACACAGTAAACACTCCTTCAAATTCATTATCTTACAGCATTTTTACACAGTAAAGCAAAAAAAGTATTTCCACTTACTTTTCCATAGGACTATAATTAGCTGAGGTTTCATATACAACATTGGAGACTCAAGCTTATTATTTCCTTTAGTCACAAATGCCCATTTCATATACATTCAACAAAAACTTCAAGGTCACTGGGTGTTGTGTGTGTGTTCGTTGTTTTGGTTTTTTCTCAATTGAAACAATAAGGATAGGCACATTCAGATTTCTTCTTAGTGCACACAGGTTTACGTTCAGAAAACCCATTAAAATCAAGGCATAAATATGTTCCCGTGGGACTGATGGTAAGTGACAAAAATGGAGACTGTTTAGGATTTAAAACTCTTCCAGCCACTCAGCACCATGGGGCACATTTCAAAGCTAACTGTACATGGATTTTCTAATTGAGTTCAGTTCACAGCCCTTCTACTAAAGTCACATGGGGCTTCAAATGAGAAGGAGATAGCAGTGACATGACTCGAGAGCCCATCAGTTACACCCATCAGAGTAGGCATCTTCAATGGCTGTTTACTGCTCATGACTTAAGAGCAACACCTACAATGAAAGAATAACTGAGAGACAGGAAATTCATAGTTTGAGAATCTTCCTGGCTGTTTAGCTATCCTGAACATCTCCCAGTGCCGTTAACTGGCTTTTTTAGTAAAGAGTTCAGATGCCACCTTTCACTGAGATGTTCAGAGAGCAGAATTTTTGAAGATTTCACTGGCTACACGTTATTACTTGCACGCGATGCACCACTGTACTTAATGGACATACTCTAACACTGTCCTATACAACTAAGGATCATCCCCATTTATTCTTCCCCCACAAACCTGATGGGGCCATTTCATTTCAATGGGAAACACAGATGCTGCTCTCCATTACACCAGTTTCAGAAACCAGTAAATTCATGGGTGTCAGCAGAATTGCAGCTGTTTCACACTTGCATACAGAATAAGACGATGAGCCCTTTAAGGCACTCAGCACATTGCAGGATCACTTCTGAGCATGTTGTTCTAGTGAACATTAAAAAAAAAAGAATCTTAATTACAGTAAGCCACATAGAAAAAAGAATATTTCACTTATAGAAGATTTTCTACAGGGTGAATTTTATGTAGAGGAGTTGTACTAGCCACACAGATGGTGGATTTATACAGTGGATAAATTTGGCCTTTCTTGCATATAGGTTTGACAGTGAGGAAAATTGCACCAACTCCAGCAAGTTGCACAGTTTGTCCTATTCTATGTTTTATTCTTTCACATACACCTCAATTTGAGGGGAAAAGAAATAGATATCAGATGTGACAAGTGTATGGTTTTTTTCCCCTGATATCTGACTGTTCATTTTGCCTTGGAAGGGCTGGAGCACCTTTCAAAAGTTTTAGCCCTCTGTTTCTGAGGAACTTATCCTTGTGGCATGTCTGTCAGTTTTCACAGTGCTCAAGCAAGTCTTTGCAATTTTCACATAATGGCAGTTGTTGACAGGTTGTTAGGGCTGACAGTGAATATGTTTGAAAAACTGTCAAGCTGGTGAAAAAAAATTAGAGGGAGAGAGAGGGAGCCTCCTTACATTTGTAACAGCATGTTAAACTGTAAATGCATTCTCAAAATGCATAGGCCTACTTCCAGTCATGTTACTTGCTCTACAATGACAGCATATGGGAATATATGATCCTTAAAAATTAATGTCAGATTGTCGCTTTATAGGTCATGGTCACATTACTACAAAACTCTGTTTACCTTTAGAATTGATTTTACCTTTAATGCTCAATCATAGCTGTTTCAAGCAAAGAAATTGCTAGAAATATAGTGCTACGGCTGCTAGCTTTTAATTAGCTTAACACTGCTTTTGCCAGAGGTATTATTGGCCCCTGAGAGCCCATAGCGATGCATATAACCTGCCTTCTGTCCAAATGCCTTCTCCAGCACTGTACAGAGGTGGTAAAGAAGGGAGGAAGTTGTAGGGTGGGGGGCTGGCAAGGTTCAGTCTCTTCTCCTAAGTAACAAGTGATAAGACAAGAGGAAACGGCCTCAAGTTGTGCCAGGGGAGGTTTAGATTGAATATTAGGAAACATTTCTTCACCATAAGGGTTATCAAGCATTGGAACAGGCTTGGAAGCCTTGGAAGTGGTTGAGTTGCCATCCCTGGAGGTATTTAAAAGATGTTTAGATGTCATGCTGAGGGACATGGTTTAGTGGAGAATTTGGCAGTGCTGGGTTAATGGTTGGACTTGATGATGTTAAAGCTCTCTTCCAATGAAAAAAATTCAAAATCCAAAGCTCCTCAGCTGAAGAAAGGTGAGTGACCAACAGCAGCTGTGGCCAAGGCCCAGCCTTGAATGCTCTTCCACAGACACCAGTATCGGGTTCATTGAGAGTCTCTTTACTAAAATTATGACAAGTGTCTTCAGAAACAAGTTGGTATGGATGGTAACATTTTTATTTACACTGAATAGCAATGTACTCCAAAATGGTCCCTCAAACAAAGCAGGCTAACATGTAGAGAAGCACCATCAATGTGACAGAAGATAAACCATTTTGTCTCATTATATTAAGACAGATTCTGCTCATTTTGGTGATCCTGTGATAGTGGGGTCAGTATCTGATATTAAGGACAATTTCTTTTCTTGCACATTTGCATTATGCAAAACCGATTTTTCTTCTTTGACAAACAAGTTTTAGAATTCAACTTATTTCTGTGAAGAATGAACTTACTCTGGTCTGTCATCCAAACCCTCCTTTATATAAGGGATTTCTTGAAATAATTCTCATTCAGATTTTAAAGACTTGTTCTTGCAGTCTTTTTATAGCAATGCTTTGCTTAGCATTTCAAGGGGAAGACTGTGGTTCTGAGCATTCATGGTGTGAGGCTACTCTGTCTAATATTGGAACAGACTAAAATAACTGGAAGAAATAAAGGGCAGGTTAGCATATTCACAACCATGAAATTATTATAACCATGACAAAGTACTATATACAATATTCACAACAAGAAAACTGGTCTAAAATTTCTCTTGAGTAGGAATTTGATAAGGTCAACTATGTAGAAGCAGTCAGTGTTCCAGTAGACAGTAGTTAAGTTTGCAATAACATGTCCAGCACAAAAATAAAGTTGTTAGAAAGAGGGAAAGAACTGGACTGGAAGGAAGAGAATTGCAAAGGTGATGTGGAAGAATTCATGGATGATGTATCTACCAGAGTTACATACAGCATCAGAAAGTAAATACGTTGGGACTTGGAAATTTATCCCAAAAAAGGCATAAAGTAATATAGAAGCTAACCAAAACAG
Organism: Rissa tridactyla; assembly: GCF_028500815.1. Taxonomy (NCBI): domain Eukaryota; kingdom Metazoa; phylum Chordata; class Aves; order Charadriiformes; family Laridae; genus Rissa; species Rissa tridactyla. The sequence continues at coordinate 88,691,297 of NC_071469.1, forward strand.
AATAGTAAAGAGGAAGATTAAGAATGAATCACGTAGGAAAGCCTAGATAACACGAACAGGAAATACCAAGTTCTGTACTACCAAGATGAAGGAGGGTCCATGAGGTTGAGTGTGGGTTGGCATCCCAGACTGAGCTCAAAACTTGATGTGTCACAGAAGACTTCTTCCAGCTCCTGCTGAAGTCAGGAGAAGAACTCCCATTTATTTGAAGAGAAGCAGGATTAGGTCCTAATCCGTCTGCCTCACTATCCACTAAAGTGAGGATAATAATTGTATTGACAGGTAATTCTGTCTCACAGGAGTATTCTGAGGATTACGTAGCGTCTGCACTGTGCTGTGAAATGCTAAGTGCTAAATATGATTATACAGGGATTTCCATCCAAAGATCTCAAAGCACTTTCCAAACATTAATAATTGAAGCTGCATAATACCCTTAGGACTGCACACGTAAAGAAGGCAAACAAGATTCAGGGCTCAGCAAAGCGGGCAAGGATTATTAGACTTATTTCATAGTGGATAAACTGTACCACAGCAAGATTCAGTGACTTGCCAAAAGTTAACAGAACAAATCAGTGTCACATCAGAAAATGAGCCCAAAAGGCCAGACCCCTTCACACTTCGCACAGGAAAGGGAAGATGCACATGGAGTGAGAAGGTCAATCAGCTTTTGGAAGGAGTTGGATGGATCAGGCCACAGCAGAGGAGTGGAACACTCAGAAGACTGAAGAGAGCACAAGAAAAACAACAGCAACAAAACCAAACAGGTTTGTTTATTTTTAGGTACACAAGCAAGAACCAACAGAAGACAATGCCTTAAAGCAGCAAAAAGTATATTTTATTGGCAGGAGGTATAGCCACTACTAAGAACAACATCAGTTCTTTGCCTCACAGATTCAACAAAGAAGATAGAGAACACATGTCAGGACTTAGATTAATTTCCCAGGGGATGAACAAACACAGAAGGAAATTAAAATCGTGTTAGAACAAGGAATCAAGAACTCAGAATGACTGAAGACTGGGTAAGGCTAACGGATGGAATAGACTCAATTTGTGGAATAAAAGGCTGAGTATTTACAGAATCCTTCAAAATCATTTTGGTATCAGACAGTAACACAACCTAATCTGACACTGAAATGGACTTGAGACTCATGATGGCTAGGAGAGTTTCAGGAAATCATGGCAGTCTTGACATATAAAACCGAACATAAATGCAATCAAAGACAGCTTCTGAGAACATTTAAGAATCTCGTTTTGTACATGCTGATAAGAGAAAGATCTTGTCTAGCAAGTATGACTGAATATCAAAAAAATACGACTCTGGAAGTGAATTTGCTTTGACCGTGTTACGGGTTTGAACAGGGCCAAGCAATCACGTTACAAAGTACAGATAGTCTAGTACATTAAAAGTGACCTTCATCTGACAGCCAGCGAGACTCTGCTATAGCGCTGCGATATTCAGATGAGGCATCGCGACAGATGCTGAACATGAAAGTTCATGGTCAGGACCAGCATTTGGAGACAAAATGATTTCTCTCACAGAGTGCGTGTGTACAAAGCTCTCACGGGCTTCTGAGCTAGAGGGAATGCAAGAACCAGGATTAAAGGAAGCAATAAATGGAGCTCATGGGCAGTGGTTACCTCGACATTGCTAATTCTCATTCCATTGCAAGAATGAAAAGAAAGACGACTGATTTCACCTCCTCAGTGCCACACAAAAAAGTGGTTTGCACAGAGGAGATGAGCACAAGTCCAAGATCCCTCTGTTTTAGCTCCTAGAAAGGCTTGAAGGAAATACTATAAATCTATACAAGCACAGACTGTTTTTATAAACATGGAGGAAATTAAGAAACAATACATCTCAGTAAACTCAGGAGGAATACGTAAGCATTACAGAGTTCTGTATCTACACAGCTGCACACAAAATCATGGAAAAATGTTTCAAGCATTTGCTGAAAAAATTATACTGAATTAAAACTGCTAACTTAAAAGTGGAACTCCACTTCAGAAGTATTCTTGGCTTCACTTCATTTGTTTTTAGATTTCAGTAATGGAAAAAGCTTTTCCTTAGTAGTTTCATTGCAGGAAACAAGCCTTGAAATAAATACAGAAGAGCAGCACCTGAAAAGTGTAATGTGTTGTCTTTTACGCTGATTCCAGACTCTCTTCTGTACCAGCCTCTCAGCTTTGCTTTTGCTAAATCTTTTTCTTCTATGTCATGCCATATAATGCTGGGCACTTAGCTTGAAAAGATAATATCTAGTAATTACTGAAAGAATGCTATGAATATACATGGTTAATACTGACCAAAAGGATAAACTCTGGAGCAGTATTTTCTCCTCTTTAATGGAATTACATTAGAGCTGAGCAATAGGATTCGATACAGACAGAAGCCTCGTGACCAGCTTTGTTATAAATACACTATAGACATTTTTAGTTAAAAATGATCTGAATGAATCTGATCTGAATGATCATAAATGATGATTTAGTGTTTTCCTGCTTAAAAACCTTTTAGGGTCATTGTGAAGGAGCCTAGAGATCTGTAGAAAACATTTTGAAAGTACTCTGAAGACAGTCTCAGATGTTTGAAGATCTGAATCAATTTTCCTTTAAGTCAGTGTGAATGTTCCCATTCATTTTCAAGGAATGACAGTGAAAGACACAGATACTAATGAAGCTCGTATAAAGATGAAATCTCCTTTTAATCCCGATTTCCTGAATTTTCACACTTCCAACTGAGTTAATTGGAGTTTTGCCACTGATTTCATTAGCAACAGGATCAGGAATCAACATTATCTCATATAAAAAGATAAACTATAACTCAGTTCCTTTTCTTTCCCAAATATAATTTAACATCTCCATCATCCAGATTCTTTTTTTGAATATAGTTTATTTGGTAAGAAGCTGATGACCTCTCTCTGACATACAAAGGCTGTTTTTACCCTAAATAGGCTGCTGTAAATTCAGTTTTGATAAAATCTGACTTCCCTGCAAGCGAAGAAACGTACCAGATATAAAGCTTTCATTTTTACACTTCTTACCAAGATGTGAGATTTGCCAGATTAGGGAATTTTGCCAGCATCAAGATCATGGAATTTTATCCATTATCCTTTCCTACATCTAATGCAAATAACATGTACTATTCTTTTTGTACATTAAAAGCACAATGAACCAAACAACCAAAGGAGAATAAATAAAAACAGTCTCTAATTTGTAATGGATTTCTATCTTTGGGACTAAATTACACAGGATTGGACTTCAGTATTTTAAAATTTATAGAATTTTCTGTATTCTTCATGATCCTTTGGAAATTAAATAATTTAAGCTACAGACTGTATTATCCTCATATTGAAGAAACTTTAAGTACTACCAGCATAAAGCTAGAATATCTGACTTTAGATGGGATAATTCCTGCTCTTGGGACTAGAAGAAAGAAGTGGGCTCAGTTAAATGTAAGTGCTTGTATTAAGAAGTGACTAACAAAAGCAGTGCATTCACCTTCCTAATACGTTTGTTCCTTGATATTTCTGCAGTACATATCATGTTTGGCATCACTAAGTAGTTTATGTCCCAAAAAGAAGCACAAACATTGTGTTCCACACAGAGATGCCTACTCTGATAGCCTAAGACAATAACATTAGGAAAATTTCTAAAAATTATGAAATGAGCAGTTTTTTTCCCCATTCTAAAATAAGCAAATTTTTTTGCTATTCATTGCCATTAACAAGGAACTTGTGATCTAATAAATGTCACAATCAGTTTCATTTAATTAAAATAATAAATATTATACAGTAATGCAGATTGACATTTATATCTTCATTTACGTGAAGTTGGATTTATGGTCAATGCTTTATTTGATGGAGGCCACAAATAATGGCTATTAAACTGCCACAGGATGGACACAAGATCACATTAATGAAATTAGACAAGGCAAGGCACTGATATATGGAGCCCTCCTGCTAGAAAATAAAGTCAGTCATGTCCAAAGCAGATGTTTTCTTTGGCTCCAGTTTAAGTTTGCTAAATTTTTAGTGGGCAGTTTAGCTTCATATACACAAAGGTGGAAAGGAACAGAATTCCCATGACAATGCCTTTCAAGATGTATTGCAATTAATGCAGCACGTGAGCTCTGCTTCCCTTGTCAAACACATTAATGAAGGAATGATTCTTAAGTGTGAAGAAATGTCTAATGTAATACTAATTATTAAATTTCAGTTAAGAAGCCTGAAATAAGGTTTTTGTGCTTATTGGTGGGATAAATACCTCCTCTCTCTATTTTGATAATTAAACACGCATCCCGGAAGCTAACTACAGATATATTCAAGTTGTTCTTGATTTTTTTTTTTCTTTCTTTTTTTAAAAAAGGCATCAAGAGTTTTGGAATACTGGTGTAAGGTTATTACAGGGCAAGCAGAAGGGATCAGAGGGAAAAGACATTTCCACAAGGGAGGACTCTCCTCTTACCTCCGCAGCTGCACCCTTAGCAGATTTTCTAGCCCATCCTGGAACATGATGCACTGGGTGATAGTTCATTGCTCCTCACTCCGAAGTTTTCCATGAAAGATAGTACTGCAGTATCTATCCTCACAGCGCTTGCTTAAAAAATCAGGCTAGTCCATAGCTCTGCTGCAGTGAATAAATAATCTCAAGTAGCAGAACATTGTGAAAAATGAAACAAACTTGCCTTGTGGGCAAATTATCTAACTGGATGCCGTGTGTGAAGTTCAGATAAACACTCGGTTACATGGAACAGCATCTCAAAGTTTGATATTTATCTTTGTGGATTTATTTTCACCTCAGGATCTTCATGTGCCATGCTAATATGATGCCACACAGGTTCAGGAGGGGAAAAAAAAAAAGTAAATCGGGCACAGTCATTTTGGGAGGCAACACAGACAATAAAAAGTGCCAAAACAATGAGAGTCATTATATTTTCTGCTTCTGAACTAGACAAATAGCTTTTAAAGCTATGCCTTCTAAAGAATGGTCATTTACGCTAAAATTTAAGCATTACATGCCTAAGGGTCTGGTCTAAATAACAATACCTTCATTAATCAATTTATAACAGCTGAGATCCTATTTCTGGCTCTAGAGAGGAATGCAATAGAGTCAGCTGAAATTTGGCCTTACATTCCTCAGGCTCAGGTGAAAACGGCACTGCAAATAATTTAGACATCTCTGGACAATTTATTCAATAAATTGTCCAGCTTCTTGACCTATTTATCACAGGGGATGGAGCTGATTTTACTAAACAACTTTACCTGCCTTATTCCAAAATAATTTCTGCATTCTGCTTCAAATTCTCCCTTGAAACAAAATTAATTTCCTTATGCAGATAAATCTATGCTTATGTTTCTTGAGAAACCAGCCACAGATAAATCCGAGGCCTTCGGCACTTCTACTTCCACACCACAATAATCATGCCGTGATGAAATATTGTTGGCTCAACTCGTGACTGTTAGCCATTGTCAGATGCAATACCAGCTCTGAAGAAGACACAATCCCTTCTCAAGAGTCCTGCCTGACAGGTTAGATATACAGACTATGCTACGCCCCTTGTCCTGCACAATTCCTTCTACCTTTCAGGGCTGTGGTGGTGCTCTGCAGTGTGGTGCAGACCTGGGCAATACCACAGCACCGCTTCTCCTCACTCTTCTTGGTGCAGGCGGTCACAAAGCAATCTCTGCCTCATCCAGGCAACCAGACAGGTCCTGGGTCAACCGTCACAGGCCTACGATGTGAAATCATTAGATGGCCCAAACTAACCAAATGGCTCCCTTGTTCATTATATCACCCCTTAGGTCTGTCCTTGGAGCTTAAGGGATTCAGATACTGAACACCCAACCTGCCTGTGGCCCTAAAGAGTCCATCCTGTGAAAGAGTGTAACAAATGAGCATTTCATAGGGGCATTTCCCTTTTGCTCCATACCTGCCTTTATCTCCCTGGAGAGACTAAGGAACACTGCAAGTGCAGAACACATCTGGTTTTATGTGAGGCGCGTGGAGCACGAGAAGGGGTGTGCTGGGCGTTGCATGCACATGTTCACACACACCACTGCCAGCCCAGACGTCCCTGCAGCAGGCTGCCCACCTCCCTGGGGAGGAACACAGCACGCCGTGCCACCAGCACGTTCTCCATCCCTCACTACGAAGCGCCACACAAAGGTTTCACCCATTTCAAAACTGTGCTTGACAGCGAAGTATCAGAGAAGTTAGCAAAAAGTTCATCAGTTGGACTAATTTGTTTCAATTTATTCTATTTTCAAATGTGCTTATTCAGCATTAAGTCAAAGGACAGACACGTCTGCGATGAGCGGCCCCTTGAAGGGAATTGCTACCCAGCTCCCTGCATCAGAGCCCCAGGATTTCCAAGGATGGGTATCACCCAACCAGGCACTCACTGAGTGCCCCTCACGCTTTACTCGGATCAAGCCTATATGCAGCACCCACTTCTCCAACAGCAGATGCAGTATCTCTTCCCTGTTACCAGTACTTTGCAGGGTTGTCTCCCACGTCTTACTCCTCCACACTGCAGGGCTGAATTGAACACTTCTCATTGACATGTGCTTCTGCATTACACGCATTGCACTAAAATCTTATGAACGCGGGGCAAATACGAAAGCAGAAGAGGCCTGGAACGTACATTTGAAAGCAAGAGCAGAACAGCTGGAAAACCAAAATCATACTGATCCTAATGACTGAAGGGCTGAGCCCTTAATTTTGGTCAGCTTTCTATGTAAGTTAAGACATGCTCTCTGCTACATCTTTCACATTACAGGTAACCTTTGTTAAAAGGGAACAAGTTTCCCTTGGTGCACAAAACCCATATCACATTTCAACAGTAAGCAACGTGTAATCATCAAGTGTAAAGCAGACATCTCACAATATACTGTTATTTTACACATACACATAATTTTGATGAAATTAAAAGCATACCAGCTTTAGTAAGGGAAGAGCCACAGACACCTGCAAATGCTGTTCTTTTGTTCCCACACATCTCACCCGACATTCTGCTAAGCCAGCCCTTCAGGAAAGGGCTTCACAACGTTAAGTGTTTATCAGCTCATGCAGATGAGTCATTAAAAATCGAAGGTTTCTTGTCAGAAAGCCAAGCATCACTCATTCCTTTACAGATAGTGACTTCTGGAAAAATAATAAAATCCTTGTCTGCATCAGGTTTCTGTACCTGTGACCTGAGCCATAAATATGCATATACAAAGCCAAATTACAGTCCTGCTGAAATCAGAAGTTTTGCCATTGTAGTGCTGAGTCTACCAAGTTTCAACTCAGTTATATTACAGATCAGGCTCCCAAAAAGACAGGGTTGCTTTAAACAAACCCGATTGCCTTTACCAGCTACACTGATTTCCACTGTTCTCGTTTACCATGCGAAAGTTAGGGCAACATTCCTCCTGTGAGGCTGCTCAGCATGAATTATAGATATGTCATTTTTTAACTGTCAACAAAGTAACTGTAAGAGGTACACTTGGTCCTTTTGAATATCTACAGCAAACTGTTTATTTGGCATTACAGAGAGCTCATATTTTCTAACTAGCAAAGAAATTATTAAAAGAAGCATGCATGTCAAACCATAGAAATAGTTTTACTCACACCTTATTATCCTTATGTAATATTTAATTATCTCCTCTCCTACTCCCTTACTTCAGTGACAATTTGCTCAATGATGTGTCAAGGAGATGGAGAAAACAAAACAAATACGATCATATCTGGGCAATAATACACTAGTGTTTATTTACTGAGGGCCAAAGCCCCAGCGGCTGCAATTGGTGTGACTCCTGTGCAGACAGATGAGCTCTGCTGACTTACACCAGCTGTGGACTGAAGCGCAACTGCTGAGAAACAGATTACATTTCTGTAATCTTAAATGTAAACCAGG